>NC_090448.1:179101553-179415442 GCF_031143425.1 Pleurodeles waltl | reverse complement strand
AACACCTAATCTTGTGCCCTTTTTGGAAATACAAAGGTTTTCTTGATAGCTATTTTTTTCTCTTTATATTTCAGCAAATAAATTGCTGTATACCCGGTATAGAATGAAAACGCACTGCAGGGTGCAGCTCATTTATTGGCTCGGGGTACCTAGGTTTCTTGATGAACCTACAAGCCCTATATATCCCCGCAACCAGAGGAGTCCAGCAGACGTAACGGTATATTGCTTTCGATAATCTGACATTGCAGGAAAAAGTTACAGAGTAAAACGTAGAGAAAAATTGATGCTTTTTTCACCTCAATTTCAATATTTTTCTTTTTCAGTTGTTATTTTCTGAAGGAAACCCTTGTAGGATCTACACAAATGACCCCTTGCTGAATTCAGAATTTTGTCTACTTTTCAGAAATGTTTAGGTGTCTGAGATCCAGCATTGGTTTCATGCCCATTTCTGTCACTGACTGGAAGAAGGCTGAAAGCACAACATTTTTAAAAAATGGGGTATGTCCCAGTAAAATGCCAAAATTGTGTTGAAAAATTGGGTTTTCTGATTCAAGTCTGCCTGTCCCTGAAAGCTGGGAAGCTGGTGAGTTTAGCACCGCAAACTCTTTGTTGATGCCATTTTCAGGGGAAAAACCACAAGCCTTCTTCTGCAGCCACTTTTTCCCATTGTTTTGAAAAAAACGAAATTTTCACTGTATTTTGGCTAATTTCTTGGCCTCCTTCAGGGGAACCCACAAAGTCTGGGTATCTCTAGAATCCCTAGGATGTTGGGAAAAAAGGACGCAAATTTGGCTTGGTTAGCTTATGTGGACAAAAAGTTATGAGGGCCTAAGCGCGAACTGCCCCAAATAGGCAAAAAAAGGCCTGGCAGAGGAGGGGAAAAAGGCCTGGCAGCGAAAGGGAGATATAACAACACCTGGCATACATTTATATTAACACAATAATTGAATCACCAAATTTAATTTGAAAAATTCAATTCATTACAAATGTTATATATATACACAGAAATTTTTTAAACAAAACAAATAATGTTTTTACAAAAGTTTTTTGAAATTTGAAGCAAAAATGCACAAATATTTAAAACCAAAAGTGTAAACTTTTTACATTTTAAAACAATAGCCACGCAAATCACTATGAAACTCAGTAACCTGAAACATAAAACAACATAAATGTGAATAATAAATAAAATAATGTGAGATAGTTTTTACAATCTAGTTAACTTTATTTGAAAACACCCTCCACTCAAATCTAGTGTAAAACCCAAAATTTGAAAAAACAAAAAATATTAAATTTACAAATATGTTTATGCAAATGTAATTAAAAATATAAAAAAACAGTCTTTTTAATAAATACAAATGTAACATCATTAATTTAAAACACATACTCAATCAATACCCCTATAAAATCCAACAACCCAAAAACATTGCAATTAAACAATTTATGAAAATTAAAATTAACTAAAAACATTTACAAAGTACCTCAATAAAACAAAAACTCAACAATGTTTTAAAAACAATCATAAGATAAATTACACATTTTTAATAGCAAATAGAAATTTCATATTAAACAATAATTCTAAAGAAATAGATATTTAATACTTGAAAAGTATTATTAAAAAAGAAAAACATTATGCCCATCATCAATATTTTAATCTTTGATATTATGATATCCACCATATTATGATTTCAATGTTAAGAGCCATCAATATTCAGCCACCTATTTAAAGGATCCACACCACAATGGAAAGAAATTTGAAAGCAAAGAAGGAATTGCATGTTGAAGTTCTTACAACAATGTCTGTTGGTTCAAACTGACAGGAAGCAAATCACTTACACTCCTAGTAAGTAACTGGGATATTAGAAGTTTAACAGGATCTCTGTAGAAATAGTTTCAAATCGGGGATACCTCATAAACAGAAAGATGAAATACATGAATATACTGTTCATAAGGACACACTTATCTCAAAGCTAAAGCAAAGAATAGGCCCAACAAGCCTATCACTGAAGCATATTAATTTTTAATTTGATGTGCACTTGAGATCGGGCAAAATACCATCACAGTGTAACAAAATGTTTGAAGTGCTCTGACCCACTTCTCTTTGATGTTCACCATGGTGGACGGAAGCCAAGTGTGAATGATAGGCTAGTGAATGAAGAGAGTTAACCCAAAGATATAGGGCCGATTATGACATTGGCGGTCCGAGAACTGCCAATGCCGCAGTGGAGGTCGGACCGCCACATTATGAGATTGGAGGGCAGACCCACCAAACTACCACCATCCTTGCCAGAATCTTTGATCCTGAAGGCAGACAGCAGGTTGTAATCAGCCAGGGCGGCTTTGAATGCAGCGCTGCCCTGCTGATTACAACCTTGTTCTGCACCAGCCTTTTCATGGCAGTACTACCGTCATGAAAAGGCTGGTAGAGAACAAGTTCAGGGGGCCGCAGGAACCCCCTGCACTGCCCATGCAGGTGGCATGGGCAGTGCAGGGGTCCTTCTGCCCAGCACCCCCGAAATGCACACTGTCTTCTGTGCAGACAGTGCACATTTCAAGGGTGCTGGTGCCCGCCTGCGTGTGGCAGCATTGCTGCTAACTCAATTATGAGCCGGTAACAATGTTGCCTCCACTTTCCTTCTGGGCTGACTGACGCAAACCCAGATTTCTGCTGGTCAGCCCAGCAGGAAAGTCTTAATTGGGCCGGCAGGGAGGAGGACCACCTTATCGGGGGTTTGGCAGACGGGTGTTCCCATCCGCCAAACTTGTACTAGTGCCCTCTGTATGTGGACACTTCCATATATTATTTTATTTACGGGTTTATTTGATTACACAAGACTAGAGAAACAGCAAAAGCTGGCTCTAGGCTAAATCTAAAAAGTTTCAAAAACCGGTTTATTCACCAAAAATGTTTTTCGAAGGTAAGTTTGTTGCAGAATGAGCAGAAATGTTCCAAAAGCAGATTGTTTGCTGGCACAGATCACGTTTCAAAAGTCTGTAACTGCTTTTAGAGCTACAACAACTCTCACAAGGTCCTTCATTCTGTGAGCCTTTAGACTGTGCAGGTCTTGCATTACATATGGCAGACCTTCATCCCCAGTCAGCAATTTAAAACTAGCCTTATTTCCACCAGAAGGAAGAAGTGGATTGAACAAGGATCCTGAGAAAAGACCCTGGAACACCAGAAACCTCTGACTCACCAAATGTGAGATTGTGACTTGCAAGTAATCCTCCAGGAGGCCAGAGACCAACAACCAGCTGAGAGGGGCCCCAATAATCTGTGAGCAGATCAGAAATATATCGAAGTTCCAAGATAATCCTACATGAAGCCTTAATGGAACTTATAGAATCCAGAGCAGCTCATAGAAAAACCAAATGCCTTAGAGCATTCCAGATGGAATCCAGAGAATGGCAAGAAGCTTTTACCCTTCCATTATGGGACAACCAGTAACAATCTAAAGTGAAGTCAGGGTCACCTAGCAGGTCCTGGGGAAACCTGTGAGTAACACAAACAAAACACAATAAGCAAAGAGGGGAAATAGATACAATAGACTAAACCATATGTGCCCAAACCTGAAGACATAAAAAGGAACCATGAAGCCAGGGACACCTTAGAGCTACAGATCAACCAGATGGAAACTATAAGAATGCATCTTCAGAGTAGAAACCTGATGTTAAATGGAATGGTGTGCACCTTCATGAGGGCCTGCTTTTCAGAACAACCTATATGAAAAGGTTATGAACCAGGGTGTTCTATTTGTTTGATGAACGTCTTCTCAAACCAATAGGGTCCATGATGTGTCTTGAACAACCTTAAGGTTCATGTTAGGGGGTAGCACTGTGTTAATGCTCATGGAGAGCGTCTTGTTAATAAACATCCCAAATGAGCACTAATAATACAGCTAAAGACAGGACAAAAAGAGGAATATGTTCTCTCACTGTAAGCATGTAGTCCATTGTGTTTTCAAAGAGGTATTGAGTCCTTCTTATTTTCATCATATAGTACCAGAGGCAGACACTGAGGGCCTCTTTATGAATTTGGCGGTCTGACAGTAAAACCACTGTGGTGGTGGCCGCCAAAAGGCTGCCATGTTGATGGTCATACATCCAGCTGTATTACGAGTTACACAGCTAAGGCTGCCAAAATACAGCGAAAGACCCGCCACTGCCAGGACTCTGGAGGGCAGAAAAGAGGTGGTCCCACCACCAGCACTGCCAGCCCCGCAAAAAACATTGAACCTATTACGACCCACACGTCACAATAGCAGTTCTTTCATGGCGGAAGACCAACGGCGGTTCGAACCATGACCATCACCACAGTAATGCACAACACGACATTGGATAATTTGAAAACCCCACACCTGACACACATCCGACACACCCACACACTGCACTATAAAACACACCCCTTCACACACCACAGTCCTTTGCAGCCAGAATGCCATACACAGCTCAAAAAAGGCCACACTCTAAATATCAGTATCCACACATTAGGCACCCCTAAACACTTCACACTGCACACATCAAACACTTGCACAGCACACCCAACACAACCTTAACTACCCCACACATTAGACACCACTGGTCATCCACTCACATTACAACACCCACACTTCATCACCAGTTCTTCAATTTCCCTATATTTTTACATTCTTACCATATCATCCATCACTACTGTGTCCCCACAAAACATCCCCATTTCACAGATGAAGAACTGAGGGTCATGGTGGACGAAATCATCAGAGTAGAGCCACACCTATTTAGAGCACAAGTCCAGCAAACATCCAGTGCCAGGAAAATGGAGATGTGGAAAAGAATAGTCGATAGGGTCAATTCTGTAGGCAACTATCCACGCACAAGGGAGGACATCAGGAAGAGGTGGAACAACCTTAGGGGGAAGGCATTCCACGGCCGCCAGGTACCAGCTGGCAGTCAGCAAGACTGGCAGTGGGCACCCACCTCCTTCCCCAGAGTTCACATCATGGTAGGAGAAGGTCTTGGACATCCTGCATCCTGAGGGCTTAAGAGGGATACCTAGTGGAGTGGAGTTTGTTAAGTCACAACACCTAGGATGTCACCCTAAACTTTTGTCTTGTATGATCACTGATCATCTTTTGACGTCTTATCTGCCAAACCACTTAACACCCCTGTGCCCAACTGTTGAAATACCCCTCTCTGCCATCCCAAATGTCAAATATACTTACCTGGGACCCAGTGTCTGTGTATGGCATGGTTAGTACAGGGATTGATAGCACTACAACTCACAGCCGGCACTGTTCCACCATAAAGAAAACCAGAACAGTGTACTACAAATAAAATTGCCTTGCATGTTAAACTAACAAACAATTCAACACACCTGAATGCTCCTCAAATGTACAGTTTATGGCAATGACAGCAAGGCTATGGGCATCTGCCAGTACAATACATCCAGAACACAGCCACATCTGTGTTCGCTGCTAAACTGGCCTTCAAATCTCCATTCAAACAATGTAAAGTACTCACTTGAGGCACACACACATATAGGAAGCTGGATATACTTGGAGTACACCCATACGGAGGCCCAGGTATAATGCTTACTCCCATACTGTTGGACAGCTCTGTTTCCATTGTACATTGTGCAGCTGTTAGTTGACTCAATGATGCCAGACACCTAACTTGGAGATAATTTTAAAATGTAAATTCATTTAGCAGACAAGATATGAGTCTATGAATAGACTTCTAATCACCAAGATACTCCAACAACTTGTAGCAAGGTGTATGATATAGGAAACCTCTGTTTCCCAAATCGCTCTGACACAGTTTGGAAGCAGGTGTCAATGTCATATCAGGGGATCAAGAAAAGGCTTTGGGTGCATGTCACATAGCATGTCTCCCAGTCAAAGTTTGGTGTCACTTGTTGCATAAAGGTCAGTAACCGTGTGTTCCACTTCTTCCACAGCTAACCTAACCATTTGACAATGGAAAGGACAAAAGAGACAGCCACTGGATGAAGCCCTCAGTGAGGAAATCACCCCTGATATGTGGACATTGAGGATGACTCTGGCCCATCTGGGACACCTTGTCAATCAACCACTGTGAACCTCACCCTGCCCACATCAACTCCTCCCAGCCCTGTTGCTACAGCAACCATTGACCCCCAATCCTGTGTTCCAAGACAGTGTCAATCATCATGTGCCCCTCAGTACACGTACCTGAGTCACCATTCATAAACCCAGACAATGATGGACCTGGCATGAGTGGAAGTGGGCAAACAATACTGGGGCACAGGCACGTGGGGGTAGTGTGCATAGGAGGGATGGTGTAGGTTAGAGGATGGAGGCTTCTAGGGATACAACTGTCCAGGACACCATCTCCCAAGTCATGGGAGTTTACCTACCATCCCAAGGCATGATGGGCCAGGTACTTACCATGATGGGGGAGACCAAGCAGCTGCCGAGGGACAACCACCAGGAAGTGACGCAGCAGTGGGAGGCCCAAAATGCTTATTTGCCTGCCATTGCAGGGGAACTGAGAGACATAAATAGCGCCCAGCGTAGGTTATGTTCACAACAGCTGGTCCCTTCCACTAGCAATGTGACATCTGCCCCTTAAACATCTTTGTCAGCCAGTGGAATGGAGGTCCTGCCAGGGGAAAGACATGACTTAGATGCTCCTGACTCTGTAGCTGACAATCCCCCCTGAAAACTTGGACGTCCATCTAAATATCCAGGAGGAGCAGGTGCCAAGACTTCTACCACTGCCAGGAAGTGAACGTCTACTAATTGGTTACCCTTGATTGTCACTGATAGACCCTGTTAACTGTCCTACAACCAATATCCTTTTTCCAGTGATATAAGAACACTGGACTTGAGACTCCAAATGTTGTTGCAGGTACCCGGACAGTTTCATCCACCATGACCGAACCCTTCACGGTTTATAAGCATTTGAGTTGATCCAATTCCCACATATGAATGTGCACTCCTTATTAAACACTACTAAACCACAGCTCATGTGTGAGAGTCATTTTTCATCCATATATAACTGTTAATTGTAGTACCTCTTGCACATAAAAGATATGCACAAATGTGCCAAAGTCCCATCTCACCTGTACTGTTTAATAAGGGTGCATTTTGCATTTGATGATACTGATGGACAAGTTTATTATCACTTTCATTGCACCTTCCTACATATAGGCTGGGAAAATGCAAATGATACTGCTGCCCACTTTAATGACTCAGCATAGGTGTGGATAACTAGCACACCACAGACCACATAAGTTAGAGACTTGTCAGTGTTTCACTATCCAAATGGACAAACAGATTGGCTCACTGTATCATCAGCTAAAGTCTTATCAAATATCCATACCATACCTCCCCAATTATCATACCCCACAATACAGAAAGAGGCCTGTACAAATACCCCCAGCCATGGAACCTCCACTTACCATGAACAGGTATCAGTAGGCATGCTACTCACCTATGCCAGTCTTGATACACATGCACGGTGGAAATGATGAAACACAGTGGCAGCTACATACAAATAAGATATCACCAAAATCAAGCCATTAAGATGGTCGATGGTATGGATTGCACAGGATGGCATGTCAGAGACACAAGACCACACACAATGCACAATTGGGCCCACCTACTGTAGCAAACAGGTCTATAGTGTGGAATAGGACACTACCATCCCTCTGACCTGAGAGTCTGGCCATAGAACTCACACACCACAAATCTCATGCCTGACAGTACCTGGTTTAATCCATTATCACTTCACATGCCAGTCTGCCTGTAACACTGTCAGATATTGCCAAATGAGGATGACCTTGTGAAGTAATTGGCAGAATAATAATGGAATACATCAGGTATAGGCAGGAATCGATTGTAAAATGTTATACAGCTATGTCCTGTATACAATGGTAACTCTGATTGTGCATTGTAAGAAACTTAGATTATGGCGATCCATAAGCTGAACACTGCTCAATGTAGTATTCTGCATGCACATCTGAGTAATGTGCTTTGAAGCTACTTAGGATCTGTCTGATGGTCATACTAAGACCCTTATCACGCATCCCTAACCCCCCCCCAATATGCCACTTAGTTAGTAAAATTACAGGACATCACATACCTACAGTCAGGTGCAGTACTGATTGATGAGATCTGCTAGGATCATCATAGTCATCCTCACTTGGCACACCTGCATTCTCTCCCGCTGGAACTGCTGGCCAACCCTCATCTGGTATAAATGGGATTTGATGTCTCAGGATGAGGTTGTGGTTTATGCAGCAGGCAACAATAATTTTACATACTTTGGTGGATGAGTAGAGGAGGGCTCCAACAGACTTATCAAAGCTACAGAATCTTCCCTTTAGGAGCTGAAAAGTCCGCTCCATGACACACCTTGTCCTTCCGTGGGCCTCATTGAAGCAGACTTTCCCTGGCGTGGTTGGGTACCTCACAGGTGTCAACAACCAAGGACGGTTTGGGCAGCAAGAGTCCCCCTGTAATAAATAGTTACAAAGAGGCAAACTCAGACACACATGCCATATGTGACTTACCAACCACCCAGGCCCTCTCTGTGTACTGTTGTGTCATCAGCAGTGGGATATTGCTGTTCCACATGATGAAGTCATCATGGACTGAACCCGGGTACCTTGCACAAACTTGTGAAATGTAGAGGTCAGCCAAACAGACTACTTGGACATTAATGGAGTGGTAGTTTTTCCTGTTGCTATACCCCTGTTCATTGCCTTCTGGGGGAATCAAGGCTACATGGGTGCTGCCAGTGGCACCCACCACATGTGGGATGTGTGCCAATGCATAAAAAATGTGCCTTCACATGGGCCAAATCTACACCTTGTGGGACCTTGATGTAGCTGTTCAGGTGTTTCAACAATGCAGACAGCACAGCCTTCAAAACCAGACAGATCCTTGTAGTTAGGGCCTAGGTATTTTGAAAGGAGCCTGTGGCCAGGAAGTGCAGCACTGACATGACTTGTACAGTGGGTGGTATGCTATAGGGATTACAAATGGCAGGCATCAGATCTGGCTTCAACTGACGACAGAGATCCAGGATTGTATGCCTATCCAGGCTGTCGATTTGGATGATATGTCGATTCTCCATGGGTTGCAGGCATGGATGGTACACTGGAGGTTCTTTCACTCTCTTCATGCTAGGGCAACTATGTGTGATAAAAACCAAGATGTATGTGTTTCACTCATTCTGCCTATTATAAGTGTTAAAATAAATATGTCACACATAGTGCTCAGACATGCCCCATGAAATTGTAGAAACATTGTACACAGTACATACCTAAGCAAATAATGGCTTCTTAATGCAATCACATCCCCTTTCCTCAATCATGATCTGGAAATGGAGCCTCTGTGATAATGACATTCTTACCATGTTACACATTGATAAGACATGAATGCCATAGTTCAGATTGCAATTGGTGTGCTGACTATGCCACCAAAGTTACATTACTATTAACTCATCAAGTTTACAGCCTGTACATAAATCCTGCATTTTCCTACATGTTTGCTCAAAGCAAGCAGTGAACACAAGGTTGTAAATATGTCTAACAGCTTGTAAGACAACGTTGATCTCACTTTACCGATCAGCTATGGACCTTAAAATGGCCACTGCCTGATCTACTGTACTGGACATTAGGAAATGACCTAACTACGCCGGCGGAAGTCGTCATGGTGGTAGGCAAATACAACCACGGTGGACATTGCCATTGGAACACATTGCTGCCTTTGGCAGTATTGCGCCAATGACGATGTCTGCCGGTGGTGACGGTATCTTCTGTGGCAGACTTGACCACCATCTCATACTTCACCTCTTGTTTGACTCCTGACACTGCTGCCAGCAAGACCTCCACTATCTGAGCTGCTGTGTACTGTCCCTGGAAGCAATCATGCCACGTTCTATAGGTGATAGGGCCCCTGCCTTTTCCCCGGTGAACTTGATAAGCTGGTGGAGAAGATCCTACCCTTGTATGAACAGCTCTATGGTGCACCAGAGGAACAGGTAAGTGCACCATGTGCACATATGTATATTTCCCCATCTGTCTTTTGTTATGACAAGCAATGGATGATAGGTAAAGTTTGTGATGATGTCCATGAAATGTGGCAGAATGAAGGGTTGTTGTGAAATGTGTGGATAGATGGGCATGTGTATATGTATTTTGAGTTCTTAGACATAGTAGCGAGTGTGTGATGTATGTTACCTGACCCACCTACTGACTGTAATACATGAAGGTTGTTAGAAATGGGGTTTCTGGCAGGCTAGGGTATGCACCTCAGCCAGGCAGAACCTACCCACTCTAGTCAGGGCTAGGGAGTTACACGTCTAAGATAACCCCTGCTCACCCCCTTGGTAGCTTGGCACGAGCAGTCAGGCTTAACCTGGAGGCTATGTGTAAAGCATTTGCACAACACACACAACACATGTGACACAAAATGTACACCACAAAGTAAACACAACACTGAGCTATGTAAAAATAATCTGTATTGCACAAAACATAATTAGACCAACATTACACGTGAGTAATACCCTGCTACCTTAGCAGTTGTCAGAATGTTACACAAGTTACTAATACCCTGCAGGAATATGCAGTTGTCACATTAGAACACGTAAGTACTCAGGATTCTGCAACATAAGCAGTAGTCAGGAATTATGGTAAAAGGTATATGCACTTGTCATGAACAATTCCTAAATACCCATAAAAGGAACATTAGAGAATATACCACAAGTCATATAAGTACATATCAGCTAGACATGCCCATAAAAAGAACATTAGCACATATATGTACAATCAGTCACCAGGTAGGAAATAGTAATCATCTACAAGTCTGTAATCGGCTCCTAGAGCCTAGATTTCCTAAAGAGTACCTGGGTTTTGGTAGAAGAGGCACTTCCAGTGCCTAAGGAGGAGTAAGGGGGCCCACGGTGCTCCTATGCGTGGAAAACAGGGGCCTCGCAGGTGTCCTGGGAGAGAGGGGTGATCTGCACCCTCCCTACTGTAAAAAGGAACGGGCCCTCTGGTGACCCGCGATCCTTGTGGGGCTCCCCTGGCCTCTAATGGCCCTCTCCGAAGGGGAGGGCCCAAAGCACCACAAAGATTCCGGGGGGGGCGATCGCGCCCCTAGGGCAGTGACCGGGGAGAAGGGAACTCCCGTTTCTCCCCGTGTCCTGCGTGAAAGGGGGCAGCCGCCCTTGTCCGTGGTGCAGCTACCCAAAGGAGGTAAAGGGTGCAGCGGCCTCCGTTGAGGCTCCTCGCCTGCTTCCTTCTGCGGCCGCACCCGATCTGGTGCACAAGCTGCCCTGCTGCCGTCCCTCGCCCTCAAGGGAGGCAGCTCCGAGAGTTGGTGCTGTTGTGTGTCCCGGGGGCGCTCCGTAAAGCGCACGTCACCCAGGGGCACAATAGGAGCAGCCCAGCTCATTTCTTTGGCTTCAGCAAGTGCCCCAGGGGCACTACGAACAGCGCGGTCCTCTCGCTAAACACAGACGCAGCGCCCGGGTCGCGGCGGTGATTTACACGGCAGAAAAGTGTTCCTCCAAAGTGCGAGGGCACTTCTATAAGCCCGGGCTGCGGCGTGATTTCGGGAAACCAAACCAAATCGCTTTTTACAGCGCTAAAGCCAATCTTGCAGCCTGGGCTGTGGCGGTGATTTTGGGAAATCAAAACAAAGCGCTTTTTACTGCGCGAAAGCCAACAGGGATCGGTGCAGGGGTCAGGGGCACAGCACCCTGCACCTGGGAGCAATCAGGAGCCAAAGGAGCACAGGGCTGGTGGGCCCAAATACAGACTAGCACAAGGGGTGCAGATGGTGGCAGTTCCTCCTAGTGACCAGGCAGGTCACAGGTCAGCACAACAGCAGCAGTCCAAGGTGCTTTCCTGGTGAGTCCATTCATCAGCGTTCTGTGCCCAGTTTCATGTTCCAAGAATGTTCAAATTGTGGGGAAAATTCCCCTGTACTTATAGTCAGTTCTTTCAGTGTTTTTCAATGGTAGGGAGAGGAGGTTCCAGCCAGTTACAACTGGTTCTGGGAGTGCCCCCTCTCTCCTTTCAGTACAGGCTCCAAACATCAGTGGGGGGTTAACAACCCTATTGTGTGAGGCCAGGGCACAGTCTTTACAAATGCAGGTGTGCCCCGCCTCTCCCTTCTCTCAGCCCAGGAAGGCTTTACAATGTGTAGATGCACCTCTGTGTCACCTCCACCCTCCCTGTGTTCAGGCTGTCTGAGAAGTATGCACAAAGCCCCAACTGTCAGTCCGCCCATACGTTGATTGGAGACAAGCTGCAAAACACCAAAGTCATAAGCACAGATACATGCGCACTTTCTAGAAGTGGCATTTCTGTGATAGTAATAAAAATACACCCACACCAGTAAGCAGCATTTCTTACCACTGTCACAACCATACCAAACATGCCTACGCTACCCCTCATAAATCAGACAATACCCCTTACACATAAGAAAGGGCATTTCCAATGCAATCCTATGAGGAGGCAGCACTCACAGCAGTGAGACACCAAGTTAGGCTGTTTGTCACTACCAGGACAGGCCACGCAATATGGCACATGTCCTTCCTTCTACATACATGGCACCCTGCCCAAAGGGCTAGCTAGGGCATACCTTAGAGGTGACTTACATGTAGTAAAAGGGGAGTTCAGGGCCTGGCAAGTGAATTTAGATGCCAGGTCCCTGTGGCAGGAAACTGCGCACACAGGCTCTGCGCTAGCAGGCCTTAGATAGGTTTGACAGGCTACTTCAGTGGGTGGCGCAAGCAGCGCTGCAGGCCCACTAGTAGCATTTAATTTACAGGCCCTGGGTATAGGGATACCACTTTACAAGGGACTTATAGTTAAATTAAATATGCCAATCAGGTATTATCCAATCATACCAAATTCGTAAGAGAGAGCACATGCACTTTAGCACTGGTTAGTAGTGAAAAAGTGCTCAGAGTCACAACGTCAGCCAACAAAGGTCAGAAAAATAAGGAGGCAAAAAGCAAAACGTCTGGGGAATGACCTTGTAAAAGGACCAGGTCCAACAAAGGTGGTATGACAAACTTTGCCAGGAATACCATCTTAACAGATATGCATGTGGTCTGGTCATATGTAACAAGCTGACACCTTTTGCTGGATGTGCATGTTGTATGCCTGTTCTAACATCACACATGGCCTGACTGCATATATTCATCTATCATTGAAGGGGATGTTGAAGACAGTCTGTGTATGGCTATGTTGACTAACCTGTTTTTCACCCTGCTTTTTTTGGGATGGTGCCTGTGGACAAGACATTCTATTCTTGTCTGTGTCATCCATGCAGGTCAACGTCCATCAAAAGAAGGGAATATGGCGTGACATTGCCAAGAAAGTGTGGACCCTGGGTGTCCACTGCCGGTAGAGCACCCACTGTAGGAAGAGGTGGGAGGACCTGAGATGCTGGCCCAGAAGACCAAAGATGCCCAGCTGGGGATGTCCTCCCAATGAGGACAGAGTGTCTGTCAGACCTTGACCCCCCTAATGGCCCACATATTGGTGATGGCCTACCTGGACTTGGATGGGCATTTGAGGGCAGCCATAAGGAAGTAAGTACAGACCTAACACAATTTCACTGCTTTACCAGGTTAGTGTCTGATGTGACGGATTGTTAGCTCTGACAATGTGGTAAGTACATATGGTAAAAGATCTCCAGTCAGCACATTGATCTACTGTCCCCAACAATAGTACACAGGTGTGCACATTATAATGTGTATAGGGATACTCACCTATGTTGTCTCCTCTGTACAAAAGCATATGATGATGCACATGTGACAGTGTCATACGTGTACCACAATACAGCTTTTCATACCCTGGTGGTTGTTCATTCTCAACTAGAGATCAGTACTCAAATATCATGATGGTAAGTTGTCCAGGTCCTTGCTCTCTGTCCATTGCAATGTCCCTTGAGCTGTGTCTATGTGCAACATTGAGTCAGACAATGTGAAAACATTCCTACTTTTTAAAAGGTTACATATAAGTGGCAGCATCATGTGAGGCTGTGATGTCCGTCTGACATTTCACATAACATACTTTCTTCACTTATTCAGACCTGTTACAAGGTGAACCAACTTAGTAAGAGAGGGATGTACATAGACCTTTGTAATGTCTCTTCTGAGTGGACAACCTACATGTTGGGAACCATGGATGTATTGCTATTGGATCACATATATTGGTGTCAAGAAAATGAAAGTTAGTACCATGTTCATGTTCAGTAGGTAGTATGTGCCTACGCAGCATTTTACTTAGCCATACTGTTGTAGGCGTGATAAATAGTCAAATAATTCTTATTCATGGTTAAAGTCTTATCATTATTAAGTCAACATCATGTGTAAATTGACAGGTTCTGTCATGATTCCACATTGTAAAGAGTTGCTAAATAGGTAATGTTTACTGAGTCCTGGCTGTATGGAAATCTATTGTTTGCACTGACACCAATGTGGTGCAGGTGTGGCAGTTCACATCCACAGGTGAGTGGCACAGTATGTGTATTCAGATATTTAGCTTGCATCATGGTGGGTGTACCTGTCATGGTAGCTTCAGATGTGGTTTGTCTCTCAGAAATATTTTACAGACAGATGGAAGTGTAGACTGATGTGTGGATAGTGATGTTGCCACCCACTCAGTCATTGGGCTATTGATTAAATGATTGCATGATTATGTAATTCTGAATGTCACATTCATGCACATGACAGTGGTCCATTGACTAGAAACAGAAGGTATGCTAGCTGTTGTGGTGTGTGGGTAAATGCTCAGAGCTTATTAGGCCCTTATATGACTGATATACTTTGTTTTCAGGAGGACAATGACTTAGATGCCTTGGTCCACAATGTATTTACAATCCTTTCATGCATCACTATTGGTACATGTGTGGGTGACATGTTTAAATTCTTTCATCTGGAAAGATTAGGAGTATGGCAATTAGAGGAGTTGCATGATTGCATATATCCGTTGTGCATGTTGTTAACTATGTGACATGAAGTAGTTATGACTTGTGTACACCAGGCTGTCTAGAGTATACTAGACAATATGTTTCATTGCATGATACATGACATTAGGCTTATTTGTCAGTAGGTGTTGAGTTTGTGTATTTGAATTGTGGAAATCAATGTCACATTTCTGAACTATAGCTTGACTGTTGCTTGACTGTGTTGCTGTGGATAGGGAACCTGTATCATGTGGCAAAGAAACCTTGTCATGGAATGGTCAGTGTGATAAGTCTACTGATATCATGGTATTGTAAGTGTGAAGTAGGTAGCTTAGCTGGTCTGTAAAATCTTTTTACCGAGGGACATACATGGTATCTGGTTGTGACATGATGTTGGCACTTAACTGGTACTAACTTGGGGTGTTGGTCAACTGGATGTAATGTTACTGATGTGTAAAGTATGAGTGAAGTGGTATGTAGTGAATGTGATGAATACAACTCACTTTCTGTTTTTTAGAATCAGCATCGGCAGATGAAGGAGATGGGGCACCACCAAGAGGGGAATCTTCTGGCCACGGGACCTCCAGTCACAGGAACACCAACACCAAAGTTTACAGTAGCCTGGATGGTGAGTGGAGTGCCACGGGGGAGACTGGATCTCCTACATCACCCTCAGAATCATTCTCCAGTAGCCACTCCCTGGTGGTGGCAGGCCCATTTGGGAACACCCCAGCACCATCTCTGTCTCCCACACCCCTTTCTATCACTACCCTCCCTGTAGCTCCCCACCCAGTCAACAGTGCCCACCCACCCAAAAGGGTGCCCATCTCCTTTGCCACAGGCAACAGTGCGTCATCCCCCCGGTAGCCCTGCTGCCCTCAGTGAGGAGGCTATTGACCTTCTTAGGTCGATCTCTGTGGGTCAGTCGGCCATCGTGAATGCCATTCAAAGACTGGCAACTCAGATACGACAGAGTAATGCGTTCCTGGATTGCATTTATGGTGCACTGGCTGGCCTATCAAGATCTTTTCAGGCTTTGGTCTCCACACTGATGGCAGCCAGTCACTCTCTGTATACCGTCCCTTATCCATATTCCTTTTCCCAGTCCGATTCCCCCCTTCCTCGACCCAGCCAAAGCACACAAACAGACAGGCAGGCATCCACCTCAACATCCAAGGGTAGCGCAGACAAACATAAGCACCACAAGACACAGCACTGACCTACACACAATCATTATCCACCTTCATACACAGCAATAGTCACTACCTGCCCTGACACCCCCACCACCCCCAGCATCACTGACACAACACCTGACACACATGCAGACACTACACCAACATTCACAGATCCAGCCAGCACGCCCATCCTACCCACAGACACCTCCCCATCAGACCCTCAGACATCCACCCCAGTCACTACACCTGCAGATACCAGAACCACTGACATGTCTACATGTAGCACATTGACCATACCTGCAGTCACCACCCCAACAGACAGCACCCACCCACCACTGGATCCCCTAGCACTTCCACCCCACCTCAACCCAAGACATATAAACGCCCTCACTCACCCACCCAACATACACCCACCACCCACAAGCATACCTCCCACAAACATGCACCCAAGACATACACACCACACCTCTTACAACCACTCCCTCTACCCCTGCATCCAAACCCTTTTGTTATGACCGTCCATGTGTGCCTAAGAAAGCTTTCCTTTTGGAGTTAAACTTTTTCTCCACTGTTATCCCCCATGGATCTGTTTCCCTCCCCAAGGACATATCTTCCACCTCCAAAGCCTCTCCTACCTCCCTGCCAGTACCCATGCCCCCCACCAATGAATCATCTCCCCCCAAGAAGACCCAACTCTCCCCAAGCCAAAACCAAATCCCCCTCCCAAGCCTAAGCCCAAATCCCCCTCCCCAGCCTAAGCCCAATCCACCCCTCCCCCACCACCCTCCACAAGTCCCTGAGGTGCCTGTCAGCCCCCTTGATGCCCCTACCTGTGGAGGTTACATGGCAGTCAGGGGTCAAGTTAAAGCACAACTTTGTGCCTTTGGTGCAATGGTCATTAGTTGATGTGGACTAGCCAATGGCCTTGCAATTTTATCTATTTTCAAAAAATAATATATTCTGACCCATCAGTTGTTCATTTCCTGGCTACAGCTATGTCCTGCATTTCCTTTCCCAGGTTTAAGTTGTTCCTGGCTGACATTGGTTGGGTCCCAGTGTTTGTGTGTGTCTTGTGCTTGTGCTTCCTGTGTTGTTTGAGCAGTATGTGAGGGTGTGTACAGTGCTTTTGTCCCCCAGGGATAGGGTGTATGTTGTGTGATGGGCATGCATATGTTGCTGACATGTTGTTGTGTTGTGTCGGTGTTGACATGTGTTTTTTGTTGTAGTGTGTGGCTTAGTGTGCGTTGACTGTGTGAGTGTGCGTGTATTGTTCACTTTATGATAGGTATGATGTGCTGTGTATGTGTGATGTATGTGTCAGTTGCTAACTTGCATGAGGGTGAAATTTTGTGTTTGCTCCCAGTTGGTTGTACATTGTGTTATGTGTCTGATGAGTCGCTGGCCAGAGTCGGTTGTGGTTGCTTGACAATGTATTTATGATTGTGCAATTGTGATGTAGTTGTGACGTGTTGGTATGTTGTATGGGATAGTGTAATACTAGTCCGTAACTGTGTTGCTCTGCGTAACTGTGTGTTTGTGATGTGTTGTATGTGTGTGTGTGCTGGCTGCAGTGTGCGTGCTGTGTTAGTGTGGGTGTATTTGTTGCTGTATGTGAGTGTGTGTGTCACTGTACTTACCTGTGAGTACAGCCCTTGCACCCCCCTCCCTATGGCATGTTATGTGTCTTTACAAAATTTGCCAATATACAGATGTAACAGGTAAGTGTGTGCACTTACGGTTGCTGTCATCCTCGTCAGCAATGATTCATTGTCTTTCGGTGAGCAGGAGCAGTGGGATGACATCTAGTTGTGGTTCTGTTGTGGTTTAAGATCTTCTGAGGTAATGGAGTGTGGGGAGACGGAGATTCTTTTGAGGGCGGTTGGTGAAGGAGCGAGGAAGAAGGAGCCAGTGATTTATCTTCTGGTGGATGTTTTTTATCAAGAAAGATTCCCATTGAATTGAAAGGAAATAGACTCACCGTGTCAAGTGGCGATGAGTTACAGAAGCATCCACCAGCCTAGTGAACCTCAGCGTACAGTTGATTGCCAGTTTTGCGAGAGTACGGAGACTCCTGCCGTCATGCTGGTGAGGCGCTGCTGCCAAGAGGGTGCTGTGTTCACATTGTGTGAAACAGATCCTGCGAATGCTCATTGGAGCGAATGGGTATTTGTGACTACACTATCAGGGAAATGAGCACGTGCACCTAAGGGAGCATGTTATCTTGAGCGTTAATTGCGTATGATAATTGCCTCTCTTGTCGGCTCGAGCGTTGGAACTTCAATCCTGATGTCAGCATTTTGATTGTGTATTACACCTGCCTCGCGCGTTGGCTCACGCGTGTCCCTGATGTCAATTGGTTAATTGCAATCCACTTCCTGGTTTACTAAAGGGCTTACTGTAGAAAACTAGAACACTGCCCTTACTCCCTATTACACAAACTGAGGAACATCGGAAGTAATCAGGAAGTAAAGTAATTTCATGACTTTTTAGAGACTACAGTATTTTAATATGTTTAATGAGTCAGAGTGTCTGTTTTTTTAAGGTAATTGGTGGTGGAAATGTATTATTTTAACTTATTATTTTAGTGTATTGCATTAATAACTATTGCAATATGTCACAAGTGGCTCCTCTCAATTTATCCCAACCACCACAATTTTTATCTGAGCGAGGTGAACCTGTATTGCCTTGAAAAAAAAATATTTGAATCTTATTTAATTGGCATTGGTGGGAACATTTTTAACCTTTGAGGAAACAAGTAATTCTTTAACATAATTTGGGCATTGAAGGAAGGAACATTTATGACAGCCTTGACCTAATTACTATTGGCACTGCTGACGGTGGCCCCAGAGATGTTTACAAAATGTCAGTCATGATGCTAAAAAACATTTTGGACCTCAAATAAATATTGTCATGGAAAGGCACAAATTCTTCATGAGAATGCAAGCTAAAGATGAAAGAGTTGGAAATTATACTGCATCTCTCAAAACATTAGCACAAACTTGTGAATTTGCTGACTTAACTGACTCTCTCATAAGGGATCAACTTGTGTGGTGTACCAACAACCCGAGGGTGCAAGAAAAGTTGTTAGCGAAGAATCCTTCTTTACGTGAAGCTATTACCATCGTGGAAAGTATGGACCATGCTACCTTTTGGGCTAAGGAGATGAAGGATACTGTTACAAATTGCCATGCCCTTTCTGTGCCATTTTTCGACATCAGTGGAATCTACGTCCAGCTCCATGGTGCCTAGAGTTTTGGTTCAAAAAAATATACAAGAGGGAGATATTGTACAGAAAATAACAGGACGTATGAGAATGGGTAATGATCTGTCCAAAGACTCCAAAATCATATGTTACAAATGTGGCAGTCCTGGGCATCTAGCAAACAACCCTAAGTGTTTTGTCAGAAATATTAATTGCAGGACCTGTGGGAAGAAAGGACATTTAGCGAAGGTTTGCAAACGTCATAAAACAAACACGGTGAATAAAACATTGATGAGTCAACAGATGATATTGAATGTGAACTGCCCTGGTAACCAACATATCACAGGTGACAATGGTACTAAACTGGTACTAAACTGGTTATGCCGAAATGGGACATTGAGGTCGATAGGAAAAATGTTCCTGTTCTTGCAGATCCAGGATCTCCTTTCACCGTGATTGGTGGTAAGAACTGGGAGACTATTTTTGGAGGTGACAAAATCGAATTATCTCCACCTGACATTGACCCCATAGGTTATGGTGGACAGAAGATTGACTTATTTGGTTACTCTCTCCTGACAATAAAATGTAAAGGTCGAGAAACAGTAGGAAAGGTTTATGTAGCTAAACGAGGGGACAATCTGTTGGGTTGAAGACACCAAAGGGACTTAGTATTCTCAATCCGAACTCACCTAATCAATTCCTTTCTATATCACATGTAGGGAATGATACTGATATTGTAAATGAATTTCCTGAAGTGTTCAGTGATAAACTTGGGTTGCTGGTAGATTTTAAACATAAAATTATTCTGAAATCTAGTGCTAAACCAGTAGTGCATAAAGTAAGAAAAGTACTATATTTGATGTTAAACCATCTGCAAGATGAACTTAATAGGTTTTTGAGTTTGGGAGTTATTGAAGAAATTGAGGCCTCAGAATGGCTAGCTCCTATTGATTTAGGTTCTAAGGATAATGGATCAAAAATAAGAATGTGCGTGGGTTTGAGAGGTCTCAACCAGTGTATATGGGTGGATTGTCAACCACTACCCAATATTAATGAAACTCTGATGATGCTGTCTCGGGCCAAAGTATTTAGGGGCATATTTATACTCTCTTTGCGCTGAATGTGCGTCAAGATTTTTGACGCACAATCGGCTCAAACCCTGCCCCATATTTATAATTTGACGTCCGACCCCGCGGGCGTCAAAGTTCCACCATGTGCGTCATTTTTTGGAAGGGGGAACCAGCCTTGCGTTAATTATATGCAAGGTAGGCGTTCCCTTCCAAAAAATGACTTTAAGGCCTGTGCGCCTTATTTATACTGTGACGTCATTTTGACGCACAGGAGCGGGCAGGCCTTAAAAAACGGCATCCAGCCTGATGGGCGCCGTTTTTTAACGCCTGGGTCAGGGCAGGCGTTAAGGGACCTGTTGGCTCAGAAGGAGCCCAGAGGTGCCCTCCCATGCCCCCAGGGACACCCCCTGCCACCTTTGCCCACCCCAGGAGGACACCCAAGGATGGAGGGACCCATCCCAGGGAAGTTAAGGTAAGTTCAGGTAAGTTTTATTTTTCGTATTTGTTTTGTGGCATAGGGGGGCCTGATTTGTGCCCCCCTACATGCCACTATGCCCAATGGCCATGCCCAGGGGACATAAGTCCCCTGGGCATGGCCATTGGGCAAGGGGGCATGACTCCTGTCTTTGCTAAGACAGGAGTCATTTCAATGGGGGTTGGGCGTAAAAAAAAATGGCGCAAATCGGGTTGAGGCCTGAATTTTGCCTCAGACCTGACTTGCCCCATTTTTTGACGCCCAAGCTCCATTTTCCCCTACGCCGGCGCAGCCTGGTGTGAGTCATTTTTTTTGACGCACACCAGTCCGCAGCGCCGGCTAACGTCATTCAATAAATAAGGCGCCCGCATGGCGCTTTGGAATGGCGTTAGCCGGCGGTAACATTTTTGACGCACAACTGCGTTGGCGCAGTTGTGCGTCAAAAAGTATAAATATGGGCCTTAGTGTGATGGATTTATCAGCAGCGTATCATCAAATTTTACTCCATGAAGACTCGAGACAACTTACATCTTTTGTCACAGTTTTGGGAGCATTCAGGGTTGTTAGAATGCAATTTGGGCTAGTTTTGGCTGCTGCATGTTTCCAAAGAGTAATGAAGGAAGTACTCAAGGGTCTGGGTTTTATTCTGTTTTTCCAAGATGATATGCTTGTCTATGGTGAGGATGAAGATAAACATGACACAGCTTTAACCCCTTCGCTGCCAAGCCTTTTCCCCCTCAGGTGCCAAGCCTTTTTTTGGCTATTTGGGGCAGTTTGCGCTTAGGCCCTCATAACTTTTTGTCCACATAAGTTACCCACGCCAAATTTGCGTCCTTTTTTTCCAACATCCTAGGGATTCTAGAGGTACCCAGACTTTGTGGGTTCCTCTGAAGGAGACCAAGAAATTAGCCAAAATTCAGTGAAGATTTCATTTTTTTTTTTTAAATGGGAAAAAAGGGCTGCAGAAGAAGGCTTGTGGTTTTTCCCCTGACAATGGCATCAACAAAAGGTTTGTGGTGCTAAAATCACCATCTTCCCAGCTTTCAGGAACAGGCAAACTTGAATCAGAAAACCCAATTTTTCAACACAATTTTGGCATTTTACTGTGAAATACCCCATCTTTGCTATTTTTTGCGCTTTCAGCCTCCGTCCAGTTAGTGACAGAAATGGTTGTGAAACCAATGCTGGATCCCAGACAGCTAAACATTTCTGAAAAGTAGACAAAATTCTGAATTCAGCAAGGGGTCATTTGTGTAGATCCTACAAGGGTTTCCTACAGAAAACAACAGCTGAAATAAAATAAATATTGAAATTGAGGTGAAAAAAACAGCCATTTTTCTCCACGTTTTACTCTGTAACTTTTTCCTGCGATGTCAGATTTTTTAAAGCAATATACTGTTACGTCAGCTGGACTCTTCTGGTTGCGGGATATATAGGGCTTGTAGATTAATCAAGAACCCTAGGTACCCAGAGCCAATAAATGAGCTGCACCTTGCAATGGGTTTTCATTCTATACCGGGTATACAGCAATTCATTTGCTGAAATATAAAAAGTGAAAAATAGGTATCAAGAAAACCTTTGTATTTCCAAGAAGACCACAAGATAAGGTGTTGAAAAGCAGTGGTTATTTGCACATCTCTGAATTCTGGGGTCCCCATATTAGCATGTGAATTACAGGGCATTTCTCAAATAGACGTCTTTTTTACACACTGTCTTACATTTGGAAGTAAAAAATGTAGAGAAAGACAAGGAACAATAACACTTGTTTTGCTATTCTGTGTTCCCCCAAGTCTCCTGATAAAAATGGTACCTCACTTGCGTGGGTAGGCCTAGCGCCAGCGACAGGATATGCCCCAAAACACAACGTGGACACATCTCATTTTCAGAAAGAAAATAGAGCTGTTTTTTACAAAGTGCCTAGCTGTGGTTTTTGGCCTCTAGCTCAGCCGGCACCTGGGGAAACCTAGCAAACCTGCACATTTTTGAAAACTAGACACCTAGGGGAATCCAAGATGGGGTGACTTGTGGGGTTCGGACCAGGTTCTGTTACCCAGAATCCTTTGCAAACCTCAAAATTTGGCCAAAAAAACACTTTTTCCTGTCATTTCAGTGACAGAAAGTTCTGGAATCTGAGAGGAGCCACAAATTTCCTTCCACCCAGCATTCCCCCAAGTCTCCCGATAAAAATTTGTACCTCACTTGTGTAGGTAGGCCTAGCGCCAGCAACAGGATATGCCCCAAAACACGACGTGGACACATCACATTTTCAGAAAGAAAACAGAGCTGTTTTTTACAAAGTGCCTAGCTGTGGATTTTGGCCTCTAGCTCAGCCGGCACCTGGGGAAACCTAGCAAACCTGGGCATTTTTTAAAACTAGACACCTAGGGGAATCCAAGATGGGGTGACTTGTGGGGCTCTGACCAGGTTCTGTTACCCAGAATCCTTTGCAAACCTCAAAATTTGGCACAAAAAACACTTTTTCCTGTCATTTCGGTGACAGAAAGTTCTGGAATCTGAGAGGAACCACAAATTTCCTTCCACCCAGCGTTCCCCCAAGTCTCCGGATAAAAATGGTACCTCACTTGTGTGGGTAGGCCCAGCGCCTGCGACAGGATATGCCCCAAAACACGACGTGGACACATCACATTTTCAGAAAGAAAACAAAGCTGTTTTTTACAAAGTGCCTAGCTGTGGATTTTGCCCTCTAGCTCAGCCGGCACCTGGGGAAACCTAGCAAACCTGCGCATTTATGAAAACTAGACACCTAGGGGAATCCAAGATGGGGTGACTTGTGGGGCTCTGACCAGGTTCTGTTACCCAGAATCCTTTGCAAACCTCAAAATTTGGCCAAAAAAACACTTTTTCCTGTCATTTCGGTGACAGAAAGTTCTGGAATCTGAAAGGAGCCACCAATTTCCTTCCAACCAGTGTTCCCACAAGTCTCCCGATAAAAATGGTACCTCACTTGTGTGGGTAGGCCTAGCGCCCGCGACAGGATATGCCCCAAAACACAATGTGGACACATCACATTTTCCCAAAGAAAACAGACCTGTTTTTTGCAAAGTGCCTAGCTGTGGATTTTGGCCTCTAGCTCAGCCGCCACCTAGGGAAACCTACCAAACCTGTGCATTTTTGAAAACTAGAGACCAAGGGGAATCCAAGATGGGGTGACTTGTGGGGCTCTCACCAGGTTCTGTTACCCAGAATCCTTTGCAAACCTCAAAATGTGGCTAAAAAAAAACACTTTTTCCTCACATTTCGGTGACAGAAAGTTCTGGAAACTGAGAGGAGCCACAAATTTCCTTCCACCCAGCGTTCCCCCAAGTCTCCCGATAAAAATGATACCTCACTTGTGTGGGTAGGCCTAGCGCCCGCGACAGGATATGCCCCAAAACACGACGTGGACACATCACATTTTCAGAAAGAAAACAGAGCTGTTTTTCACAAAGTGCCTAGCTGTGGATTTTGGCCTCTAGCTCAGCCGGCACCTGGGAAAACCTAGCAAACCTGTGCATTTTTGAAAACTAGACACCTAGAGGAATCCAAGATGGGGTGGCTTGTGGGGCTCTGACCAGGTTCTTTTACCCAGAATCCTTTGCAAACCTCAAAATGTGGCCAAAAAACACTTTTTCCTGTCATTTCAGTGACAGAAAGTTCTGGGATCTGAGAGGAGCCACAAATTTCCTTCCACCTAGCGTTCCCCCAAGTCTCTCGATAAAAATGGTACCTCACTTGTGTGGGTAGGCCTAGCGCCCGCGACAGGATATGCCCCAAAACTCGACGTGGACACATCACATTTTCAGAAAGAAAACAGAGCTGTTTTTTACAAAGTGCCTAGCTGTGGATTTTGGCCTCTAGCTCAGCCGGCACCTGGGGAAACCTAGCAAACCTGCGCATTTCTGAAAACTAGACACCTAGGGGAATCCAAGATGGGGTGACTTGTGGGGCTGTGACCAGGTTGTTACCCAGAAACCTTTGCAAACCTCAAAATGTGGCCAAAAAAACACTTTTTCCTGTCATTTCGGTGACAGAAAATTCTGGAATCTGAGAGGAGCCACAAATTTCTTTCCACCCAGCGTTCCCCCAAGTCTCCCGATAAAAATGGTACCTCACTTGTGTGGGTGGGCCAGGTGCCTGCAACAGAAAAAGGCCAAAAACTTGTAGAGATTGAGGGGATAGCACAGTGAGTTGATAAGCACATATTCTTATTTTATACATCTTTAGGCTGACTCTGCTTTGGGGACCCACACAAGTGAGGTGTCATTTTACTTGGGAGACTGAGGGAATGCTGGGGAGTAGGAATTTTGTGCTGGAGCGGTGATCGTACAAAGAAAAGTCAGGAACATATGCTTTTTTAAGCACATTTTGAGGTTTGCAGAGGAGTCTGGGTAAGAAATGTTGGGGGATCCACACAAGCCACACCTCCCTGGACTCCTTGGGGTGTCTAGTTTTAAAAAATGTCTGGGTTTGGTAGGTTTCCCTAGATGAAGGCCGCACCCAGGACCAAAAACATAGGTGCCCTCTACCCCCCAAACACGGGTAGTTTTGTAATATATCATTTTGATGTGTCCACATAAGTCTGTGATGTGCCAAACACTAAAATTGTGAAAAGAAATGCACTTAGGTTATGTGAAAAAGACCCCTCACCCACCAATCAAGTTTGTGGCATGCTTCATCATTGGGGTTCCACCTGAGACACCTAGCATGTCACAAGTGTGCTGCGACGCCTGATTACAGCGGAGCAACCTTTGTCATTTTTAACCACACATACTGGTTGGATTTGGCACGAGGGTGAGTGATGGTTCAGCAGATCAAATTTTATTAACAAGAGATTTCACAAAAGTGTAATGCACTGTAAATAACTGAAAGGCCAAAAAATTAACCAATGACTCACAGCTCGTGAGCTGTAAAGCCACGGCAAGGCACCAACCGCTTTACAGTCCATTCACACACCTTTCATACATGACATGCACAAGACCATTCACGCCGCCAGCCATGGGCCCAGCACATTACAACACTCGCATCAACAGACAGCGCCATTCAAGGGCCCATCACTTTCATACGCCCACATGCCTGATACAGCAATCACACCAACTGATGTGTGTGGACTGGCGTTTGGCTGGCACCGCTAGCCAAGCGCCACCCCACGCACACTGTCAGCGAAGCGCCACCCCACACACACCGCCAGCCAAGCGCCACCCCACGCACACCGCCAGCCAAGCGCCACCCCACGCACACTGCCAGCCAAGCGCCACCCCACACATACCATCCCTTTTTTTTTTTAAACAACAAAGAAACCACTAATCATAAATAAGTACAAAACTACAAACACAAAAGCTCTAACTGAATACATGACTAATGCCAACCGTGAAACTGAACATATAAAAATATAAAACAGCAGTTTACGCTCACGGAATTTCCCAATAATTCTTCTGTGTGTGGTAGCTCCTGAAACAGCCACCCACACACAGTCCAGGCTTTGAAGGACAATCAGGGCAGTACATCCTAGTCTCCTTCCTGATACCTCTTCGAGCACAGACTCTACATCTCTTAGCAGGAATTCTTTTTTGGCCATGGGAGGAATGTGCTCAGCAAAGTGACAATCTTTCAATCAAGCCACATCCTCCACCACTGCTTCTCTGGGAACTCTTGCCTGTTCCAGCACAACAGGCTGGCTATGATAGACTCCTGAAATTTCACAAATGTCATCCTTGACTCTGGAGAACTATCCTTGAACACAACAAAAGCATTAAAAGTTGCCAAGTGGAACAAGTGAACCGCTAATTTCTTATACCAAACATAAGACTTACGAGCAGCAGTGTAAGGTTCCAACCTCTGATCTACTCTATGAACACCACCCAGGTGATAATTATAGTCTAAGATGCACACAGGTTTGCGCACATTGGCAACCTGACCCCAAACAGCCACAGGTGAAGTACTCTCCTCATGGATGGTACTTAGCATGTATACATCCCTCTTGTCTACAAATTTCAGAGCTAGCAGCTCATCATTCCGCAAGGCACTGCACTGTCCCTTCTCAAGTTTTTTACAGACAAGCTCTCTTGGATAGCCTTTCCTATTAGAGCGGATTGTGCCACAAGCAACAGTGTCCACTCTGAACAACTCCTTGAACAAATGAACTCCAGTGTAGAAGTTATCTACATATAAATGGTGACCTTTGTTAAACAGTCGTCTACTAAGTTCCCACACAATTTTCTCACTAACTCCAAAAGTGGGTAGACAACCAGGGGGGTCAATATTGGAATCCCTACCAGTGTAGACCTGTAAATTATAAACATATCCTGTACTATTTTCAGACAGCATATACAATTTAATTCCATACCGTGCCCTCTTGCTAGGAATGTACTGCCTAAAAACCAAACGACCCTTGAACAGGACCAAAGACTCATCTACAGATATTTCTTTGCCTGGAACATAGATCTCTGAAAACCGATCTACAAATGATCAAGGACAGGTCTAATCTTAAAAAGACGGTCAGAATCAGGATGATCTTGTGGCAAGGCTAAAGCATTATCTACAAAATGCAACATCCGAAGAAGAAGCTCATACCGGTTACGACTCATGATGGCAGGAAATATAGCAGTTGCCATCAAGGGACTAGTAGACTAATATGAAGACAGAGATGGCTACCTTATCAGCCCCATCAAAAAAGTTAAACCCAAGAACTTTTTCAACTCTTCCAGATTTGTGGGAATCCACCGGCTAGCTCTAGAGTGTGGCCTAAGTCTGGCAGCGTTGTCCCTCAAAAACTGCTCTGCATACAAATTAGTCTGCTCAACAATCTCTTCCAAAAATATATTGTCCATAAACAACTCAAAAAAGTTGACGGGCAAAACGTTTTCCATATTAACTCGACACCCTGGAAAACCAGTAAACGCAGGCAACTGTGGCTGCTCCATGTTTGGTGCAACCCACGTGTCAGGTCTTCCAATGGGAAGCCTTTCAGCCGCTGGCTCCTGCACCATCGGCACATCAGTGTCCTCCTCTAAAACAGGCCCTTCATCAGCACTGAGAGTTGCTTCATCATCAGATGATTCCTCTCTGACAGAAAATTCACTTCCAGAATCTTGCACTTCCTCCTCTGCCTCAGATGCAGAGTCAGTCTCATATTCACAGTCAGAAGGTGACTCAAAAAGCACACTAACAACCTGCTGAGCGGTCATCCTATGGCTAGCCATGATCCTTCCTAAAAAAATTAACTGGACAAATACACCACCAACAACCAGCACTGTGTAAGATAAGTAACAAAGTGTAGCTTTATCACTAAGAGTTATAAACTCAAAAACTATACTGCTCACTTGCCTGAAAAAGCTTGACTCACCAGCAACTACTCTGCACAGCCACAGCAATCACCAATGATATCCCACTAAAAAGAAGAAAAAAAAAGCAAATTAGGCATAAGACAACACAATCATTGTGCATAAATCTAAGGACAATTTCACACACAATCCTGCATTCAGTACACCACCTACAAACCAGTCATTCATGCATGGCAACAATACTCACTTGGAGTAAATTTATTTACTTACCTAAAACATGCAACTACGCAAACCGCAGGACAACTACTGCCAAAACTGCAACAAGCCACAGCAAAGTCAGCAAAAGCTTTGAACTAGAACAAAAAGAAGAAAAACTGTTATTATCATAAAAGCAAATACTTCGCCAGTTGACAAACACCCCGTCACCAACCATTTTTAAATTTTCCCTTGTGTCTAGTGTTCTCTGCTTGGGGGAAGATGAGCCTAAAAGAAATAGGCCAATCTACCCCCAAGGGGGGCAGAAATGCCATAGAATATATTGCCCCCTTTGGGGGTGACCCAACCCCCCCACACAAAGCACACACATGATCCCTGGCGCTAAGTGGATTCTGCCCCCCTTGGGGGCAGATGGGCCTAAAAAAAAAAAAAAATAGGCCCATCTGCCCCCAAGGGGGGTGGGGGGGGCAGAACTGCCCAATAGTGCTTTTGGCCCTTGACACAAAGCACACACACACACATATAGTATCCCTGGCGCTATGGGGATTCTGCCCCCCCTTGGGGGAAGAAAGGCCTAAAATAAAATAGGCCTATCTGCCCCCAAGGGGGGCAGAACTACCCAATAATACATATGGGCCCCTGGGGGCGACCCTTGCCCAAGGGGCCGCCCCCAACACAAAAAAAAACCAACAATAAAATCCCTGGTGTCTAGTGGCTTTCTGCCCCCCCTTAGGGGCAGATCGGCCTAAAAATAAGGCCAATCTGCCCCCAAGGGGGGCAGAAACGGCGATAAATACATTGGCCCCCCAGGAGGAGCGACCCTTGCCCAAGGGGCCACCCCCCCACACAAAGCAGACATACACACATATAGTATCCCTAAGGCCTAAAGAAATAGGCCTATCTGCCTGCAAGGGGGGCAGAACTGCCCAATAATACATATGGGCCCCTCGGGGCGACCCTTGCCCAAGGGGCCGCCCCAACACAAAAAAAAAAAAATCAACAATAAAATCCCTGGTGTCTAGTGGCTTTCTGCCAGATCGGCCTAAAAATAAGGCCAATCCACTCCCAAGGGGGGCAGAAACGATGAAAAATACATTGCCCCCCTAAAGGGAGCGACCCTTGCCCCACGGGTCGCTCCCCCACTTTAAAAACACACACACATACACAAATCCCTGGTGTCTAGTGGGCATTCCTGCTGCCCGATCGCATCGCGATCGGGCAGCAGGAATGCTCAAAGAGGCATCCCCCCCGCACGGAGGTGAAAAACTCACCTTCTCCTTAGACGTGCTGGAAGCAAATGGCTTCCAGCGCGTCTTTCACCCTTTCATGACGTCAGCGCACGATCGCTCGCTGACGTCATGGGGGGGCGGGGGCGGGGGTGGAAGGGGAAGGGATTCCCCTTTCAGCCCTGGCCTGGGGGGGCTGCTGGGGTGGTCCTTGGGGGGAGCGCTAGCGCTTCCCCCGAGGGCCTGTCCCAGGACATAATGGTTACGTCCATGGCGCCACACAGGCGCTGCCATGGACGTAACCATTACGTCCATGGCGACAAATGGGTTAAGGGCAGTACTGAGGAGGTCAAAGGAAAAGGGGTTGACTTTGAAGAAAATAAAATGTAAATTCAGGGTTGGAACAGTTTCATGCATGGGTCACACTATCTCTGGATAAGGTATCAAACCTAAACTAGCATTTGGCCAAGTCGTTTCTATCTATACCTACACCTTCAGACAAGGATCAGGTACAATCATTCCTATGTCTTGCTGAATATTATTCAAAATTCATCAAGAGTTTTGCGAGTGTGTGGTATAACCCTTAAGGGTTATGCTAAGGAAGAGTATAAGTTTTGAGTGGTCTTTGGAATGTGAAAAGGCCTTTAATTTTGTAAAAACCAAGATTGGAGAAATGCCCACCTTGGGTCATTTTGACAGTAAAAGGAAAACCTTGTTGTCCACTGATGCGAGCCTGAAGGGTCTTGGTGCAGTCCTCTCACAAATTGTGGATGGTGAAGAGAGAGTTGTAGCTTTTGCATCTCGTTTACTTAAAGGATCAGAAGAATGATATTCTGTCATTGTAACGCCGCGCTCAGACGCGGCGTCTCTTTCTGTCCTCGCGGATGGAACGCCCTACTGATACTCGGAGCGCCGTTCCCCGCGTTTTTTGACTACACATTCTGGGAAGCATATCTTTTGCTCCCGGTCGCGCTACACTTACCTGTAGCCCTATTTTCTTCATTTTTTGTTGTTGGTGGGTATGTCTGGTCTTTTTACCTGTCTCTGTCCATGTCTTGTCCATCTTGTATTCTTCGTGTTTTTGCCCCAGCATGCTCTGTTTTTCTTTTATACTACTTCCTTTTTCCTATACTGGTCTATGGGCTCTTCTCAATTCAAGATGGTGTTCTTTCCTTTTCCTGTGATGTCACTTCCCTTTTCTCAGTATATAAGGCAGTCAGTCTTGTTCCACCTTGCGTTGCAAACACTTCCTTCTGGTTGTGCTGTTCGATCCTGTTCTTTGTTCCTGCTTTTTGCCTTGGGAGATTTTTGCCTGTTCTTTGTTCCTGCTTTTTGCCTTGGGAGATTTTTACCTGTTCTTTGTTCCTGCTTTTTGCCTTGGGAGATTTCTGCCTATTTTTGTTTCCTGTTGTTTAGTCCTGTTTTTTCTTGTTTTATCTTCAGGAGTTCCTGTTTGAGGTTTTTTCCCCAGTATTGGTTTTTTTTCCCTCTGGGACTCCTTCTGGAGGGTACGGTCTGCTTTGGCGTAGCCTGTCAAGCGGCACCGTGGCTACTAGAAGGGGTCGCCCTTATCTGGGAGTATCCAGAACCTGTAAAAGACTTGGGGGGTCATTCGGACCTTGGCGGTAAAAGGCGCTTACCGCCAGTCAGAAGACCGCCATAACACCGCCGCGGGCGCGGGAAACCGCCACGGTCATTCTGACCCGCAACAGGCAAACCGCCAAAAACCCGACATCCACAAAAGTCCGCCACACCAACGGCCAGCGAAAAACTGGCGATGACCAAACCTCCACCGTCACGCCAACAGAAATACGCCCATTCCATTCCGACCCACGAATCCACGCAGCGGTCTTTCAACCGCGGTATTCCATTGGCGGTACACACCGCTGCGGTCAAAATACACACACAGCTCCAAAACACTGCCACATTGGACATTTTGAAATACACACACCTGATACACATACAAACACCACTCCCACACACCCAGCACAATATAAAACACACACCCACATCACCCACAAACCCCTACGACCACCATTTATTGACTAAGGCCAGAGAGAGACACCACCAGCTAGTACAGAGCATTCACAGGCACATTACACCATCACCCACACAACATCCACGCACAAAACACCACACACCACCACACTCACCACACTCATCACCACAAACACCACCCCACACCTCATCCACTCCACCCCATGGCACCCCAAAGACACCCCAGGTTTTCAGACGCTGAACTCAGGGTCATGGTGGAGGAAATAGTTCAGGTAGAGCCCCAGCTCTTCGGGACAAAGGTGCAGCACACCACCATTGCCAGGAAGATGGAGCTATGGCAAAGAAAAGTGGACAGGGTCAACGCTGTGGGTCAGCATCCACGAAATCGGGACGACATCAGGAAGTGGTGGAACGACCTACGGGGGAAGGTGCGTTCCATGGTATCCAGACACAACATCGCGGTGCAGAAGACTGGCGGCGGACCCCCACCTCAACCCCCAGAATTTACAACATGGGAGGAACAGGTCTTGGCGATCCTGCATCCTGAGGGCCTTGCAGGAGTAGGCGGAGGAATGGACTCTAGTAAGTCTAATCTCAACTACTTCATCCCCCCCCACCCACCGGCATGCCAAATCATACCCCCACCCTCCCCCCCACCCCCATCACACATCCTCCTTTGTAATGTCTCACCATCACAACCCACCCATCCCAACACCAAGCCCTGCATGCGACCACAAACCATGGACACCCATCACCTAAGCATGCCCACTGCACATACCCACCCCCCCCCCAAACCACCGTCACAACAGCCCCCACAAGGGAATGGCAGCACTGGGGTACACGGGCACCCACCCATTGCACGCTATGGCACACACAGAAGCAATAACCATACTCTTATACCCCTGCAGGACCCGAACGCCACGACACCGCCCAGGAGGGTCCAGAAATGTCCATTCCACCCCCAGAAGAGGCCCACAGTGATGACAGCAGCTCTGTCTCCCTGGACCCAGATGACCAGCCCGGCCCATCTGGGACCTCGGGACAGTCGGTTCCCCTCAGACAGCCACAGGCCACAGCAGACCTACCCCCCTCTGGGAACACCAGCACAGCACCCACCCAGCGGGCCCATGCCTCTGTCTCCAGGACACGTCAATCAGCGGTGTGTCCACCACTACAGGGCACCCAGGTTAACCCACCACCCCAACAACAACAGGGACCTGGGGGCAGTGGCAGTGGGCACACGGTCCAGGGGACAGAGGCCCAGGGAAACAGGGGAACTGGGAGGGCTACTGTGCGACTGGGGGGGGACAGGCCCAGGGAACCCACTCTCCACGAGGCCCTATCCTCCATCATGGGAGCATACCACCACTCCCAGGAGACGATGGCGACGGTCCTGGCCAGGTTCCAGGAGATCCAGGTACTGCAGGAGGAACAGTTTATGGGGTTCAGGGAAGAACTCAGAAACATCAGTTCCGCAATGGGCACCATCGTTGTGGCTCTCAATCAGATTGTCACCACATTGCGGGACCATGTGGCACCACAAAGGGCCCCTGTCACTAGCATGGACCAAGAACAGGCTACCACCTCTGCCGGCGCTAGTGGACAGGAGGCCCCGACACAAGAACAACAGGCCACCAGAACCCCACCCCCTGCAGAAGGAGAACCACCCCGCAAGCGGGGCCTGAGATCTAGGAAGAAGACAGAGTAGGATGCCAAGACCCCCGCCAGGAAAGGATACCCCCTGATTGTCATCCCACTGTCCCACATTGTCACTCTGTCCAACCTTAAACTGCCCCTGCTCCACCTTCCACAGGCATATGGACAATGCACCTGTGAGACTGAAAATCTGGACTCTGCCATGGACATTCCTCCACCATCACCCATCACCGAATTGCAACCATTACCCAAAATTGAGCACTTTAATAAACACACTTATTGCACAAAAATAATCTGGAGTCTGCCTGTATTTTTGAACAAATGTATTACACAGAACTGTGCCAAAATGTCCAGTTACATTGTGATGACAACATACCACTGTCACACAGCTGTAGTCCATGGGGAAACAAAGCAGAGGTCACGGAGTGGGGCCCACATCTCTGAAATTGGAAGGGCAAGTCACAACTCAGTTAACATACACTGGGGGGAAACTCAGACAGTAGAGAGGCAGGAGACTTTAAGTAAATGTAAAATGCCGGTGTTGATTCTGACCTGTATGTCATTGAAAATACTGCTGTATTACTGTGTCCCTGTTGTCTGTGTCATCCTCTTCGTCTTCCTCCTCTTCACTCTCCGCAGGCTCCACAGCTGCCACAACACCACCATCTGGACCATCCTCCTGCAGGAAAGGCACCTGGCGTCGCAAAGCCAGGTTGTGACGCATACAGCAGGCCACGATGATATGGCACACCTTCTTTGGTGAGTACATTAGGGATCCACCTGTCATATGGAGGCACCTAAAACTGGCCTTCAGGAGGCCGAAGGTCCGCTCGATCACCCTCCTAGTATGCCCATGGGCCTCATTGTACCTTTCCTCTGCCCTTGTCCTGGGATTCCTCACTGGGGTCAGTAGCCAGGACAGGTTGGGGTAACCAGAGTCACCAATTAGCCACACACGGTGTCTCTGAAGTAGTTCCATCACGTAAGGGATGCTGCTATTTCGCATGATGTACGCGTCATGCACTGACCCAGGGAACTTGGCATTTACATGGGAGATGCACTGGTCAGCCAAACAGACCACCTGGACATTCATAGAATGATAACTTTTTCTGTTCCTGTACACCTGTTCACTCGTGCTGGGGGGGACCAAAGCAACATGTGTCCCATCAATTGCACCAATGATGTTGGGAATATGTCCAAGCGCATAGAAATCACCCTTCACTGTAGCCAAATCGCCCACCTCAGGGAAAACAATGTAGCTCCGCATGTATTTCAGCAGGGCAGACAACACTCTGGACAACACCTTGGAAAACATAGGCTGAGACATCCCTGATGAAATGGCCACTGTTGTTTGAAATGACCCACTTGCCAAAAAATGGAGTACTGACAGAACCTGCACTAGAGGGGGGATCCCTGTGGGTTGTCGGATGGGTGACATCGGGTCTGGCTCCAGCTGGGCACACAGTTCCTGTATAGTGGCTCGGTCAAGCCTGTATGTCATTATGACATGTCTTTCTTCCATTGTCGACAGGTCCACCAGCGGTCTGTACACGGGAAGATTCCTCCATCTCCTCGCAAGTCCCAGCGGACGGTGCCTAGGAAGGACAACATGGAGCACAGAGTCAATCAACCCACAGGTACGTTCCCACAGCTTGCACAGTACACGATTCTCAATGCATTGAATGGCTTGTATGAGTGTTGATGCAAGGCCTAGGCATGTGTGACGCAGTAGAAATTAAGATATGGGGGCCCTTGAAATGGCGGCTGCCTGACCTGTGAAGTGCGACAGTGGGATGTGAGGTCAATGCGCTGGCGTGGCACACCGCGGCGGTAGGGGGTCGAAGACCGCAGCTCAAAGCCGCATTGGTTAACATTGAACCCTATGGGTTTCAGGAGCCAATGACGATGTGCGCCGGCGGTCACGGTACGCCCCGCCGCGGTACGCCCCGCCGCGGTACGCACCGCCGCAGGCGTGACCGCCATTTTCTATCTGCTTAATCACTCGATACCTGATCATCCACAGGAGAGGACCTATACTGCAAGTGCTGCTGTGACCTCAGTCTGGAAGAGACAATGGCTGCTGCCACTGGGGAAAGGGCCCCTGCCTTCACTTCTGAAGAATTGGAGAAACTCGTGGATGGGGTCCTCCCCCAGTATGCGCTACTCTACGGTCCTCCAGACCAACAGGTAAGTACACTGGGACCATGCTTTGTGGCCAATGCCTGGGTTGAGTGGGGTGAATGAAAGATGGTGGGGAGGGGAGCGAATGAGGCATGCATCAAACGACAGATGAGAGAATGTGCCACATGGCAAGGGTGGGGATGGGGGGCCATTCACATCGAGCATGCAGAAGGTGATGATTTTTTATTTTCTCCCCCTGTACATGTCACATAGGTCAGCGCCCATCAGAAAATCGACATTTGGCGTGCCATCGCCAAGGACGTCCGGACCCTGGGGGTCAACAACAGACGGGGCACCCACTGCTGGAAGAGGTGGGAGGACATCCGCCGCGGGAGCAGGAAGACCGCGGAGGCTCTGCTAGGGATGGCCTCCCAACGTAGGAGGGGTGCCAGTCGTACCTTGACCCCCCTGATGTCCCGGATCCTGGCGGTGGCCTACCCCGATTTGGATGGGCGCGTGAGAACATCACAGCAGACACAAGGGGGTGAGTACAAGCACATTCTGCTGATTTTTTGCACATTGGAGGTGTGTGGGTAGGGGAGGAGGGCTGTGGGTATCCCTAGGCCAGGGTGATTTCTGTAGGCTAGGCCCCTCCGTTAGGCATGCCCCTGTGCCCCGGCCCCCCACCTCTGTAGGTTGCCTAGTACAGCTATTCATGGCCCTGTGTCACCTATGTGTGGAGTTGTCGTCCATAGGCTTGTAGGCCATGTCCCACGGATTGAGTAGTGTACCCCAAGTGCGCGGCGTAGTGCAGGGGGCTTCTGTGTCTGTCCTCTCCGCCAACGGTGTTGCCAATGCATGCACTCAACATGTCTTTGTTTCTCCACCCCCCCCCCTTTTTTGGTGGTCTTCCTGTTCATGTGTGCATTAGCATCATCAGGCGGAGGAGACGTGGCATCGGAGCACGAGGGAGCTGCATCTCACATAGCCATCGAGGGAAATGCAACTGACTCGGATTTCACCAGTGAGACGGAGGGCGCGGGGAGCTCCACAGCGAGGACACGTGGTGACACCAGCGACACAGACACGGCCTCGGAAGGGAGCTCCCTTGTGGTGGCGGCAACATCCGTGCCCACCGCAACAACAGGTACAGCCGCCACCCAGCGCCCCTCAGCGTTGCCCCGTGCCTGCTCACCCAGGAAGGTGGGCATCTCCTTCGCCACAGGCACCTCAGGCCCTGCCCCAGTTACCCCTGCTGCCCTCAGTGATGAGGTCATTGACCTCCTGAGGACGCTCATTGTTGGGCAGTCTACCCTTTTGAATGCCATCCAGGGTGTAGAAAGGGAGGTGCACCGGAGTAATGCATACCTGGAGGGCATTCATTCGGGTCAGGCTGCCCATCAGCGATCGTTCAACGCTCTGGCCTCAGCACTGACGGCAGCCATTGTCCCTGTCTCCTGCCTCCCTCCTCCAACTTCCTCAACCCAGTCCCACTCCCCTGTACCTCTACCTATCCCAGACACACCTACAGACCAGCCTGCACACACCTCAACACCCAAGGGAAGCTCATCCAGACATAAGCACCACACATCACACAAGCATTCACCCAAGCAACATCCACATGCAGACATGCCAACAGCCACTGCCTCCTCTGTGTCCCCCTCCTCCTCTTCTCCCTCCTTCCTCCCTGTGACGTCTCCACTCACACTTGCATGCACAACATCTTCAGCCACTACGTACATCACCAGCACACCCACCAGAACACTCCGCACACGTGCAGTCACCACCCCCACTACCATTTACACGTCCCCTGTGTCCTCTCCCAGTGTGTCTGTCACCCCCTCTTCCAAACCACACAAACGCAGGCAGTCACCCACCCAACAGCCATCCACCTCACGACAGCCTCCAGCACAAGCACCTGCACCCAAAGACACCAGACTTCACTCTCCTACAACCACATCCTCTTCCTCCACTCCCATACCCACTACAACTACCCGTTCCTGTCTTTCTTAATTGATTTTCCTTTCCAACCTTGACCTCTTTCCAACAACTGACCCACCCCCTCCATCTCATAAGACTCCAATCAGCACCTCAGCCACCACAAAACCTGGACCTACAAAGACAATAGTCCAAGGATTTTGGAGTCCACCACCTTCAAGGCCAGCTACTTCGGCTAGGAGTAAAGAGACGGCCAGCCCACCCCCTGAAAAAAAAACCAAGAAAGCCAGTGCCCGGCGCGAGAGGCCAAAGACAGCAGGCTACAAAAGCACTACCCTGGCACCGTCAGGGAGTGGGGTGCCACCTGGCACACCTCCAAAGGGAGGAAAGGGCCACAGACGAGCAGGGAAGGGTGGCAAGGGCAGCACGCCCGACAAGTCTGGCAGCAGGCGAGCTGCCCAGGAGGGCCCCACCAGCCCCATTCCAGGTGTGCAGGAGGACACCCACGGGCCCGGGACGGCAGCACAGGAGGGCCCCGCAAGCGAGAAGACAGATGTGCACGAAGGGCCCGGCAGCCACATGTCAGGTGGCGAGTGAAATCCATGTAATGGCCGGATCTGGTGACCTGGACACACATGTCAAGCACTGCTGAACAGGGCCCTTCAAGTCAAGCACCGCTGAACAGGGCCCTTCAAGTCAAGAACCGCTGAACAGGGCACCGCCGTCTCAAGAACCGCTGAACAGGGCCCTTCAAGTCAAGAACCACTGAACAGCGCACCGCCGTCTCAAGGCCCGCTGAACAGGGCCCTTCAAGTCAAGCACCGCTGAACAGGGCCCTTCAAGTCAAGAACCGCTGAACAGGGCACCGCCGTCTCAAGAACCGCTGAACAGGGCCCTTCAAGTCAAGCACCGCTGAACAGGGCCCTTCAAGTCAAGCACCGCTGAACAGGGCCCTTCAAGTCAAGAACCGCTGAACAGGGCACCGCCGTCTCAAGAACCGCTGAACAGGGCCCTTCAAGTCAAGAACCGCTGAACAGGGCCCTTCAAGTCAAGCACCGCTGAACAGGGCCCTTCAAGTCAAGCACCGCTGAACAGGGCCCTTCAAGTTAAGCACCGCTGAACAGGGCCCTTCAAGTCAAGAACCGCTGAACAGGGCACCGCCGTCTCAAGAACCGCTGAACAGGGCCCTTCAAGTCAAGCACCGCTGAACAGGGCCCTTCAAGTCAAGCACCGCTGAACAGGGCCCTTCAAGTCAAGAACTGCTCCGCTGGGCCCTTCAACTCAAGCACCGCTCCGCTGGGCACTGCCGTCTCTGCACCGCTCCGCTGGGCCCTTCATCTCAAGCACCGCTCCGCTGGGCACCGCCGTCTCTGCACCGCTCCGCTAGGCCCTTCATCTCAAGCACCGCTCCGCTGGGCACCGCCGTCTCTGCACCGCTCCGCTGGGCCCTTCATCTCAAGCACCGCTCCGCTGGGCACCGCTGTCTCTGCACCGCTCCGCTGGGCCCTTCAACTCAAGCACCGCTCCGCTGGGCACCGCCGTCTCTGCACCGCTCCGCTGGGCCCTTCATCTCAAGCACCGCTCCGCTGGGCACCGCCGTCTCTTCACCGCTCCGCTGGGCCCTTCAACTCAAGCACCGCTCCGCTGGGCACCGCCGTCTCTGCACCGCTGGCCCATTGGCAGAAGGGGCAGGCCTGCATCTGTGTCGGGCAGGGCTGCACGAAGCACTCTGGGCACCATGCCTCCTCCAGAACCAGTGGAGTCTGTAATCCACTTGTGAGACTGTGGCTTTGCACTCCCCAGGATGGCACAGTGGGCAATCCACCCACTGTAGAGACTTGTGAGACTGTGGCTTTGCACTCCCCAGGATGGCACAGTGGGCAATCCACCCACTGTAGAGACTTGTGAGACTGTGGCTTTGCACTCCCCAGGATTTAACAGTGGCCATGGAGGCCCCTCGTCGATCTGGCGTTGTGGACTCATCTGGCTGAGGTGCCCCCCTTCCCTTCCCCCTGAGGTGCCTGTAGTTTTGCTATCTGATGCCCCTGCAGTCTTCTCTCCATTGGAGTCGGGTATCCTGTGTGGGCTTTGCCCATGTGTTTAGGCCCATTGGCCCACGAACAATGGCTGATACCCAATTTGGACAGGACAATTTACATATGTATATATAGTTATAGATGTTTGATATATTTTTTTACTTAGCCGTACAATATACTTCAAATTTCATGGTCATTTTATTTTGTCTTTGCATTCTTCCGGGGGGTTTGGGGGTGTCACTCTGAGTTGTTGCTCTGGATTGATGTGTATGTAGTTGTGAGTGAGGGTGAGGGTGGGTGTGTCGCGTATGTGTGTCCCCGTAATTTTTTGCCTCCCCCCTCCCCTGTGTCGTAGGTGCAGTACTCACCGTTGTCTTCTGCGCCGGCGTTCGTGCTCCTGGTAGAGGAGCAGGAAGACAATAGCTGGTAGGATGTGTATTTCGGGTTCCATGCTGTCCAGATTCCTCTTGGAGTGTGTAGAGGTGAGCATTTTCTGTTCGTAATGTCTGTTTCCGCCGTGTTTTTATCGGCGGGGCTACCGCCCCGGAAAAGGTGGCGGATTGGTGGGTTGTGATAGGGTGGGCGGTACATTGTCTCCCGCCTGTCTGTTGGCGGTGACCGCCGCGCTGTTTGTTTGTCCCGCCGTGGCGGTCGGAGTGTTAAAGTGGCGGTCTCTGTTGGCGGTTTCCGCCAGGGTCAGAATTCCATTTTTTTTACCGCCTGCCTGTTGGCGGGTTGGCCGCCGGTTTAACACCGACCGCCAGGGTTGGAATGACCACCTTGGTGTATTCGCCAACCCGGTGTCCAGAGGTGAGAAGTCCAGAGCAGTACGTGACAGTCATAGAGCGTGAGGCCCTGGCATGCAATTGGGCTATAAATCATTTTAGGTACTATCTATGAGGTTTACCATTTGTGCTTAGAAGTGATCACAGGACCTTGGCACAAATGTTTGCTTGCCGGAGTATTGAAATCACAACTCCACGTATCAAACGTTGGGTAGAAAATTTGATGAAATATAATTTTCAGGTTGAGTATTTGCATGGGAAGAAAAATGTTCCAGCTGATTTTCTTTCCAGATTGCCTTCGGCGGATCACATTTCAGACGACCAGGTTCCGATATTGTGGGTCAAAGAATCAGTTATTGATAAGGAAGAATGGTTTTTAGAGTGTGAGAAGGACGCTGTTCGTAAGTTGGTTTCTGATTATGTGGTGGAAGGTTGGCCCTGTCTATATGGTTGTTCAGATGGTACAAGGGCATTTTGGAATGTCAAAGATGAGTTAAGTATTGTTGAAGGCAATTTGTATAGGTGTGATAGACTGGTTCCACCAGCAGGATTATATGAAAAGTTAATCAATTTGGCTCATGAGGGGCATTTAGGTAGAAATTTGACTAATGCAAGTGTCAAAGAATGTTACTGTGGCCTGGTTCAGATAAACAGGTGGAAGCACTTGTCAAAGATTGCATACAATGTGCAAGTAATGATAAGTCCAAAAGTGTAAGGACTGCTCCTTTATCTCCTGTCTCTATTCTGGATGAACCATGGCACAAATTGGGGCTGGATCTGATTGGACCGCTTGAAGCCTTGCCTCATAATGAAAAATTTCTCATTGTTTTGGTTGATTATATTTCTAAGTGAGTCACTGCCAGTTGTGTACGTTCAATCACCACCAAGATTGCTATAGAGTTCTTGACTGATGTTTTTGCGTGTGAGGGTATTCCTAAATTGATAATCACTGAAAATGGTATACGGTTCACTTGTTTAGAGATGAAGAACTTTCTTAACAATTTGGCCATTTCCCATTTTCGGACTGCATTACACTCTTCTCATGCAAATGATTTGGTTGAGAAGATGAATCAATTAGTGAGAATAAGTGTGCAGACTGCTATTGATAATAGATTACCATTGAAAACTGTTCTCAGAGAAAACTTGTGGGCTCATAGAAATGCTCCAAATGCTGTGACTGGTATGTCTCCTTTTAGAGTCTTAAGAGGTAGAATGGCAGGTTCTAAACTAAATCCATTATGGTTGTGGCCAGGAGGAAAATGTGAGAAGTCTTCTGACTATGTGGGGCCCATCCGTTATAAAGTGATTGCAAACCAAGCCAAGTATAAAAAGGTGTTTGAGAACAGACATAGTGCACACCAAAGAGTTTAGCATGAGGGTGATTTGGTTTACATAAAAAAACCTGTGTGGACTCAAAAAGGTGAATCCAAATTTATGAGCCTGAGGAAAATTGTACAAGGCAGAAAAAATGCAGTGGTCTTAGAAGGAGGTGATGTGTGGAGTATGTCACGCTTAACCAAATGTGTAAATGGAGAATCGACTCTAGAGAACATGTGCAAAGAGAGAAATGATTGTGAGCCTGATGGTAGTGGGGAGATTAGGAGAAGCATAAGAAAGAAGATATTTCCTAAACATTTGGAAGATTTTGTACATTAAGGAATATGAGGTGGTAATCTCTTTGCATAAACCATACAATGCATAACAGTGTATTCCATATTAACTGTTTTAATAATCTTTAGAATTGTGTTAATTCTATTTATATATAATGTGTGTTATCTTTTGTTGTTATTATAATATCTTTTGTTGTTATTACATTTTATTTTGTTACGTTTATTTTTCTTCATTTTTATCCTGTTCTTAAAATTTAATTTGTAATAGAGGTTAAGTTAAAGTGAATTTTGTTGGTTGTTTGTAGGGGTAAAGATGTGTTGTCGTTTATGATCTTCTGAGTGACGATGTCAGGTAATGGAATGTGGGGGAGATGGAGATTCTTTTGAGGGTGGTTGGTGAAGGAGCGAGGAAGAAGGAGCTAGTGATTTATCTTCTGGTGGATGCTATTTATCAATAAGTATTTCCACTGAATTCAAATGAAATAGACTCACTGTGTCAAGTTCCATGGTGGCTCCGGATGAGTATGGCTTCCTGGGGGTGATTGTCTCTTTTTATGCAGTTTTGTTTTAACCTGGGTTTCTCTGGTGGTCCACAGCGGAAATGTTGGCGGTGTGCAACCTTGTAATGAGTCCGACCGAAACATGGTCTCCGTTGGACTGTTGGTTGCTCCAATCGTCCACGGTGGTCTGACTGCACTGGTGGTGCCGGTGGTGCTTTGGCTGTATTCTGTTGGCATCACCACTGAACTCATAATTTGGCGGTCCTCTCTGCCAGCCTGCTGGCGGTCTGACAACCACCATCAACATGGTGGTCCTTGGACCACCAAACTCATAATGAGGCCCCTAACGTACCTGCCTACAAGGGATTGAAGTATGAAGATCCAAATTAAAGACTGTTCTCCTTCAAAAAGAACAAAGGGAAGCCCATAGGACTTTGGAGAGACAGCATCATCTGGAAAAAAGGGCACAAGGACAGAATTACAAATGTAGATACAAGGTACCAGTCAAAAATTATGTTCAACTAAGGTAGCATTTGAATATTTTATCAAGGGTCAGTAACTCTATGGTCAGATGCTTTTAATTTTTACTAGACAGTAAAAACTAGACAGTGCATCATAAGAAGACAATTGAATTAATCAGGCAGGAGGCAAAATAGGTAGAAAAAAAGGATACTGAACTTTGACGAATGTATAACTACTGTATAGAAGGTATACCCTCCCACTATGACCTTGAAGATTTAATTCCCCCTAGTTAGGGTTGCAACATATTGGCACACACAAGGATGTCTGAGTCAAAGCACTCTTTACACATCCATCCTTTTATATTTTAATCTTATCTTTGGGACTCATAAATAAAAATAATGATTTTTGGGTTTCCTCTGAGCTAACTTTACTATCTGGAGCACTCCTGTATACTGTTGCTTTATAAAGAACTTCAAATAGAGGTTGCGTCCACCCTGATAGTACTATTTTATCAGGGTGGAGTTGTAAGATGAAGCATGCCACTAAAACGTGGGTACTGCTTCCTCAACCAGAAAACATCTGGTTTGGAAGATAGCTCGGATGTTGTGTTCATCAATATTGAATCATTGCAGTCAGAGGTTTACATTTGGAGGAGGTTTCGCAATCATCCACAAAGACACTATAACCTGCACAACAGGGACGGACCCACCACATTCATGGAACACATGCATTTACGACTACAAATCAGCCACCCCATGCCCATCTCAGGCATCCTTGCCTACCAGCCTCCAGGACCATGTACCTCCTTTAGTAACCTCCTCACCAACTTCATCACTCCAATAACCATCAGATCCAACAATTTCTTATTGCTCAACAACCTCAATCTCCATCTGAAAGATCCAGCAGACTCCAACTCCACTGCCCTGCTAGAAAGCCTTGACAACATCGAACTTACACAGCTTGTCAATGGCCTGACTCACAATGCAGGGAACACCCTCAACCCTATCTTCACATCCAGCAACAAGTTCACCTTCAGTCACATCATCACGATGACGTGGACAGATCACTCCATTGTACACTTTCACATCAACAAACCCCACTCCAGCAAGCCGAAACCAGCCAGATACTTCAGACACAACTGGAACAACATAGCAGGAGCAGACTGGACCCACACCTTCAGATCCAACCGGCCTATCCTAACTGGTGACCTGCAGAAAGACTTAACCACTTTCAACAAGTGGATCTCAGACTGCACCAACACACTCGGTCCCTTGAAGAAAATGAGGCAAAGAAGAACAAATGCTCAAGCCTCCTGGTACACGTAAGAGCTAGGAAAATCCAAGCCCTACTGCAAACAACTAGAAAGAAGTCAGAGAAACACCCAACACAAAACCTCTAGAGAAGCCTACAAATCTGCCCTCAGAAGGTAATATGCCCAGATCAAAGAAGCCAGGAATGTAGCCCTTGTAGTGAGAATGGAATCCTTCTCCAACTCCGGCAAAGAGCTTTTCAACAAAATCCGAGACTTGTCCAAACCAAATGCAGCTGCCAACACTATTACTCCTTCACAGGACCTCTGTGACAACCTATCCGACTTCTTTCACAGCACAATACTCAAGATCTTCAGTCACTTCACACAACCCACCACAGAAGATATCATCATGCAACCACCCACTACCCCCAACAACGCCCCTCATCTAACAAACTGGAGCCTCCTTACCACAGAAGACACTGCCAGAATTATAGAGACCACCCATTCAGGTCCCCATTGGAACCCTGCCCTCACCATATCTACATTTTGGGAAGAACACTGATCAATGCCAACCTCACCTCCATTTTAGGGTAACATTCTCAGATAGCTGGGAACCTGCAGAAGTCATAGTTCTCCTAAATAAACCCTTGGCAGACCTGAAAGAACACAGACTGGATGGACCACTTCATCATACACTTCCATCTTGCTTCTAACATTCCTGTCAAAAAGACTTGGAGAAAGAGATCAACATGCAACTCTCCTTCCTCTTAGAACAGCAGCACCTCCTGAACGTTACTCAATCAGGGTTCTGCAGCAACCACAGCACAGAACCCTCCTTCTGGTTGCAACAGACGGCATCAGATCCACCATCAACCAAGGTGAAACTGCCACTCTCATCCTACTCGACCTCTCAGCAGCCTTCAACACTGTCTCCCATGGAACCCTCATCACTAGACTCCATGATTCAGCAGTTCAAGGACTCGCCTTAAGATAGATCCCTCCTTCCTCTTTGACAAAGCTCAACGTCAGATTCCCCCCAGCTGCCTCTCAATCCAACAAGCTCATTTGCTTTCCCAAGGATCCTCCCTCAGCTCAACATTTTTGAATGTGCACATGGCACCCCTCGTTGACATCACAAGAGCCCATGACATCAAACATCAAAATTGTCTCATACCTGAAGACACAAAGCTCATCCTTTCCCTCGCCAATAAGAACAATGACACCAGGACTAACTTCACCCTCTGCATGACCAACATGGCCAACTGGATGAGGGAGAACTGCCTAAAATTCAACGCAGACAAAACAGAAATCCTGATCTTCAGAAATAGGAGCTCCCCATGCGACTCCTCCTGGTGCCCAGCTGAACTAGGACCCACCCCCACAATCCCTTTGCCACTCAACTTCCATAAAAAAAATGCAGACCTGGGTGTTCAAATAGGAGATCCACCTGACTTACATTCCTCCTGGATACCCTCACAGGTGAAGAGTTGTGCCATACAAATCAACATAACATAACATAACATTGTAAATGCTAGACACCCTACTTATAGGCTATGGAAACTGTTTTAGTTGTCCAAGGACAATCAGGAGTTAATGGGCTCCAAATGTCCTAATTGGGGGCTTTCATTACTGATGCCCTGGGCCCCGCTTAATATTGGGCTTGAAACTGAGGGCCAAGCATCATTTACCTAATGAACAAGGTAACAAGACAAAGAAGGCCAAGGCTTACCTAGAGGTTTTGTGTGGGTTCATGAGTCAGAACTAAGTACAATGCAGTAATACTTAATACCTCAATGTCCAGCCACTGTTTAGTGAATAAAAAGAAGATGTAGTTTATTTTACACACTGCTAAAATCCCCTAAACTCTACACAAGACAATATTAATGAAAATAAAGGAACAACATGCAATGTAATGCAGGCTTTACACAAAAACTGGTCAATACCTATTGTCTCGGAAAAGTGATTTTCATAATGAGTAAACCACTGCCTAAGGACTTTGACAACAGGCCATCAAAATCAATAAACCATTGCCAATCAGCTTTGACGCCAGGTTTTTATAATCATGAGCTACTCCATATTAATTTAAACCAAGAGCTTTTACTAAACATAAATCATTGCCATTGAATTTGACAAATGGACCACACTTTTTGAGGCCTGCCAACAGTGTTGGTCATTGAAGTACAAATAGCATTCCTGGTGTAAAATATGATTTGAAGTTTGTTTCTTTCGTATTCTGGTTCTAGGACAAAAAAAAATTCTTTCAAAACATTTGCTGCTGACATTTGTGGAATGGCATACCATTGGTTGAAGCTGCCTCAAAAACCTAGCAGACAGTGATCTCATACAGGTCTGCCACCTCTGGCATGAAATGCAATGCAGGATCAATTAAAAGTGCTTGCAGTCAAGTTTCAGGATGCAATTTATTTGCAACAGCTGTTTAGCCGGCAGTTTGCAGCTCAGAATACTTCCCCACATGGATCTCAGGCTGATACACCTTCAAGCCAGAAGGGAGACTGTGCAGGACTCAGAGGTCCTGATACTTGCAACCGGTCTGCGTACTTGGGTGTCTTTCAGGATCTAATAGAGTGCACCCATCTCTGGTCAGATGAATCCTTCCCTTGGGCTACAGATTTGCTAATACTGTAGATTTCTAGTTCTTTCTATACAGCGCCTCTACTTCAGGTTGTATCTATATGGATTCCCTTTTTAGGTATTATACGTCATAGGGATACCTTCAGTACCCCTTTTGGTCAGAAAGTGAGCTTCTTTCTTCAGTGTCGTTCCAGGCAGCTTTTGAAGCACGCTCATGACCCATGTGTCAGTCACAGCTCCATAGTTATGAGGCAGTCTCTTCTCTATGTGATGCAGTAACACAATCCCCTATATCTATTTGGGAGCTTCTCTTCTCCAGGCATACTACAGCTTTCCTTGCACAACACTCATTGCCTCTGGTTTTATCCCTCACTTGAGAAGGAGGCTGCAAATCAAATATACCAGCCCCGACACACACAATCTTACTCTGCAACTGTTGTGTAGGCCTTGGCACCAGTCAATGAGAATCTTTAACAGTATTTATTCTACACACGACCAATCAGCACCCTTCTAGGTACAATTTTTTTAAGCTACCTAATAAGATCTTCCGGATGTGGATGTGATTACTGAAAGCCCATCATTGGAGCTGGTTTTAGCACATATTTTTACTTTTTAGCTACAGACTGGTAAAACCACATCCTTTGTCCTCACAATGCAGCAGGACAAGGGATGTAGCTGACATTGTCCTGAGAGGTTAACAATAGACTAATCTTCAAAGGGAAGGAAAATGCATTTTCCCAACTCGCATCTGAAACCTGTTACTGTGCCCTTACTGGAGGAAGTGACACATACCCTAAAGTAGTCACTCCCAAGTCAGATAACACATGGGCTATTTTTCCCCCAGCCAACATCCACCAGAGCCTGGCTACAGTTAACACAACTGGGGAAATATTCAGAATGCTTCCAGTTGTGGATTCAGGTAGAACAATAGGATCTTATTAAGCTCACCCAAGTCCTCTATTTTGAGTGGCCAGCAACACAAAGGAACTTCGAGATGGAATCCTGTGTGCCTAGACTGAAGCACAACACACAGTCTATTCTCATTTTACCTTTTAAATGCGGGGTAAATACATACTGTTCACACGTGTCCCTCACAAATGGAGCAAAGGACCTGGTAGAGGGAGACTAGCAGATCTTTTAATAGGAAAGTTCTGTGACCTCTCTTCCCTAACGGCACCAGGAAAAAAACGTCCGTACCTTCCACTAGGATTAATGCCGCCACCACTGCCAGTTTCTCTCAGCCCAGTTAGAATATCGTAGACACTATCAATAGGAAAAAGGGCATTTTGGGGGTCCCGCCTGATCTCAGACCCCTGCTCTGGGGTCTCAGTCCATTAGATGGGAGGTCCACAGTCAACATAAGAGTCGTATTAACTGAGGTAAAAAACCCTGCAGAATCATACCTTATCTTTCCCCTAGCAGTCTAACACAGAGTACTGGTATGTGATTTCCAGAGCCATGTAGGGGAAATTTCCTCCACAAAATAGACTGTAAAATGAAAGAAAGCTTAGCTTTGAAGTTATGAGTTTGTCTAGTTAGCATCCATTAGACACAGACAGGGCCACGGTGAGACATTCAAGAAAAATAATGTAGAAATCTAGGCACTGTAGTGAAAACTACTATGCTTTGCCAGTCTCTTGAGTTTCAGATTTGGGAAACCGCTGAGGTACATTCTTGAAAATATAATTCGGTGAGAAGGGTTTAGTTTCTGTGCAATGATTAATTGATTACTTGTCTTCCTCACTTCTCACGCTGTGTCTTCAGCAGTGAAAATAGCAATGGGGACTTATTTCACTTTAATGCATATATTTGTTTCCATCTGTTATGTGGCTACCAGTTCAAAAAGTAGTACTGCGCGGAGTGTGGTGTTTGTTTTTACGTTTCCTGCCGCTTTATGCGCCTTCTATAAATGACCAGATAGGCAGAAAAAAAGTAGCAGCAAATGGCAGTTCATTAGAGTTTTCCAATTAACGGTTTCTGTCAAAAGATGAAACACCACCATGCAAGTGTGTTTATGTTTAAAGCATTGCACAGTTGAAGAATGTAAAATATATTTTAGGATCCATGTCAGTGATCAGAGTTGAACTGGACAGAGTTCCTTCTTTTAATAAACATGCTGCTGGATTATCTTCGCAAAATACATGCAATATGTTGACCCTGAGGTAGGTTTGAACTTCTTTGTTACCCTACAAGAAGTCAACACTAGTGCAACACAAAGCAGCGCAAATCAATAACTGCGATTGCGCTGGAAAGGCACAATTGTCTCAGAGCGAACCCGCATTGTGCAGTTTGTGCAAAGTCATTACTGGGGGTGGATCAACTAAAACCACTGTATGTTTCGGCGTACAGCCCAGTCTAGTTACATAACCAGGTTGGGCTTTACATCAAAAATTATCGTCTACCTGAAGCAGGCTGAAACAAAGGTGAATGAGTGACCAGCACACAGCCAATATATTGGAAACTTCTGTGTTTTTTATGCATAGGAATTTGAACTGGAAGAGTGTGCTTCCAGTTCATTGCTAGATAGCGCACACTCGCTTCTGCAACATGGTGCAAAGCTGTGTATCATGCAAGGCAGCCTGTTTGTCCACAAGTACTGGTGATGACAATCTTTGTGGATATGATGCTGTTCTGTGTTTTATCTGTACACGTCACAGTGCAGCAAATTGTGCATTCAAAATCTCGGGTTGAATGTTTTTAAAATGTATTTTTTTTGTTTTTTGTTCCAGGGAACATCTTAAGATATAAGTGGTAAAGTTAGACCTTTCCAGCTACCGGCTGAAGGCTTTGTAGATAAAACTTACCACTCATAGGTTTAGATTTCACTCAAGACATTATTCATATTTGGCAGCACTGCATAGCTTGAAGAAGAAAACACAAAATAGAGCCATATTTACAAAGATTGCCTTGTACAGCCTCAGACCACGGTGCAACTGTAAATGTGAAGTGCTAAGAGTAGTATATGTACTGGAGGCATCCTCTTCCAGGACAATTTCCTATGCATAGGGTCACACTGGTTGGATATATGCATCACTTTCCGGGATGAATCAGTGCTTTCCCCTGCTCTGCCCCTGTCTCCAGCATTCGTGCTGGTCAGGTGACGCACGTTTGCGTCACCCTTGTGCTGACTCACAGCGTCAGTAAATCTGGGCCATATAATTTGTGCAGCAATCTTAGTGCAAAAAGAAATCATTGTCTTCGACCAGACATTTAAACTAAGAAGGAAATGTTGTCTTAGGCCATTCATTGTAAACTTGGGTGCAATATTTATAACAGAACATTTTTAATACTATTTTTCAAGCACTCGCTTTCAAATTTGTGGGCAGATTATAACAACTTTAAAATTAACAGTTTAGTTTATGTCTAAATGCCCATGGTCTTGAGACTGTTGTAAAGCACCCTAGTTTGAAGGGTTCCTACAGCATGTGCACCGTATTAAGACAGAACATGTCAGTAAATTCTGATGCTGCCTATGTCTGGCTCTATGAACAACTTCATCCAAGGGCGTTTGCCTTTCAGGGTGCACTCCTACAATATCAATTACTAATGCAGATGCCATCAGAATGAATTGGCTTCATACAGCTGTATCCATTTGAACACCTGTGGGCGTAACTACGCTCCACCTGAATTTTCTTAGTCTTTACGACAGGAAGTTGTCGGAAGGTGATTTCCATTTTGGTTTGGGCAAGTAACTAAGTAATGGATAGAGTCTAATGGTAATAGGTGTTCTAGACAGTGGTGCAAGTGGAAAACAATTAACTCAAGGGCCCCATAGAGTGGAGAAGGGTGATGGCAGTGATTTAGCTGAAGTATCATTGTTACCTTTGAAGTCACAGTGACCATCTATATGAGATCATATTACTTTATATTGTATGACGTTTTAACATGTTAATTGTTAAGTGGTGCACTGAAAGCCTATGTTAAGGTGTGTTCACTGTAGACTAGTGATCTGATGCGAGAAGGTAGAGCTATTTTAATCTAAGTGTAGTCATTCATTTTGATTCCATGTGTTCCTAATGTTGTCTAGAAATAGTTTTCAGTCAACGATAATGAATTTCTAAAAGAAAATGTTTTAAATGTTACATGCTAATGTCAAAAATGCAGTTACCCATTATAGCTATTGAAATGTATTAACAAAGAAATTTCGTTTTAAAATTACTGTAAAATGAACACTGAACAAGCATATTGATGCTGAATTAATAATTTAAATGTTGTATGTACCTTCTTTAATGTAAACAAATGTGCCATTTTAAATTGCTCCGTTACCCAATGCAATGCCTGCTAGGCCCTGTTTCCCAAAATGTGTGGAAAAATGTGTAGTCATTCTTGCTAACAGTATCATTTCTTTCAGACTTCATTCTCCTAGAATGTTGGTTTGGAAATAGATGTCTGTTTGTTTTACGTATAGTGAGCTTGATAAAGTAGCCTTGAATACGGTACATCGAAGAACTGTGTATGTGGACTATATGCAATTGTTTCAATTTGTACAGGAGAGGAAGATGGATGCATTTCCCATGTTGGTATTGGGAATCTTTCTGAGGTTTCAAATGACTGTCATATAATGGACTTTGATGGAACAGTTAAACCTTCCGATTCATGTGGTGTGATGGATGGACAAATCATCTTTCACTTTGGACTTTAATTTACTGTTTCCCAGTTGGATTTGTAGTTCTCTTCCTTGGACTTTGAGAGGCATAGACCTCTTTACCCTTGCCCCCCCCTTCCCTAATGCTGACAGGAGAAGACTTAGATTTTTTCTTTTGCCACGTGAGAAGACCCCTGACCAAGCTTCTGACATGCTTACCTCTTCCCTTTTTGCTTACTTTTAACCAACTTTGGTTAGCTTTATCCTGCCCAAGATGCCACATTTCCAAATTCTATTTGTCCTTCATTTCCTTTATACTTTTTGTCCCCATGCCTTGTACTGCCAGCACTAGAAGAAATTGGAAACTTTGTTCCTTTCATGGGATCCTCACTTGTTTGGAGAATTAATTTGATAATTGAGATTTAAAAAAAATATTTTTATTAAACACCATGTGACATAAAATATACACATCAGAGTCTTGACATTATATTTGGTGAACGGGTGCAACTGAATATCAAATCTTCTCATGAGTTTTGACCACTGGATCCAACCTAGCCCACTGCCTCTCTCCACCCTCTCCCCCAAGCAAAGCAGTCTTGTCTCCTTACCCGTTTCAGCCTCTTCCCCTTCCTCTTGTCCCCCCTTCACTTCACATGCTCTGGGTGGCGTTCCCCTGTCCTGATATCTTGTCCCATTCCGCTGGGCAACTCCTGCTTTGGTAGACCACCCTTTCTGACCTACAGCACCAGTCCATATCCGCCATCCAACCCATCACTCTCAGTCTTAGGGATGCTCCTCATGCCCTCGCCACATTCCTCTTAGCCACCCCTTGGCCTTATAAGCTGGGATTTTTTCCATACTTTTTCCTCAGGAATCAAAAGGATCAGCCACCTGGGGTCCATCTGGACTGAACTTCCTATCACTCGTCACATCTCATCCACCACTTCCCTCCAAAACAACTCTATCTGCAGACAGGCCCATAGAATGTAATAAAATGTCCCCAGTATCTTGCACCCTCTCACACACAGATCCAACAGGGTTTGTCCCATCCGCTGTAGTCGCACCCAGGAAAGATAAGACCTGTGCACTATCCGAAGCTGCACCAGTCGGAAACGGATTTGAATTGCAATATCCCTGGCACTTTTCAAAACGTATGCTCATTCATCCTCTTCAATGGGACCTACATCCTCTTCCAATGCCACCCTCAACTGCTCATTTAGATTAGGGGAGTTGTTAGTCAGTTTCCTGTAAATTGTCGAGATTGCCTGCCCTAGCAGCGGTTCTATGAGAACCCTGTCCTCCAGTAGTGTCATGTCCCTGATTTGCTTCCCCGTATATGTAGATGGCTAAGGAGTGCATGGCTCAGCCACAGATATCTGTATCTTTCTGCTTCTTCAAAGGCAAATTCAGTCCGCAGATCCTCAAAGGGTATCATAGAGTTATCCCTCCATACATCTCCCAGGTGTTCTATCTCAATCAAGGCCCATCTGAGAACCCCTTCATTGCACTCACTTCCTTCAAGTAATCTCCAGTCCAGAGTTGGGTATGTGTAGATAACACCTCCCCCTCCCCCAGGTAACAATTTGCTTCTTTCCACACTTGCACTACTGTCATGGTATTAGTCTGTAGATCCTGGGCCTTCCGCCGGCTGTATAGGACTCTCTCTCATAGCCTGTGCTACCCATTGCTTCTCTATCTACCCTATAAGCTGGTTTCGTGGGTTCCACAAAGGCCCACTCATTAATTACCTCCAGCTGGGCCGCCCAGTAGTGCTTCTGGGTCAACTGGGATGGCTAGCCCTCGCTTATAAGTACCCATCTGGAGCTTCCTCAGCGCTATTTGGGAGAGTCCACCAACCCATAACAGAGATCTAAGACTCTGGTGAATTTTCTAAAAGACTCCCTTTGGGATAACCACTGGGGTGTTCTGAAACACGTATAGTAGCTGGGGCAGGGTCATCATCTTGTATAGAGCTGCTCTACCCATTAATGTTAATGGTAGTTGTCACCAGTGCTCTACATCCCTCTCTAATCTTTCCAATTGTGGGGTCAAATTTTTCTGGAGGAATTCTTGCGGGTCTTGAGTTTTGTATATCCCAAGGAATCTGAAACCACTGGGTGCCACTAGAATAGTTGCATGAGGAAGTAGACTATGGGTCCTTCACTCTAAGGGGTAAAACAGGGACTTATCCCAGTTAATATTATATCTGGAGTGTTCTCCAAAGATGCAGAAGATTTGTAGTAGCCTGTCTATAGAAAGAACTTGATCCATGACATATTGTAATACATCATCCACATAGCGGGAAATGCGCTTTTCCCGCCCTCCCCCACCTGGAATTCCTTGAAACAGTAGGTCCTGTCTGATCCAGGCTGCAAGCGGCTCTAGGGCCAGCGCAAAGAGAATAAGGGAAAGTGAACATTGCTGTCTTGTTCCCCTCTGTAGTTCAAAGTTGGGGGAAGTTGTCCCATTTACTCTCACCCTCGCCAGTGGTTTCTGGTAGAGCAGTTTGGCCCATGCACAAAACCGCAGACCAAATCCCAGCTTGCAAAATGTTGCAATCATGTATCCCCATTTCAGACTATCGAATGCCATTTTGGTATCTCGGGATAATAGAGCTGCCTGGGTCCCCCCAGTGACTGTGTCATGTGGAGCACTCTGTATAATCGACGAATGTGTAGCCGGGTGCTTTTACGGGGCATAAAGCCTGATTGATCGGGATGGCCTATAGAAGTGATCACTGCTTGCATCCGGGTTGCTAACACCTTGGCTAGTACCTTTGCCTCCACATTCAGTAAGGATATAGGCCTGTAGAATGCACACTCCGTTGCTGGCTTCCCTTCCTCAAGTATGACCACTATAGTTACTGTTCTCTGATCTAACGGCAGCTGTTGGGTTTTCAGTGCCTCATGGTACATTGCAGTAAGATGTGGGGCCACCCTACTTTTTAGCCCTTTATAGAGCTCCATTGGGAGCCCATTTGGGCCTACCATCTTTCCTGATTGTAAGGATCCGATTGCCTACCTTACCCCCTCCGCCGGCAGATCCCCTTCAATTGATTCCCTTTCTTCTTATGTAAGGGGCACAAGGGCCACATCTTTAAGAAAATCATTGCAGTCTTTGTCTGTCATGCATCTTAGTGGCATATAACCTCTCATAGTAGGAGGCGAAGGCCTCAGCTATTTCTGGGCTCGATCGTCTTGACATTCCCAAGTCGTCCACTATCTCACATAGTCCCCTTGGTTTTTTGTCTCTTTTGTCTAACCACACTATAACATTTTGCTCACTCTGTCTCTGATATCATATAGCCTTCTCTGAGTCACTTGGGCATATTGGCCTTGTCCTCAGACAGATTGCCAGCTCTGCTTGCTTTGCCAGCAATTGCCGGCAGAGCTTCAAGAGCTATTTACAGGCAGCTGGGCCACTAGCACTCTTATTTCCTTAGAGCCTCAATTTGCAGCATTCTCTCCTTTTTCTTGCCCCCAATCGGCGCCTGAGCCTCCCATAATACACAGCTTGAAGATACAGGCCCTGTGTTTTCTTTAAAATAGTGGTCCATCCCCTCCCTCAAATTTTCCCCAAGGAACGGGTCTTTCAAATACCATGTGTCTAGTCTGGGTGTGATTGCATGTTCTTGCTCCGGTCCCACTAGTGTTGTCCCACTAAAGGGATCGGAGCACGAGATCCCATGCGCCCCATGCCGGGCCTCTCCAAAATGGCCAACATGGAAACTGTGTGTATATGTGGTCTGTCCGGGAGAAACTGCCATGTGGGGCGAGCAATATGTATATGCCCTCTCGTGTGGGTGTAGTGTCCTCCAGATGTCTACCAGTCCTACTGCCTCTACAAACGACCTCAGTGGCCCTCCCTCACCAGAGGTGGGGGATGCAGTCCATCTGTCTGCCTCTGGGTCTGATATCGCGTTCATGTCCCCCCATGACAAGGATCCCAGTTGGTAATTCTAGCAACAAGGTCCTGATTTCTGGCAGTGTCACTCCGTGCAGGCATGGTGGGATATAAAGTGAGCATGTATTTAGTGTGAGACCTTCCTACTGTCCTGTGATTGCCGCAAATCAGCCCATGCGGTCCATCCACAAGCGTACTAGTGTGAATGGCAGTGCTCTTTTAAGAAGAATACCCGCCCCTCTGGCATCCGATTTGTATCCTGGGTGGGCCACCAGTCTGTACCCAAGTCTGTTCCGGGCCTTGTAACTGTTCCCTCTCAGGTGTGTCTGCTGCAGGAGGACGACATCTGGTGCCATTCGTCCGAGGCACTGTAAAACTATTGTCCTCTTAATTTTGCTTGCCCGCCCATTCACATTCACGGACAAGATGCACAGTCCTTTATGTGATCTGTTAGCTATAGTGAGTGGTTGGGTTGGCCATTGTGCCGCGTTCCCCCCGGATTTTGGACTCCCGTTTGTGTGGTTGGATTCCGTCTAGATGCCCTTCTTCACCAATCGCCACTTTAGTATGCACGCTTCTAACATTTAAACTCAGTAACTGCCTCAGCTGAACATTGACCCCCCCAACTCAATCCCTCCCACCCCACCCTGCTATCCTGCCTTGTGGGACAATTACCCACCTCTCAACCTGGCAGAGTGCCTGTTGCCCCAAAACTTTCAAACCAATTTGTGGGTATGTTAAGCAAACCATAGCAGATGGTCCACCATTTGTTCTCGGCTCTCCTCTGACCCTGTTTGTTCATTAATGAACACCCAGTCTGTCAGTAGAGTTCATCTCTATTCTCACCCATAGCTCCCAGGCTGTTGCCCAGACTCCTGCCCAAATCTCAGGTATTCTCTCCTCCCATTGCTTGGCTCCAACCTAGCCCCTCCCGTCTCAACTTTCTCTCCGGGCTGGGTGGGGATCGACTCCTCTGTCTTTCACTTGCAGTCGGGTTCCCTTGTTGATCTACATTTGTCCAGGCGACACTCGTTTGGGCCTGCCGTGAAGCCCCTTTCTCTCTCGGCTTCTCTTGACACTCCCAGGCTTCAGAGCCATGCCGTTCTGTCTGACACCAGCCCTCCAGCCAGTCCAAAGCCTCCTCCAGGAGGCTTGGGAATATTATCATGTATTTTATGTCCTTGGCCCAAAGGGCCTTTTTCACCTCCCCGAAGTGGCATCTCTGGACCTGAAGGGTCTGCTGTGCAGACAGTGAACATTGCAAGCGTGCTGGTGCACCCTGCGAGCTACAGCATCGCCACCGGCTTGATTTCAAACCAGAGACAATGCTGTAGCCTGTTTACAGCTAGGCTGGCGGGTGGAAACCGAGGTTTCTGCCTACCGGCCTAGGGGGAAACTCCTAAATCTTTGGCGCAGTGCTTGTCACGAAGGCAGCTGACACCCTGTTGGGAGTTTGACTAACTGGCTTTCCTGTCCATCAAACTCATAATGAGGGCCATAGTGTGAATGCAACAAGACTTATCTGGGGACATTCACTGTACTGAACCTTAGCTGTTGTCCCTCTGAAGGACTTTTACTTACATTTCAGAGACTAAGGGCCTGATTTAGATCTCAGTGGATGGAATACTCCATCACAAACAATAATCTTTATAGTTAATTGGTTATCTAACAATCCTCCTGAGCTTATTCTTCCTCTCTTTCTCACAATCCTTTCCTGTTCTTCCAACAGATTTTGAGGAATTTCTTCCTGAGTATTTTGTTGAATTACTTTCTGAGTATCACTCATCTCAAATTGTGCTCTAGAATTTTGTACAGTCTCTGACCACCAGTTATTCACAAGATTGGAACCCTAGTGGTTTTAAGCCACATACAGAAACTTGACTCAAATGCCACACTTTCAAATCTAACAAACACACTGAATTATATAGCACCTTTATTACTTGTGAAGATTGTTAAAATCTTCATTGACCTTTCTTCACAAATCATCCCTTTTCACCATGATAGAATTACCACCGTTTATACTAACAACCCTGCCATTATGTTTGTCTTCATATTATGTATTGTAAGTAGTCTGAGCCTCCTCAGACTTCTCTTTATTCTTCTCTACAGACCAGGCAACTTTCCCTCTCATCAAATGGACACCAGCCAGTAGTATTACTGGAGAAATCGTATATGCTTACAAAATATGGGACACATCCTTCCTCCAATCCAGGCATTTATTAATGGCTTACTGTACTGAACCTTTCAGTACACAAATATAGGCCCTCATTACAACCCTGGCGGTCTTTGGATTTCGTACCGCCAACAGGCTGGCGGTACAAACTCGGACATTACGACCGCAGCGGAAACGCCGTGGTCGCACCGCCGGGACCGGCGGTTTCCTGCCACTTTTGTCCCGGCGGTTGTAATCCCCCAGGGCAACGCTGCCCAGGGGATTACGAGTCCCCCTCCCGCCAGCCTTTTCATGGCGGTATGATCCGCCATGAAAAGGCTGGTGGAAAGGGGAGTTGCGGGGCCCCCTGCCACGGCTCCATGGAGCTTTTCACTGTCTGCATAGCAGACAGAGAAAAGCGCGACGGGTGCACCTGCACCCGTTGCACAGCCGCAAAACCGCCGGCTCCATTTGGAGCCGGATCCCGTGTTGCGGCCCAGCGGGGATCTCCAAATAGACCCCGCGAGAGTGCGGCCACATTGGCGGCCGTCCGGCGGTTCAAGCCAATGTTGAAATGAGGGCCAAAGTGTTCTACAATGGTGTTGCCTGATGGTTGATAAACTGATGTTTTTTATGCATGACACAATTCCTCTTTAGAAATTTTTTAAAAACATCCAATAAAAACTATGGACCATAATCACTCACTTTTAGGCAAACCTTCCTCCAGATGTTCTTCATCCAAAAAGGTCACTGCAGCCCTCGAACCAGCTTTGTCAAGATTACGTAACTGGCCATTTAGAAAAGTGATCCAAGAGTACAATAAAATACTTTTCGTTAGAGTCAATTTTAAGAGTTCCTATTATAACTGTTCCAGTCCTTTCCTATGGCATTTCAGAGCTGCTCGTGGGGCACAGTCGAGGTCTGAAAGTAATTTGCAACTTATCTGAGTTATCACAATATACAAAAACTCTCACTTTGCTCTCTATGGCAGAATCTAAATCTCAGCACCTTTACAGTGCTTTGATTCTATTTTCTGTTTCATCAGTACCGTGATGGCCTTCATGATAAATATTCACAAATTTGTGCCTAATTCAAACTGTTGGAACAATCTTGCCAATCCTTATAACTTTTCCTTTTTCTACAGGCAATTCGTGCCTTAGCTCCCAAAAACTCATAAATCTTTTTCTACATACCTTTCATCTGGCCATCCTTCCATAATCATGTTTCCTACCTCTGGTAGAATGTTTCCCTCCTTGCAAGTATCCTCCCATTCCTCTGGAGAAATACTTTGTATGTCAACCTCAACATTCACCACACAACACTTTTCAACATCATTCTTAGGTGTACTCTTCACTGCTAGTGGAAAATGACTTAAAGAAACACAACCACTCTATTTTTACATCCGGAGTGTATTACAACATATTTATAATTTAGCAATTTTACAGACAATCTGGATAATTACAGGGATGCATTACACAAACCCTTTGTTGTAAGTATCTTAGTCAAAGTTTTATGATCAGTGTGTAATTTCACATGTGTACCCCAAATATATTGGCTCCACACACAAGCTAATGTTTCACGTTCAAAAACAGAATATCTTCCCACTGTTGTGGTTAAAGAACATGAAGGAAAAGCAATCACATATTCTTTAATTTTTGCATCAGTATTGACTCAATTTTGCAGTATAGAATCAAAGCCCTACAAATTTTGGGCCATGCAAATATCATTTTTCTCTTCCTGAAATGATGATTGGCATTCATTAGACCATTCAAATTTGTTCTTAACTTTCAAAATTTGTTGAATGGGGTACATCTTGGTTGAAAAATTTCGAACACATTTAAATAGAATTCTGCTGAGCAAGGAATGCTGTACCACCAGCCTTGTTTTTAGGAGCGGGAGAATCCTTAACTTCTTTCAGTTCTTTATTGGGTTTAATAACATCAACACATAATTTAATGCACAAGATATGTTATATTGTGTTTAGCAAATCTGCACTTGTTGAACTCTGACTGAGACTTTTTTTCTCCTAAATGTCCAAAACCTGTGCCAGATTGGTATCGTGTTCTGCCTTGTTTCTTCCCACAATCAATATATTATCCTGAAAAAGATGACATTTTTCATTTCTTTGAACAACTCATACATTAACTGCTGAAACAAGGCAACCACATATGCCAACCTTGAAGGTGTTCTAACAAATTGATAACATCCAAATGGCATAACAAAAGCGGTCAAATGCTTGATATCTGGATGCAAGGGTACCTGGTGGTATGCTGCAGTAAAATCAATGGTGGTAGACTATTTACCTTCTTTCAATAGAGCCAGCATTTCATTGATTTTTGGAAATGGAAACTAATCCATCAGAATATTTTTATTGAGCTCTCTCAAATTTTTGAACAATCTCAACTTGCCATTTGCTCACCTTGTTACAACCGAAACCACTCTGATGATTCTACTCTACCATTATAATGGTCTCCCCAGAAAAGCTTTTAGGGGAAATGTCAGGGGATAATATTGCTTCTCCTCTGTGTGGGGTATACACATTTTGCAAGACTTCCTTATTAACAATTGTATATGGTGACCCTGATTCCACACAATTTTTATGTCTATACCACCTATAGTCATTTCACACATCGGCTTTTTCTTTCTAGTCACCACATTGCAACCTCATTATCAATACCCAGAACATGCAAATTGGCATTGACATCTTCAGAACACGTCTTCTAAGACTTTCACAGTTTTCTCCTTTCTTTTATGAAAAGTTTTATAAAAATGCCCATTCACACCTCAACCTGAACACTTTTGTTTACAAGCAGGGACATTTTGTCAGTGGAGTAGTGTCTTGCATGATTTAGAACAGAACCTTTCTAGATACTTGAGGACTCTGTATCAGCATGTGATGTAATCACTAGAATAGAATGCTGAGAGCTTACTTTAGAATGCTAGAGTTCACAGGTGCACACAGAGGAATAAAGACATTTGGTTTATAGCTCCATGTGTGACCTAGTCATTGAGCGGGTACGATGGTGGGGAAAATCTTACAACTGGTGATGAGATAGGGGAGAAGTAACCCAAAGATAAAAATGCTGTCCTGAAGTGTTTGCTGTGATCAAAGCAAACTGTTTGTGCATGCCCTGTGTGCCTTCGTCGGCCGAATCTACGGTTGGCTTATGTGGAGTCAAAGTGCAACTCCAGCTGGTGTGATGCATGTGAATGAAAAGAGAGCTTCAAGGAAAAGTCTACACATTTTTGGTCAAAAAACCACGACCAAGATCATACAAAAAGGTACTGCGCTGCCAAACAAAATAAAGTTATACATTATACGAACTGTTAAAGCTAAAGGAGTATTCATCAACGTTTATAAAGTGCAATTTAAGGCAGTTATCAAATATCAAATATTGCTAAAGGTGGATCCACCAGGTGTAAAACAATACAAGCTAAAGTGTAAAAAGAATAAAGTAAAGGACTTACTGAGCCTGCTACGGAGAGTCCCTGCATCACGGCTGATGCTGGGCTCAAGAATAAGCAATAGGGTTTTGTTAAAGGAGCAGTCCATATTTACAGCAGCCAGAAACTAGGCAGAAGGTGGTTATGCCAATGGAGTTCATCAAGGATGACCCCAAAGCTGGCCCATCACAGGGCCATCACAAGGCATGAACGGATCAGATACTGATTTTCATCCAGAGATGCCAGGAAAAACGCTATTCTCAATGCTGGTAAGTTCAATACTGATTTTCAATGCTGCTGCTGCCTTCCACAAACCACCACCACCATTCAAGACTGCCAAAAAGGAAATTTTAGCAATAAATGGACAGCATGGATAGATACATTTGATGATTTCATTGATGAACTTGAAGAGACTGACAACTGGAAGATTATCAGATGTTTCAAACATCTTGCTGGTTATGGTGTGGAAGAAGTCATATAAAAAATGTCAAGAACTGATGAAGAATTTACATACCATCAGATTAAGAATGTTTTAAATATCAAGTTCAATCACGTACCAAATGTCGATTAAGAATGATAGGTTTTCAGTCAAGAACGTCAAAGAGTTGGCAAACCAATTGAGGAATTTGTAGAAAGACTTGACACACTCATTAAACACTGTAAGTTCAATGAATTTATTGATGAAGAAGCTGTGTGAATTGAGAGTGATCGATGGATGCTTGTTCAATTCATTTAGACGATGAATGTTGAGAGAAACTCTTAGGGGGTCATTCTAACTCCCGCCGGCCGCGGTAACCGCAGGGCAGGCGGGAGCCACCAGAATACCGCTGCGCGGTCAGAAGACCGGCGCGGTTATTCTGGGTTTCCCGCTGGGCTGGCGGGCGACCGCCAGAAGGCCGCCCGCCAGCCCAGTGGGAAACACCCTTCCATGAGGATGCCGGCTCCGAATGGAGCCAGCGGAGTGGAAGGGGTGCGACGGGTGCATTTGCACCCGTCGCGATTTTCAGTGTCTGCATGGCAGACACTGAATATCTTTGTGGGGCCCTGTTAGGGGGCCCCTGCAGTGCCCATGCCATTGGCATGGGCACTGCAGGGGCCCCCAGGGGCCCCACGACACCCCATACCGCCATCCTGTCGGCCGCCAGGAACAGGATGGCGGTGTGGGGGTCGGAATCCCCATGGCGGCGCAGCAAGCTGCGCCGCCATGGAGGATTCCCCAGGGCAGCGGGAAACCGGCGGTACACCGCCGGTTTTCCGTTTCTGACCGCGGCTGTACCGCCGCGGTCAGAATGCCCATGGGAGCACCGCCAGCCTGTTGGCGGTGCTCCCGCGGTCCCCAACCCTGGCGGTCTCGGACCGCCAAGGTTGGAATGACCGCCTTAGTCTGGAATGAGTGTTGATGGCTGCCAGAGATTTGGAAAGTGCTGAAAACATGCTGCCAAATAGGAGGATGGAGATGCCCAGAGCAAGTCAGTCATGAGTGTGAAAGGTAATTTGAAACAAAAGTTTGAAGAAGACATGCCAAAAGAAGTTGTGTTTCAGGTGTGGATTTGCATTTCCACACAAAGGAATGTATCCTGCCATTGGTTAGATATTCAAAGGCTGTGTGTGAGAAAACAGGGCTGATTGCAGAGGCCCCATAACTTTTTGCCCCCATTTTCCTCTTTTTGCTGGTGTTTTCCTGACTTTGATGGTGCCCTGGGTACTGCTAACAAGTCTCAGGGCCTGTGCTCTGTGTAAAATGGATATGCAAATTAGGCTAATTATAATTGGCTACGTTAACCTACCTATAAGTCCCTAGTATATGGTAGGGCATGTAGGTTTAGGGACCACAGCATAGGTGGTGCACACCTAGGTGCACTGCTGAGGTGCCCAGTGTCATTTTAAAAGCAAGCCTGCCTTGCTGGCTGCTTTTAAATTAAAGTTATATGCAAATTCGACTTTGGAATTAAAGGTACTTCCAAAGTCTTAAACTACCTTATTTTTACATATAAGTCACCCCTAAGGAGTGCCCTATGTGCCCCTAGGGCTGGGTGCCATGTAACTATAAGCAGGGACTTTATAAAAATAGATTTATAAGCCCTGGTGAGGTAAAAACAGCCAAATTCGTTTTTCCCTCATTGAAGTAAATGGCCTTCATAGGCTAGAATGGGCAGACTTTATTTTAAATTTTAAAGTCTCCTTAAATGTTACATACCAAGAATTTGGTATCAAATTAATTGTTGTAATAATTCCCACAACTTCCAGTTGTTGGATTTAATATAACTTGTTCAGGTAAAAAGTTTAGACTTTACCTAAAAAGTTGCCAATTTCAGCTCTGCATTGTTTTTGCTGCTGTGCTCTGATTGGCCAGCCTGCAGCAGCTTCTGCCAGGCTGCCTTGATGAGGTGTGAAGTGGCCTGGCTTCACACAAAGGAATGTGCTTGGGGGAGAGAATCTCCCCTCAGCAGATGGTGAGGCAGGAAGGGGGAGGGCTGCCAAACTGGTCTTCAAAGGCAGAGAAGGACATATGGAGCACCCAGCAACACCCCCACATCCTGCAACCCCAGACAGCTAGGTGCCCCCTTGATTAGATTAGGAGAGGGCAGGAGAGGGGTGTGTTTATGATTTTTAGCCACACCAGTGGGTGGGCTCAGCCAGATGTAACCTCCAAAAATCAGATTCAGCCATGTTGGATTTTTAGAGACTGTTGCCTTTTGGGATGGATTTTTGCCACACTTCCCAGGAAGTGGTCATCACAGGGGGACGACCCTGTACCTGATTGGAGAACCAGGGCCCCCCTGCTTTTCACCCAGGAGCAAGGATAAAACTGGCAGACCTGCCCCCACACCTCAGATCCCTACCAGATTTCAACAAGAAAAGAACTAAAGGAGAAGAAGGACTGCCCTGCTGGACCCCTGGCCTGCACCTGGAACCTGCACTCAGAAGGACTGCACCAGCTGCACACTTGGGCTTCACCACAAGAAGGACTTTGCCTGGCTTCAACTGGTTCAAGGAGGGACTCCCTGTTTGCTACAGGTGAAAAATTGCTATCCAGAGTCCCCTGCACCAACTCCTGAAAAAGTGACCAGCTGACCACTGTCCAGTGGCCAAAAAGGAGTTTGCGCCAGGTGCATTCTGGGAGTTGAAGTCCGCACCCCCCAAGGACCATCACAGAACTTCTGGACCCTTGGGGTGAGCTGTGGACCCCAAAAGAACCTTAAAAGAACATCTGGGTGAAGCCCCAGAAGTTTGGAGAAGATTTGAAAATTTTTGTAAAAAAGCTCCAGAGAGGGACCGACCCGCCGCGGAAATTCTAGCCGGCTTGCCTCAACCGCGACCCGGCCTGACTTCGTGGTTCGTCCCGGTAAAGAAAAACATCCGAAAAAGAGACTAAGTCCGAAGGTAAAAAGTTGACCGGGACCTCCCAGCCATCGTATCCGAGAAGGGCTCCACGGACGTCGGATCAAGATCCAGGTTTACCCCAGTCGAAGGATTTTCATCTCGAAAAAACGACTAAGTCCGAAGGTAAAAATCACCACCGAGGAAACCCACATTGCGTATCCGGACAAGGGCTCCAGGAGGTCGGATTCAACTGGCAGGTTCGTCCCGGTGAAGAAAAACTTCAAAATAAAGACTAAGGGGGTCATTCTGACCCTGGCGGCCGGTGGCCGCCAGGGCCACCGACCACGGGAGCACCGCCAACAGGCTGGCGGTGCTCCCACGAGCATTCTGACCGCGGCGGTTCAGCCGCGGTCAGAAGCGGCAAGTCGGCGGGCTCCCGCCGACTTACCGCTGCTCGGGGAATCCTTCATGGCGGGGGAGCGCGCTCCGCCGCCATGAGGATTCTGACAGCCCCTACCGCCATCCTGTTCATGGCGGGAAACCCGCCATGAACAGGATGGCGGTAGGGGGTGCCGCGGGGCCCCTGGGGGCCCCTGCCGTGCCCATGCCAATGGCATGGGCACGGCAGGGGCCCCCGAAAGAGGGCCCCGCAAAGTATTTCAGTGTCTGCCTTGCAGACACTGAAATACGCGACGGGTGCAACTGCACCCGTCGCACCCCTGCAACTACGCCGGCTCAATTCTGAGCCGGCGTCCTCGTTGCAGGGGCATTTCCTCTGGGCCGGCGGGCGCTCTTTTGGAGAGCGCCCGCCGGCCCAGAGGAAATGTCTGAATGGCCGCCATTCAGGCATTTGGCGGCGGTACTATGGCGGACGGCCTCCGCCGTCCGCCATAGTCAGAATCACCCCCTAAGTCAGAAGGTAACTTTTTAACCGAGGCCTCCCGCGACTTGTAGCCGAGCAGGGCTCCATCGCGGTCGGCCTGAAACTTTGACTTTGCCCCGGTCCTGGTGCAACCAGATGACCCGATTGGCGCTTTTTGTTTCTAAGCGCTAGAAAAATAATAATTCTTTAAAAATTCATATCTCTGGTTCCCCTGAACCGATTTTAATCGTTTTTGTGTCATTTTAAAGATAAAAATATAAACTATTTTTATAAATTGGTTTTGGATTTTTAAACTGTTTCCTGTGTTTTATTTAATTACTGTTTTGTGATATTTGAATGCTTTACACACTGTCTCCTAAGTTAAGCCTTGACGCTCGTTGCCAAGCTACCAAGGGTTGAGCTGGGATTAATTTACTGAGACCTAACTGTACCTAGGTGGAGGTTAGTGGCTTGTTGCTAGGTGTAGGTACCTACCTGCCCTTACCAATAACCCATTTTCCAACACTGTGGTAGAGAGAACTATTTTGTGACGATGTGCAGAGCGAAGGAAAAAGTAAGTGAGTCATGGCATGAAGGCAAAATGGCTGCCAGAACATTCTAAAAGCAATGTTTGATGCACACCCACAAGGTCAAGCGACAACATCAGTTGAGAAAAATAGATACTAAACAAAGTTGATCATCATTTAAATCATCATCAAACAGTACGTCAGCCTCAATAATAAGGGAAAGTGAGGAAAGTGATTGTGCTATGTCAATGCTTACCTCAGAAACATTTGCACATGTTAAACTGGTTCCCTGTGAGGAAAAATGTCAGTCAGAGAAAAGGCAACATATCAAAATTACAAAATCATGCAAACACAGTCCAAAGATTATCAGCAAGTGACACTTATAGAGTGCTGCTTGTCACTCTTGTCCCTTTCCTGAAGATGGTGAGTGAGGGAGCAGTGTGGTGGTAGAGTGTGTTCCAGGCTTTGGAGGTGAGGTGAGAGAAGGATCATCTTCTAGCATGGCTACGGAAAATGCGTGGTATCTCTGCCAGGGCTAGGTGTGCAGAGCGGAGGTTTCTGGGTGGTCAATGGAAATCCAGGCATTGGTTCATGTAAGTGGGTCCTAGATCATGGAGGGCTTTTTAGGCATGAATAAAGAGCTTGAAATGGCATCTCTTCTGGACCTGGAGCCAGTGGAGGTCTTTCAGGTGCTGGGTGATGTGATTTCTTTTAGGCGGGTTGAGAACTAGTCTGGCCACTGTATTTTGAATTGTTTGAAGTCTTTTCATTAGTTTGGTGGAGGTGCCTGCATACACTGTGTTGCCTTAGTCAAGTCGGCTGGTGATGAGGGCCTGCATTACCATCTTCTTGGTGCTGATGGAGAGCTACTCTTGAAGATCTTGCGGAGCGTGCAGAGCATGTGGATGCAGGCTGAGGACACTGCGTTGTCTTCGCACTTCATGGATAGTTCACTGTCAAGGATTATGCCAAGGTTGAGGGTGTGGTCTTTTGGGACGGGGGTATGTCCCAATTTTGAAGGCCACCAGGAGTCATTCCAGAGGGTTGTGTGTTTGCCGAAGATGAGGACTTCTGTCTTGTCCATGTTGAGCTTGAGTCAGTTGTTCCTCATCCAAGCTGAGACGTTCTTCATGCAGTTGTGGAAGTTGGTCTTCGTTGAGCTGGGGTCGGAGGAGAGTGACAGGATGAGCTGGGTGTCATCAGCGTAGGCGATGATGTTGATGTGTGATTGGACGATGTCTTTGATTGAGTGTCATGTAGATGTTGTTGAGGATTGGGCTGAGGAATGATTCTTGGAGGATGCAGCAAATCTTGCATTTCGCTTGTGATGTGAATTGAGGGAGTCGGACTTTCTGTGTGCGTCCCTTGAGAAAAGTTGCCATCCATCTGAATTCCTGTCTGTGATGCTGAACTGCTATAGGCAGTTTATGACTGTGTTTGATGGGAGTCGGTGTCAAAGGCTGCAGAGGGGTCGAGTAAGCTCAGAGTAGCTGATTCTCTACTGTTGAGAAGGGCGCAAATGTTCTCTGTTGCAGTGATCGGTGCTTTCTCCGTGTTGTGGTTGGCTCTGAAGCCTGATTTGAAAGAGCCCAGTAGGGTGTTTCATTCTAAGTGTTCAGTGAGTTGGCAGTTGATAGCCTTTTTCAGGACTTTGGTGGGGAACGGGAGGAGCGAGAGGGGCCAGCAGTTCTGGAGCGTCCTTTGGTCTGCCGATGGTTTCATGAGGAGCAGTATGACCTTGGCTTGTTTCCAAGCATCAAGGAAGGTGGCCGTGGTTAATGAGGTGTTGTAGATGGTGGTAAGTTGGTGGCTAATTTCCACTCTACTGAGGTTGAAGGGTTTGTTGGAGCAGCGAACAGTGGGTGCTCCTGAGTGGATGGTGTTCATCAGAGTGGTTTTGTATTGCATGATAAGTTGTTCCTATGCTGCAATTGGGTGTTTGGCAGTGGTGGTTGATTGGTGCCTGAGAAGGTTGGAGGGTTGGAGGTTGAGGTTTCTGTAGATGGTTGCTATCTTGTTGTGGAAGTGGTTGGCGAGGGTATCTCAGAGTTCCTGTGTTGTGGGGATTACATTTTCTGTGGCTGACTGGCAGGCAAACTCTCTGACAATGGTGAAGAGTTTCTTGGCTTGGTAGTGCTAGTGTTGATTCGGTGGGCCAGGGCCTCCTTTTTTGCATTTTTGATCCATTGGTGGTAGTCGTTGAGGGCAATTTTGAAAGTGACTCAGTTGGTGCGGTTTCTGCTTGTGCCTCATCTTCTTTCTAATTGCTTGCACCTGCATTTTGCTGTGCTGAGTTCTTGGGTGTACTAGCTGGCCTGTTTAGAAGCTATGTGCATTTTGGCAGTTTTGGTGGGGGCGACTCTGTCTGTGGCACTGGTGATGCAGTCGTTAGAACTCTGTACTGCCTGATTTTTGTTGGTGGCTTCTTTGGGCTGTGTGCAGCTGAGGGCATCTGTCCATTGTTGCTGAGTGAATCTGGTCCAGCATCAGGAGGGGACCCTGTGCCCATGGGGAGGGATAGGGTGGGTCCAGTGATGGTGAAGTGTACTATGGAGTGCACTGACCAGGTAAGGTCCAAAGTATGGCTATATTTGACTCTTTTGCTGGATGTGAAGATGGGGTCCAGTGTGTGTCCTGCTTTCTATGATTATGATAGATGTTCCATATCTTTCATTATTGATAGTAGTGCTTCAATAAATATAATGCCTGAAGAAAAGTATAATGAACTGTGTCCATTACCACCGCTCATGCCATCAAAGACCAAAGTATACACTCGGACTGCATTGACACCCATGAAAATAAAAGATTCCTTCATGGTGACAGTAAAATATAAGAAAAGAAAAGTCCAATCACTGATCCATATACTTTAAGGTACAGCAGAAAGTGTCTGTTTTCTCATTTTCAACATGGCTGCTGACATGGGCCTGATTTCAGTGAATTGCAACTTGAATGCTCATCACAAAATAGTAAGCCAATTCCCTTCATTGTTTCATGGTCTGAGAAAGTGAAAGACTATGAAAGTAAAACTGCATATTAATGAGATTGTCCGTCCTGTTACTCAGAGACATAGACAAGCTGCTTTTCATTTAAAAGAAGCTGTTGAAAAAGAACCAGAATCATTACTGAAGCCTGACATTATTGAACATTCCACTGGTCCAATGCCATGGGTTTATGCCATTGTTGCAGTGCCTAAAAAGAACAATGAAGTAGCTGTGTGCATATGCATTGATATGAGCCAAGCCAACAAAGCTATTGAACGAAAGTGACATTCAGGACTGCACATTGCCGCAGGACCGCAGATGGCAATTAAATGGTGCCAAAATCTCTTGACTTTATTTGAATAAAGTTTATCATCAGTTAGAACTAGAATATTACAACTTTTGAAAAATATGTTGGTTTGTTTTGATACATGAGGCTTAGGGCTTAGAACTCGGCAGATAGATTACTCCCTCAAAACTGTGACGGATATACCATCTGCCGAAATCTAAATCCCATTGAATATAATGGAATTTAGATTTTGGTGGATGGGATATCCATCACCGTTGTGACAGAGTAACTTGTCCTCTGAGTTCTAAATCAAGGCCTTTAGTTATGGTGTGTCATTGGCTGCAGAACTTTTCTAAGACATCATACTACACATCATACAACCTGTTGTGAATGCATTTAACAATAGCAATGACATACTTGTTTTTAAGCTACACTGAAGGAGCATGATTAAGTCCTCACACAAGTATGTCAATTACTCCATGATCCAGGCTTAACTTTAAATGCAGACAGGTATGAGTTCAATAAGACATCATTTTAATTATTTGACCATATATTTTCTGATGGGGACATGACGCCTGATCCTGCAAAAGTCCAAGCTTTGACAAATGCTGAATCCCTACAAGATGTTTCAATGGTACGTTTTTTCTTGGAATGGCCAAATACTGTTTGCAATACATAAAGGACTTTGCCACTGTCAGTGCTCTATTACAAGAGTTAACCAAGGAAAATGTTTCCTTTCAATAGTTATGTTGTGCAGCCATTTTAGCCATAGCTCCATGCACATTATTTTAACACACTAGGCCAAGCCTCTGTGCACTCTAACCTATATATATTTTATTTGGCTTTATTTTATTGTTACAAAAGCCACTTTTACTGTCTTGTTTTATTTTCTGTTTATCTAACTGTTTTTGCCTAGGCCAGCACTCTGTTCTCAAACAAGACATTCTCGATCACTCTGCGCTTCTTCCAAGGCTACAGCACAATACATTGCCAGTGAACGTGGTATAAGTTTAGTCTCTGACATTTGTAGAAAACACACATCCTTACGTAGGGACAATTTCCCAGAACATCAGATGTGTTGTTATAAAAACACTTCCTTGTCCCTTACACGTTAGAGGGAGATTCCAGCCAGAGAACCACAACTGTACGCTGATTGCCGAATGCTTCGCTACAGATGGTAACGCAGACCAAAGGCCTTTGCTCAGGTATGGGGGATGATGTCTTCCCAGGGGAACCCGAAGGGCAGAATTAGAGCTTAACATGCTATGCTCTATCATAGCCTAGGTAGGAGTTTAGTCTATTGACCATAGTGACAATATTATAGCGTTATTTCTATGCTTCACTCTCCTCTTCACAATTTTAATACTGTCATGCTGTGTCGTCCTGGTTATTGCAGCTCATGCTTTGCTATCTAAGATGCAGTCATTTTATTAAAATCATTATTGAAACATATACTGCCTCTGTTTGTCATTTATATATGAGACTAAGGTAACTGAGAGAAACGGATTAGACCTGAGTGACCATGGCTACCCTGAGAAACCAATTATGTCATGCGCTCAGCTGCCCAGTCATCCCTGCCCTTGGGTAGGGATGAGGCACTGCTAGTTGGCCGGAGGAGCAAAACCCGGATTGGAGCGACAGGTGCCACCTGCAGTGGGTCAGACTCAGTCTCCCACACTGTGGGTGATTCTGCCCTCAAAATCCAGTAGTCCGATTAGAATAATGAGATCCTATGCAAAATGGCGCCGTCAACGTTTAGTCAGGCTCTAATTTGCGGGTCCTCCGGAGTATCTCTGTCTCATTATATACAATGATACCGCAGTACTGTGTACGGAGACATCCGTCTATACAACTCCACACAGTACACCAACACTAGCCAATTTGCCAGAACTGTTGAAGCAAATTCAAGATGAATACGGGGCTGCCCCGGCCCTGGACTTGGGGATGCAACTAATGGGCAATTTTGCCACGGTATCCTCAATTATTTTAAGTAATCTTAAAGAGGAAGCCGTTGAACTTGTAGTGTGCATGCGGCTCCGTGACGTTCCTCAACAGGATCAGGAACGCGAGCTGCCTAAAATGATCGCAGAGACCTATTCTAGCATTGGTCGAGATAGTTTAGGGGCTATACCAACTAAACCACAATTTCAGTGCAAATCTAATAAAGATTTTTCCAAGCAAGCTCCTGAGGGTAATAAGAAACGCTGGGATAAAAAACAACAAACTCCTAAAAAAGAGAGGGGAAAATCTCCACATACGGAGACCCCACAGAATAGATATAATCTTAGAAATAGAAATAATATAAAAACGCCTGATAGATAGCAATATACTGATACACGCCAATCTTGTTCCTTTCAGGACTCATTGGAAAAACAAAATGAGAGAGGTGGGCAATCAGAGCGAAGAACAGAGTACGTGAAACCAAGACAGGAATCACAATGCTCATCAGAGGTTTCTGTAAAAAAGGAAGAGAAACCTGGCCAACAAAAACCCCAATTCAAAAAGAAAAAAGTGGCAGCAGTTGTAGTTCAACATGCCGCTCAAGAAGAGGGTCCTCTTGAAGAACAGGAAGTGGGTGCTAGCACTACTAGACAGCACGGCAGAGGTCACAATAGTTCACCGGAGTCTTCTAGAGCATCTGGAGGTGAAAGCAACTGATGACTTTCTACAAGTAGAAAATGCGGACATGCATGTCTCCACGCCTGATAGGGTGTATAAAGTAACGCTACAGTTAGAAGGAGACATTGAACGCATAATAGACACAATCTTTTGGGATCGTGTAGTAAAGATATATGATGCTTTATTGGCCGAACAAGATTGGCCACCTGAATTTCTTCATACCTGCCCATGTGGAGAAGATGTTATTAAACATCCTTTTTCGCCCCTTGTTCTAGAGGAACTCGCTGAATCCCATTCCATTGATTGGGCTTTGGCACAGGCACCTGCGTTATATCGCAATCATGTAGGATGGGATAAAGACTCCCCCTACCATGTAATTCCTATTAAAAATCAACCCCAACCACAACCTCAGTATCCAATAAAACATGATGCTAAAGCACCTGTGAGGGAAATACTCGCACAACTAGAGTACCAGGGCGTAAATTAACCCTGCTTTTCCCCATTGAATAATCCTTCATTCCCAGTAGCTAAACCAGACCATTCATATAGAATAGTCTTAGACTACAGACACTTGAACAGTCATACACGCACATATGCTATACAAAATTCACATAGCACAGCATTAATGAACAATATAGTGCGTAAAAAATACAAAGCAACACTGGACATTTCCAATGGTTTCTTCTGCCAGAATATAGTGCCTGAGAGTAGGGACTCAACAAGTTTCAGTGCACTAGGCTCCCAGAAAAAATTCTGTTGTTTCCGCAGGGGTATAAGAACAGCCCAGAACAGTTCGCAGCTCGTGTCACTGAAATTTTGCATGAGATTGACCCTAAAGCATTGTCCTATGTAGATGATAATTATCTTATGGATGATGAATTACTACAACATTTAAGATGGGTAGCCTGCATTGTTGTCAGATTTGCTGAATTTGGCTACAAATTCAACTTTAAAAAACAAAAATTGCCTTCTTCAGCGTTCTGTTCCTGGGTTATGAGCTATCAAGTGAAGGAAAGAGCCTAGCGCCGCAATTCTTAGAAAAATGTGCACAACTACAACCTCCAAACACGATAAAAAAACTCCAATCGCTATTGGGTTTTCTAAATTTTGGCAGAACTTACATTCCAGATTATGCTTCACGCATAAAACCTTTATATGATTTGATATGTACTGATTTTTCAAGTAAATTTGGGACAACTGAACATACACGCATTCTCAGAGATCTGCAGACAGACATGTTTGCAGCACAACATCTACACACAAGGGACAACAAAACACATTTGGTCATCAGAGTAATTGCTGGTGCCATCGGTTTCACCTATGTGACACTTAATGAAGGTGAGACAGTCCCGATTGCATACAAATCACACTTGTACTCAGCAGCAGAACAACACTTTGCTCCCATGAGAAAATTCTCACTGCTGTACAGATGGCTATCATTAAAAAAAGACCTCTAGCCCAGGGCAAACGCATAATTGTTGTTTCCCCAATCCCAGCCCTAGAGGCTGTCACAAAAGCCATCATTCCAAACGCAAAAGCATTACAACCACTTTGGATACAATGGGCCACGTCTTTGACAGCCACTGATGTAGACTACATTTTTGACCCAAAGTTACAAACTCAAGAATTTTTGCAGTACGAACTAGAATACCCAGTTCCAGCAAACACATTACCTATCGAACAATATCATAGAGTCATGTACACCGATGGCTCTGCACAACCTGCAATTGGCACAAAGCACCAATATTTTGCTGCTTGCGCAGTCGTAAGCCGCTATGTGGAGGACAATAAATTTTGTCCCCTACATGCATTCACACAAACCCTAGGGGATTGCACAGCACAATTGGCAGAGCTAAAAGCTCTGTTGATGGCACTGGAACATAGGGATCCTGCACAGCCAATGCTGATTGTTTGTGATTCGTACTATTGTGTCCAGTCCTTCAATGAATACCTGCATTACTGGTGCCAGAATGGGTTCAGAGATTCTAAAGGCAACACCATTAAACACAGACATCTGTGGGGGAAAGTAGCAGATATAAAAGAAACGCTACCAAATGTCCATATTGTACACACTCTTTGACACCACTGCGCTGGAATACATGTTGCTGGGAATACACTGGCTGATGAAGCCACAAAGTCTGCAGTGGCTGTGGCTGCTGTTGCTGCAGTAACTCATTTGAGTTCAAAATCGGACACAGACATATTGGCTGCCATGAAAGCTACGGCTCATGGTACACCCTATCCAAAAGCATTTCCCGACAAATATTTCTACTGAATGGGAGGTTTCCTGAATGCTGAAGTTAACATGCCAGGCTTAGGGGTGCGAGATATTCTCAACAGAGATATCAGACCACAATTGATTAAAGCAGTGCATGAAGGGGTGGCATCTGCCCATGCTAGTGTGGAGGCTACAATCTCAATCTTACAAACCCGCTATTGGTGGCCAGCCCTCTAAAAAGAGACTAAGCAATATGTCCTTTGTTGTGACATCTGCCAACAAATTAAAGGTTCCACTGCCAAACGTCCACCGCAGACACCCCTCTTGGTTTCAAATAAACCTTTACAATGTGTGTACTTGGACCATTGAGGTCCCCTAATTCCGGACAGTGCATACAAATATATTTTGGTCGCTGTTGACTCTTGCTCTAGATTTGTATGGGTGTGGCCACAATGCTCGGCTGAGGCTCGGACTGTAAGTAAAGATTTGCGAGTCTTTCTCTGTACATATGCAGTTGCAGCTTTCCACTCGGACCAGGGCCCTGCTTTTCACCTCAAGGGCATTAAGGGATGCCATGGCTTTGTTGGGGGCCCAACTCCAGTACTCGTCTCCATTTCATCCTGAGGGAAATAGTGTTGTGGAGCGATTAAACCATGATGTAAAGCAATCCTTAACAGCCAGAATCTTAGGTAAGGGTCGTAGTTGGCTTAATCACCTGTATGGTGTTCATAGAGCACTTAACAATCTGCCTCGAAGGTCCCTGGGGGGTCGTACTTCATCTGAGTGCCTTTTCGGAACTCAAATGGATGTTCCAGATCTTAATGGTCCTGGCATGGAGGCGGCAGATACACTTTTTGATATCAATGAACGTGCCAGTGTCCTACAGGAATTACAACAGTTCCGTGATGACAATTCTTCTGCCAGTACTGCCTCCGTTGGAATTAAGGATGTACCGGTAACATCTACCGGCTGGATTCCTAGAGTCGGGGATCGAGTACGTGAAAAGGTCACTGTGAAAAAGGAATTCAGTCCTTCTTATTGAGCCTTGGGGATACACAGTACCAGAACTGTACTTCTACTGACGTTAGCAGATGCCAAAGAAAATCGTTTTGTCTCTACTGACAATGTCAAACTACACATGTGGCTGATCCTGCACAGCACACCAAGAGGAACAACCAGTAGTTCCCGAATCCCTCTCACTACTGGTCAAGAAGTCCCTCTACAAGTTGTAAGCAGCAACACTGACAACTCTTCGAGCTTGGGGAGGGTGGAAAATGACTTTGCATTGGTTCCACTAACATCAAATAATACAGAAATAGTTGATCGATTCGATACAGCTTCAACACAAATGGATGGTGCTATTTATTCTGTGCCACCGTGAGAAACACCAACTCCACCAACTAACACAGCTCCAGTTTTTGCACAAACTGCTTCTGGACATTTTGCTGGCATCAATGACGACGTCTCAGACTCATTCAACTCTTCAACACCTGAACTGTCAAAAATACGTAAGCTAATGACCTGGCTTAAAATAACATACTTTGTTCTTCTATTGTACTATCTATGGCTTTCCTTGACTGTAATAGTTTTCCTCCTTTGGATTGGTTTTATCATCACTTTCTTTTTGTTAATACATGGTTATTTTCTTCCTGAAAAATCAACAGTTGAATTGGTAGATGAGGTCCTAAAACCACATTTTCCATCACACAAGGTCCGAAGAGACTTGTCTTTTGTGAACATTTTCACAATACCAATTCCTGATGGGATTGTTTGGGATAAAGTAACATCTGATATATATGGTCCCATGGAGGTTATTCAAGTACCATATGTGTTCAAACTTTACATAAATTATATAATAATACTAGGCATTGTTTCTGATGGTTGGGATGTGAAAACAGTTGATTCTATGATGACTGAATTGCAGTACTATGCTGTATTTGAAAACGAAGATGTTAATCAATCTAAAGAAAATTATGGTGACATGCTTTGCTATAATTATTATGGGCACCATTTCATACACAGAGCAAGCAGCCCCAAAACTGTTTTTAATTATACACAATGGGAACATTGTCTGACTCCACCACAAGGAAGATCCACAACATATTCTGAAAAATTCACATAGTTTTCTGGGCATGATGTTAAAAATGCTGAGTCGTATTATTTTAAATTGCCACCTACTAAAAACATACACATATTATTTACGAATACAAAATTTATATATTCGGAATCCTTTGTTTCCCGGTTGACTATAGAAGGCTATGAAGATGGGCTGAAGTCGATTGACTTACAAAGTGTGTGTGGAACTAGACATTGGCAAATAAGGGGGAAGGAAGCTTTATTCAAAGCATGCCTGATACCTGTACAAATTATATGTTTAAATGAAACAGTACAACAAACAAGTTGTCTAGGCTTAGCAAAGATCAAAGAATTGAATACGCCCAGTATACCTGCCCCAGAATTTCTTTATAAATGGCAAAAATATACAAATGCAACTGAAGATCAGCTCGATGAATGGGTCCAGAATGGTACATTTAATGTTTTACTGACACGTCCTGGCGGTTGGTTATTGTGGCCAGTAGATACCAATGGGTGTCACCAACGTTTCATCAACTCCTCTGGGGGTTTTGGAACTAATAGGCCGGACCCTCGCTATATATCATTTGAACATGCAGGTATATTTACAACATACAGTGTAGGGAAACTGCCAGCAATGGTTAAGAACCTCCTCACTAGATGCGGGTATAGAATACCTCAGTCTCCTGTCTAATAATACTGACTTACAGGATTTACTGTTAGGCCCCAGAAAACACTGCAGAAAGCGTTTCTTATATGAAGTATATAATGAAATATGTAAGCTTTGTCAACAAGCAACAACTGCTCGATTGAGGCTAATAGATCAGGAAAATCTAAAAAAGGCATTAGCTGTTGTGGATAATGGGATTATTACCCTCTCCGACTGGATATACACTTTTAATAACATTGTCTCTTCTGCTATAGACATTATACAAACAGATATGTCTTTCTTACACCATGGACAGAGTCAGCTAAGGTCCATTATGCAGTTGGGTTGGACACTTCTAAGACTGAAGGCGGGTCGCGTTTCCTGGCAACATGTCAGCGCGAGGGAAATATTTTCTTCCTTTAATTTAACGCGACAACAACTAATGGCTAAGAAAGAAGCAACTAATGTCATGCTAAACATCGAGAAATCAGAAAAGTTGCCTTCTACTGTGGCTGAAATACCATCTGCTGAGTGGCTAATACACGGGGTCATTAATCTGCCTATCTCTACACTTCAATTCACCTCCTGTTTAAAACACATTCCGGTAGGCAAATATGAAAGGCTGGGAGATAGTTACATTCATGAGGTGTGGGAGCTACCCTTCTCGTACAAATGTCTTAGTGGCATGAAAGAAGTCTTTCTTAGCGGTAGTGAATGCGAGACTTCAGTCAGCCATCCAATGGTTTGTAACCAGCTGTTTTTGCATGGGGCATGTTACATGTCTGCAGCAAATTTAGCTTGTTATCTGAAGGGAGTTCCGGTCCCCTTGATTAGACCTACGTTCCAGGTGCATTCAAACGGCAGCTATGTCCTCCTCAATGGTGAAGACTGTTGTGGGATGCGGGCTGGTATAGTTTATGTTGTTTCGGTCTCTAAGATCGTTACATGCTGCGGGAACGTACTTTTTCCCCCCACTAAGATAAAAGAGGTCGCTGACATTTGGCCTCACATTGCTACTTCGAATGCGAAATTTGACAAGTTGTGCAGACTCTAGGCTTTATTGTTTCAAAAGCATGTGGCCCTTACATCTGCACGTGAGACCTATGGACTTCCGGTGGCAAGGTCGTCAGCAGAAATACAGTCCATTTTAAGTACAAACCTTCTGAGACACTTTGGTGAACTCATGGGACAGATATTTAATGCATCCAGTACAATTGGAATCACAAATCTGTTTAAGGCTGTTGGTTCTGGTTTCATTCAAACCTTCTCCTCCATATTCGACTTAATACCATCGGCCATCCACTCAATTTTCTCTAGTATTTTCAGGGGATTTCCAATAACTTTGGCTTTATTAGCTGGTATCTTGCTATTGCTATTTTTTATGCACAATGGCTGTCCTGCGGCCACAAGGAGGAATGAAAGCGCTCCCATCAGGGCAGCTGTGTCGTGAACGAATGATGCAGTATTTTGGAGCAACACTCCTGGAGCAATTGGAGTGTGACTGGTCTCTGTCATTCAAACCGGTTTTGCATTGTGTGCAGTCCGTGTTTTGGTGCCTCTGGTGCTCTTCCGAACACGCACTGGAAGTCTGTCTTTCCACGCAGCGCTTGCTTTCATTGGACACGGATCTGTTGATGTTCTCACTGAGGGCTCATTACCAGACATGCGCGTTGAGGTTGCTTTTGCTATGGGAAGCTACTTATGAGTTGCCCTTCCCGGAGGATGTGGCTCTTAACTCATCATTGGACACGCCACAGAATGCCGCCTTGGCTGATGCTGAGGCTATGGAACACAACTGCTCCTTGATCCTTCTTGGTGATGCCTTTCCAACTTTAACACCTTCTGAAGTATAAGATTTCCTGTCCTCTATGGTCCCAGAATTGATTGGAACTTTTCAAAAATATCTTTGACTCTTGAAAATTCGGTCTTTTATGCCACATGTTTACTTTTTAAATTGTCCTTTTTTATGCCCATGTGTCCCTTCGACTTGTCATAATTGACGTTAATTAATTTTTACATGTATAGCTTAGGTTGAGCTTTTAGTAGTAATTCTATATGTCATTAGGCTTTGAATCACCTTCAACCAACAAGGGGAGGGTGTTGTGTAGCCATTTTAGCTATAACTCCATGCACATTAGTTTAACACACTAGGGCAAGCCGCTGTGCACTCTAACCTAGATATATTTTATTCAGCTTTATTTTATTTTTACAATAGCCACTTTTACGGTCTTATTTTATGTTCTGTTTATCTGCCATGCAGACACTGAAAATCTTTTAGGGGCCCTCTTACGGGGGCCCCTGCAGTGCCCATGCCATTGGCATGGGCACTGCATGGGCCCCCAGGGGCCCCAGGACACCCCTCACCGCCATCCTGTTCCTGGCGGTCACGACCGCCAGGAACAGGATGGCGGTGAGGGGGTCCGAATCCCCATGGCGGCGCAGCAAGCTGCGCCGCCATGGAGGATTCCTCAGGGCAGCGGAAAACCGGCGGGAGACCGCCGTTTTTCCGTTTCTGACCGCGGCTGTACCGCCGCGGTCAGAATGCTCTTGGGAGCACTGCCAGCCTGTTGGCGGTGCTCCCGCGGTCCCCGGCCCTGGCGGTCAACCGCCAGGGTCGGAATGACCGCCGTAGTTTTAAATTATGAGTTTAGAGACCCCAAACTCCACATGTCCATCTGCTCCCAAAGGGAATCTCACTTTAATCATATTTAAAGGTAGCCCCCATGTTAACCTATGAGAAAGATAGGCCTTGCAACAGTGAAAAACGAATTTGGCAGTATTTCACTGTCAGGACATATAAAACACATTACTATGGCCCTCATTACAACCCTGGCGGTCAGTGTTAAAGCGGCAGTAAAACGGACAAGAGGCCGGCGGTAAAAAATGGAATCACGACTGTGGCGGAAACCGCCAACATAGACAGCCACATTAACACTCCGACCGCCACGACGGTACAAACAAACAGCATGGCAGTCACCGCCAACAGACAGGTGGAAGACAATGTACCGCCCACAGTATCATGAGAGGCCAATCCGCCACCTTTTCCGGGGTGGAATCACCGCAAACAAAAACACGGTGGAAACAGGACTTGGAAGGGGAAATGCTCACCTCTACACACCCCACAAGGAACTCCATATTCTACCTGCCATTGTCTTCCTGCTCCTCTACCAGGAGCACAAACGCCGGCGGTGAAGACCACGGTGAGTACTGCACCTATAACACTGGGGAGGGGGAGGGAAAAGAGAGTGACATACACACGCAACACGCAAAACCCTCACCCTCACCCACAACAACACGCACACAAGTACATGTTGATACATTGCATTTAAACCACCCTAGCCCCCCCTGGAAGAATGCAAGGACAAAAGGAAATGAGTTGAACGATTGTAATCAATAAAAATCCAGTACTCAAAAATATATATACACTATTAACAAATATATACACCAAGAATTCAAGTCCATGTACTGCACATACATAGTCCGTGGACCACTGGGCCCAAAAGGCATGGGCAAGGCCCACACAAGATACCCGATCAAAATGGAGAGAACACTGCAGGGGCGTCAGATCGAAATAAAACAGGCACCTCAGAGGGAAGGGACGGGGGGCACCTCAGCCGGATGAGTGCACAACGCTAGATCCATGAGGGGGCTCCATGCCCATTGATGTATCCTGGGGAGTGTAAAGCCACAGTCTCACAAGTCTTTCCAGTGGGTGGTTTGCCCACTGCTGCATCCTGGGGAGTGCAAAGCCACAGTCTCACAAGTGGATAATAGTCTCCACTGGTTCTGGAGGGGGCTTTGTGCCCAGTGTGCTTCATCCTGCCAAGGACTGAGGTAGTGGATGGGATTCTCGACTGGTTCTGGAGGGGGCTTTGTGCCCAGTGTGCTTCATCCTGCCAAGGACTGAGGTAGTGGATGGGATACTCCACTGGTTTTGGAGGGGGCTTTGTGCCCAGAGTGCTTCATCCTGCCAAGGACTGAGGTAGTGGATGTGATACTCCACTGGTTCTGGAGGGGGCTTTGTGCCCAGAGTGCTTCATCCTGCCAAGGACTAAGGTAGTGGATGTCTTTCTCCACTGACGGTGGGCCTACATGGAAGCTATGCAGGACCCTGAAACTGACCACCAGCTTCGTACGACTGACCACTGGGGATGGCAGCCATGTCTGCGGTGGTGCACTGGCAAAGGATGTGGCGTGGCCGCTGGCGGTGCTTGAGGCGGCCTCAGTAGCGGCGGTGCTTGCGGCGCTCATTGGCCTGCAGTGCTGGTGGGTGGCTCAGTGAGTGTGCTGGTGGCGGCAGTGTCCTGGGTAGCGGTGCTGGTGGCGGCGGTGTCCTTGGCAGCGGTGCTGGTGGTGGTCTTGTCCACCGTGCAGGTTGGCGGCGACTTCCCTTTCTTTCTCGGCCCGTTCCCCACCTTGGATGGTGGCGCAGCTGTCTTGCCACTCCCAACTGTAGTCCTGGGAGAGCCCTTGGTGGCAGGTGTTTTGCCCTTTTCCCTCCAGGCTGTGGCCAACTTCTTATGTTTCTGAGGTGGGGGACTGTCTGTGGTCTGGCTCCTTGGCACACTAGCTGCCCTGCTGCTTGGCGCACTCCAGAATGAGTTACTGCTGGCACCACTGTTCCCGGTGATGTGGTGGCTGAGGTGCTGGGTTGGGACCTGGAAAGGCGGGCCCTAGGGGACGGAAGGGGTGGGGGAGGTGTAGGGAAGAGGTCAACATTTAAGAGGAAAAGTTTTTTAGACACATTGGGACGGGTAGATGGAGGGGGTTTGGGAGTAGAGGAAGAGGTAGTGGTTGTAGGAGGTGTACGTTTGCTGACTTTGGGTGAAGGTGCATGGGCTGGAGGCTGTCGTGAGGTGATGGCTGTTGGGTGGGGGTTTGACTGTGTTTGTGTACTTTGGGAGGTGGGCTCACAGACACACTGGGAGAGGACACAGGGGATGTGTGAATGGAAGTGGGGGTGGTGAGTGCACATGAGCGGTATGTGGTGATGGGCGTGCTAGTGATGGACGTAATGGCTGAAGACGTAGTGCATGCAGGTGTGAGTGGAGATGTGACAGGGAGGGAGGAGGAGGGGGACACAGTGGAGGCAGTGGATGTTGGTATGTGTGCATGGGTATGATGCTTGTATGAGTGCCTGTGGAATGTGTGGTGCTTATGTTTGCCAGAGCTACCCTGGTGTGTTGAGGTGTGTGCATGCTGGTCTGATGGTGTGCTTGGGATAGGCTGAGGTACAGGGTATTGGGGCTGGGTGGAGGAAGTTGGAGGGGGGAGGCTGGACACAGGGACAATGGCTGCCATCAGTGCTGAGGCCAGAGTCTGAAAAGCTCGCTGTTGGGTTGCCTGACCAGAATGAATGCCCTCCAGGTATGCATTTGTCTGTTGGAACTGCCCTCTACACCCTGGATGGCATTCAGAATGGTAGACTGCCCAACAGTGAGGGATCTGAGGAGGTCAATGGCCTCACTGAGGGTAGCAGGGCTGACAGGGGCAGGGGCTGAGGTGCCTGGGGCGAAGGAGATGCCCACCCTCCTGGGTGAGCGGCCACGGGGCACACGCTGAGGGGCTGCTGGGAGGGCGTGCTGGAATGGGGGGTGGCGGCTGTACCTGTAGATGCGGGGAGCACAGAGGGGCCCGCCACCGCAAGGGAGCTCCCATTAGAGGAGGAGTCTGTGTTGCTGGTCTCAGCTCCTGTCCCCACCGTGGAGATCCCCTTGCCCTCCATCACGCTGGTGAATTCGGAGTCTGTAGTCTCGCCCTCCAAGGCCATGTGGGATGTAGCTCCCTCCTGCTCCGATGCCACTGCTCCTCCGCACACAAGAACAGGGAGACCACATAAAGGGGGGGAAGACAGAAGAAAGACATGTTCAGAGCATGCAATACCGCTACCATTGGCGGACACTACAGACACAGCAGCCCTCTGCACTACGCCATGCACTTGGAGTTCCCTAATTAATCACAGGGAAATGGGGTACAAGGCCTCTGCCCGATTGCTGCACACATGGAAGTCACAGGAGCCTGACTAGGTGTAGTTGGCTCTTAACACTGGTGGGGTGGGCTGCCACATGGCCTGCCTTATGAGGGACCTTGCCTACAAAACTCACCCTGGCCTATGGGTACCCACAGCCCACCTCCCCCACCCAGACACCTCCAATGCGCGCTGATTCAGCTGAATGAGAGTGTACTCACCCCCTTGTGGCTGCTGTGATGCTCTCAAGCGCCCATCCAACTGTGGGTACGCCACCATCAGGATCCGGATCATCAGGGGGTCATGGTGCAACGGGCACCCCTCCCACGTTGGGAGGCCATCCCCAGCTGGGCCTCCGCCGTCTTCTTTCTCCAGCAGTGAATGTCCTCCCATCTTTTCCGGCAGTGGGTGCTCCGTCTGTGGTGGACCCCAGGGTCCGGACTTCTTTGGTGATGGCACGCCAAATATCATTCTTCTGGTGGGCGCTGACTGACAGGAATAGTACAGGGGCAAAGGAGAAGATATAACCGTCCAGACCATCACAGTCATTGGCCCGCGTTCCTACCCTTGCCATGACGCACATACACTCACCGTCGTTTCATTCACGCCTCATTCTACCCCCCCTGTATCTTCCATCCACACCACTCCACACAGGCATTGCCCATACAGCATGCTCACAGTGTACTTACCTGTTTGTCTGGAGGACCGTAGAGCAGCGTGTACTGGGGGAGGACACCATCCCATAGTTTCTCCAACTCGTCCGTGGTGAAGGCAGGGGCCCTTTCCCCAGAGACATGAGCCATTGTCGCTTCCAGACTGAGGTCACAGCAGCACTTGCAGTGTAGGTCTTCTCCTGTCGAAGATCAGGTATCAAGTGAGTGAACAGATAGAAAATGGCGGTCATGTCTGCGGCGGTGCGTACCGTCACCGCCGGCGTACATCGTCATTGGCTCCTGGAATCCATAGGGCCCAATGTTAACCAATGCAGGATTGCGCCGCAGTCTTCGACCGGCTACCGCAACGGTGTACAACGCCAGCGCAGTTACCTCTTATCCCATTGTCCCACCTTACAGGTCAGGCAGCTGCCATTTCAGGGGGCCACATGGCATTATTTTTAAATGCGTCACACATATCTAGGCCTTGCACACACACTAAGACAGGCCAATAGCGGATTGAAAAATGTGTGCAATAAAGTTGTGTTTTCGTACCTCAGTGTTGGCTGACCCTCTGCTCGCAGTTCTCCTCCATAGAGCACGTCCGCTGGGGCAGGTGAGGAGATGGCGGCATCCTCCGGTGTACAGACCGCTGGTAGACCTGTCGACAATGGAAGAGCGACATGTAATTGTCACCTACAGACTGGAACGTGCCACAATCCATGAACTGTGTGCCCAGTTGGAGCCGGATCTGATGTCAGCTATCCGCCATCCCACAGGGATACCCCCTCTAGTGCAGGTGCTGTCATTACTCCATTTCCTTGCAAGTGAGTCCTTTCAGACGACAGTGGCCATAGCATCAGGGATGTCCCAGCCTATGTTCTCAAACGTGTTGTCCAGAGTGTTGTCTGCCCTGCTGAAACACATGCGCAGCTACATCGTGTTATCTCAGGTGGAGGATTTGCCTACAGTGAAAGGTGACTTCTATGCTTTGGGACATATCCCCAACATCATAGGTGCCATTGATGGGACACATGTGGCCTTGCCTCCCCCTGCAGGAGTGAACAGGTGTACAGAAACCTGAAGAGTTACCATTCTATGAATGTGCAGATGGTGTGTTTGGCCGACCATTACATCTCCCATGTGAATGCCAAATTTCCTGGCTCAGTGCATGACGCTTATATTTTGAGGAATAACTGCATCCCTTATGTGATGGGGCAACTCCAGAGGCACTGTGTGTGGCTATTAGGTGAGGACATGGACCCTATACAGTGTGAATAGTTGTCTGTGTCTGGGGTTGTCCCTAAGGGTTAGTGGAGTTGTCCCTCGACATTTGCAGGTGACTCTGGCTACCCCAACCTGTCATGACTACTGACCCCAGTGAGGAATGCCAGGACAAGGGCAGAGGAACACTACAATGAGGCACATGGGCAAACTAGAAGGGTTATAGAGAGGACCTTCGGCCTCCTGAAGGCCAGGTTCAGGTGCCTCCATATGACGGGTGGTTCCCTATTCTACTCACCAAAGAAGATGTGCCAGATCATCGTGGACTGCTGTATGCTGCACAACTTGGCTTTACGACTACAGGTGCCTTTTCTGCAGGAGGATGGTCCTGAAGGAGGTGTGGTGGTAGCTGTGGAGCCTGTGGACAGTGAAGAAGAGGAAGCAGAAGAAGAGGATATTGACAGCAGAAACACTGTGATTCATCAATACTTCCAGGGAGACACAGGTAAGAAGACACTTGTTCTACCTCTCATCTGTCTGTCACTTTCATCCAGTCTATGGACCCTGATTTGTCACTTTCCCTTTCGATTTCACAGATGTGGGTCCCACTGTGTGACCTCTGCTATGTTTCCTCATGGACTAGAGCAGTGTGACATAGGTATGTTGACAATGCAATGGATATGGCTATTTTCCTCAATTATTGCAAATACACATTTGTGAAAGCACAGACTGACTCCAGATAGTTTTGTGATTTAAGGGTGTTTATTTAAGTGCTAAATAGTGGAGGGGGTTTTAAACTGGGCAGTGGTGATGGTGGAGGAATGTCCATGGCAGAGTCCAGTCTATTTGTTTCACAGGTGCATTATCCAAAGGGGCATAGGAAGTGGAGCAGGGGCAGTTGATGGATGGACAGTGTGACAAAGTGGGACAGAAGGATGACAATCAGGGTGGTCTCATTTCTTGGCAGGGGGTCTTGGCATTGTTCTCTGTCTTTGTCCTGGATCTCAGGGACTGCTTGCGGGGTGGTTCTCCATCTGCAGGGGGTGGGGTGCTGGTGTCGTGGTCTGTGGCGGTGCCTCCTGTCCACTAGCGCTGGCGGAGGTGGTGGGCAGTTCATCGTCCAGGCTAGTGTCAGGGGCCCCTTGTTGTGCCACAGTGTCCCTCCTGGTGTTCACGGGTTCCTTCAGCACCCCTACAATGGTGCCCAGGGTGGTATTGATGGATTTGAGTTCCTCACTGAACCCCAAATAATGTTCCTCCTGCAGCCACTGGGTCTCCTGAAACTTGGCCAGTACCATTGCCATTGTCTCCTGGGAATGGTGGTAGGCTCCCATGATGTTGGAGAGGGCCTTGTGGAGAGTGGGTTCCCTGGGCCTGTCCTCCCCCTGTCGCACAGCAGCCCTCCCAGTTCCCCTGTGTTCCTGGACCTCTGTCCCCTGAACTGTGTGCCCACTGCCACTGCCCCCAGGTCCCTGCTGTTCTTGGGATGGTGGGTTAGCCTGGGCTCCCTGTAGTGGTGGACACACTGCTGCTTGACGTGTCCTGGGGACAGAGGTATGGGCCCGCTGGGTGGGTGCTGTGCTGGTGTTTCCAGAGGGGGGAGGCTCTGTTGTGGATTGTGCCAGCGTGAGGGGAACTGACTGTCCCGAGGTCCCAGATGGGCCGGGCTGGACATCTAGATCCAGTTGGACAGAGCTGCTGTCATTACTGTGGGCTTCTTCTGTGGGGGGAGTCGACATGTCTGGAACCTCCTGTCCGGTGACGTTGGGTAGGGGTCCTGCAGGGGTGTAAAGGCATAGTTTTAGTATCTGTGTGTGCCATGGTGTGCAATGGGTTGGTGACCCTGTACCCCAGTGCTTGCATTCCTGTGTAGGACCTTGTGTGCTAATTGTTTAGGGGTCTGTGTGGGTATGTGCAGTGGACATGCATTGGTGATGGGTGTCCATGATTTGTTATTGCATGCAGGGCTTGGTGTTGGGATGTGTGGTTTGTGATAGTGGGACATATGTGAGGAGTTGGAGTGATGGGGGTGAGGGTGGGGTATGTGTTAGCATGCAGGTAGGGTGGGGGATGTAATAGTTAAGATTTGACTTACCAGAGTCCATTCCTCCAGCTACTCCAGCGAGGCCCTCAGGATGCAGTATAGCCAAGACCTGCTCCTCTCTTGTTGTTAGTTGTGCGGGAGGAGGTGGGGCTCCGCCGCCAGTCCTCTGAACTGTGATGTGGTGTCTTGAGACCACGGAACGCACCTTCCCCCATAGGTCATTCCACCTCTTCCTGATGTCATCCCCTGTTCTTGGGTGCTGTCCCACTGCGTTGACCCTGTCCACGATTCTGCGCCATAGCTCCATCTTCCTAGCTATGGTGGTGTGCTGCACCTGTGATCCGATTAGTTGTGGCTCTACCCAGATGATTTCCTCCACCATGACCCTGAGCTCCTTCTTCAGAAAACCTGGGGTGTCTTTGCGGTGCCATGGGGTGCTGTGGGTGATGTGTGAGGTGGTGTGTGTTGTGATGTTTGGGGTGATGTATAGGGGTGTGTGGTATTTTGTGCGTGAATGTGTATGTTTGATGGTGTTGTGTGCCTCTGTATGGTGGTGTTGTCTTTGCTGTGCTGTCTCTCTGGCCTTTGTCAATATTATAGGTAGTAAGGGTTTGTGGGTGATGTGGGCGGGTGTTTTATAGTGGTGTGGGTGTGTGGGAGAGGGTGTGTATGTGCATCAGGTGAGTGTATTTGGAATTGTCCAATGTGATTGTGTTCTGTAAATGTGTGTGTATGTTGAGCGTGGCGGTGTGTACCGCCAATGGTTTACCGTGGTTGAAAGACCACTGCGTGGATTCGTGGGTCATGATAGTGTGGGCGTATTCCTCTTGGCGTGATGATGGAGGTTTTGTTATCGCCAGTTTATCACTGACCTTTGGTGTGGCGGACTTGTGTGGGTGTCTAAATTTTGGCGGGTTCCGAGCTGTGGGTCGTAATAGCTGTGGTGGCATTCCGCGGCAGTGTGTTGGCGGTCTTCTGCACAGCGGTAAGCGGGATTTACCGCCAATGTTGTAATGAGGGCCTATATGTCCTACCTTAAACATACACTGCACTCTGCCCGTAGGGCTACCTAGGGCCTACCTTAGGGGTGTCTTACATGTAAGAAATGGAAGTTTTAGGCCTGGCAAGTGGGTACACTTGGCAAGTCAAATTTACAGTTAAACCTGCACACACAGACACTGCAGTGTCAGGTCTGAGCCATGTTTACAGGGCTACTAATGTGGGTGGCACAACCAGTGCTGCAGGCCCACTAGTAGCATTTGATATACAGGCCCTGGGCACTTCTAGTGCACTGTATTAGGGACTTACCAGTAAATCAAATAGCCAATCATGGAAATCCAATTACACATACATTTTACATAGGAGCAGTTGGACTTTAGCACTGGATAGCAGTGGTAAAGTGCCCAGAGTAACAAAAACAGCAACAACAGAGTCCAGCACACATCAACAACCTGGGAAAAAGAGGCAAAAAGTTAGGGGAGACCACGCCAAGGATGTCAAGTCTAACAACATACTTGACGCCTCTTGTGATCATTTGCACTAGTGGTATGGTAGATCCTACCAAGAACAGTCAAGCTGTGCCTTGTGTGAATCAAGCAGGACTAGACTGTATTCAATACAGGACACACGTGGGGTGCATCATGCCCTCTAAACTCTCTTAAAGTCACTCTAACTCCACATCATCATTCCATCACCACATTGCGTTTTACAATATTCCAAATACTAAAATATCACAAGAATCCCTGTGATACCATGGGAAATTAAAAACATATTTTTCTAAGTATGTAAAGGTCTTGTTGTACAACTGTCAGAAATAGAAAGTACAGAGTTACCCTCAAGAGCTATTGAAGGAGTCACATACTAGCATATCCTCAAGGATAAACAAAGTAGCAGTGTATGCACTGACACAGGTCTCCATTATCAATGCATTAGAAGCAGAGATGCCAGATCACTTTGGTAACAGAGGTCTGGTAACACTGCCAGCAAGCCTGAGCCCACACGGTGCCTGTCTATAGCTTTCATCAAACTTGATGCTTCTGAAAAAGTCACCATACAGAAAGTCAGCTCATGGGACAAAACATTCCAGTGGATTTCTAGCAAAACAAATGAAGACCCAAAGATTGAGAAAGACAATGACAAGTCAGTGAACCAAAATGATTAATACAAAAAGAAGCCTGTGGAATCAAAAATTAAAATTATAATAATATGATGGTACCCCCTAAAGGCAATCATGAGGAGCAGTAAAATTCATTTCTGAGTCCAATTGCAGGTGCAGGGAGACTTCCGCACCACCTCTTATTAAATTAGACTGGACTAGCGGATGGGCCATTAATTATCTTTGCCCCAGCCTCTATCATAGTCAATAAGCAACACATTAAATGTAGGAAAATGTGATAGAGTCCTCTATTTCTTGCTACTGTATTTGGAATTAAGTCGCTAAAACGCTACTGCAACATTATCTTTTGACCATAGATTGTGTGAGCCTGGACTACTTGCTTTGTAATCATTCTTGCCTTCTTATTCATACCAGCTCTTTGTACAGAAATAACTAATTGGCAATGAGAGGGCTCACTGTAGTTCTTCTGAGGTTTTTTCTATGCCATACACTCATCTGCATTACTGTCGGCAGTTGAGGTCTTTGGGATGCTGACTTTAAACTGATGACGAATGTTTATATGATGCTTTTAGCAGTCAGACTGAAAACTGTTCCTGGTCAATGCTCTAGGATCTACAGATGGTCAATCAGGATAAATGTTTAAATGAATGATAGGATGTCAGTGTCTACCAGGAGGGACATCATGGAGTGGACTGGTCACCGGAGACCAAATGTAGAGGAATCTCAGCATCAGTGACTCAAGAAACCTGGGGGGGTACAGCAAGTCTAACCTTTCAGGCACCAGTCTAGTCATGAAGAACCCTACAGGGTCTTGGAATTGGAGGCTTTCCTCCAACTATAGGGGAGGCGCTGACAAAGAGCAGTGAGTGTGAGAAGATAGAACAGTATCAGGTTCACTTACCAGCCTGACAGTATCAGGTTCACTTACCAGCCTCTCATCAACAACACTAAATGTGGTTGATAGCTTGGCCTCTGCCCAGGGCTGTGAGGCTGGTTCCTCTCTGCAATTTATGATTATGGATAATGGAGAAAAAAAACATCCCTACACAATTGAAGAATAGTCATAACCCACTTTCCCTAAAGGAAGCACCTACAAAACATCAGCAGCTCCCGGCATCATCATCAGAATGAAGAGGCTGGTCACCCTCTAGGACCTCCTATGTGAGTTTACTTTGTTACATTTAAGATTTATGGAGGGTCCCATGCCAGAGAACATTGTGCTGCTGCGGTGTTACACAAAATGAGGGGCTCTTCTGCAGAATATGATGAATTTCCCTCAGCCTTCCCTATCACACAGATATTTATTAGCCTTGGGCTGAATTAAGGTCCCTTGAAGGGACAAGGCCTCCTGAACAACTGCCCCCCCCTCATGCTCTGAAGGATCTGTAGGGACCTGCATTAGCCCCCTGCTGTGCATGCCACTCATGCCACTCATGTCACTGTGAAGTGGGAAGGAGCAGAAACTCACGCAACAAGCCTTTTCTCGCACTGGCTGCCGCATATAGCTTTTCAAAGAGCAATGCTATATTTTCTGTTTTAAGCTATGGCATACTTACTTTGTGTGTGAATGTGGGTGTGGCCATTTAAGGTTTATAGTGAAAGGTGTCTTGTTATTATGCATCTCTCAATATGGAGTGAATTACATTTTAAAATACAGAATGTGTACTCCATTTTTCTGCATACGGTGTTGGTGTTTTGTACTGGGCAAGGTGCACAACTTGGAAATTTTGTTTACAGCGTTGGAAATGATGGCTGAAAAACGAGCAAGTGCTTTTGTGTTTTTGGGACATCGTTCTAAGCACCTCCTAAGGAGAAGAGTGTGATGTATACAGGTATCATCTCTCTCTTTCTGAGATTTATCCTTAATGGATCCACTTTCTGGTGTATGGCCTCAGTAGGTCTTTCTATTGGATTAACTGCTGATTCTTCATAGAAGTAACTACTGCTTCTACACATAGGTGGACGTCTCAGCTCACTCCTGATGTCCGAATAATCTTACGAAATGGTTGTCATAGTGCTGGAGCATATGATTGTCTCACAAGTAACTAGGATTCCAGTTTGATGCCTTTAAAAATATGGTTATGATTGCATGGGAGATATCAACAAGGCCAGCACTAACTAATTCTGAGTGCAGCTCTAGTGATCCCATTGCATCCAAAGAGGATTTTCAAGTTGATCTAGTAGTGTGGCAAGTTATTGCTTACTTGATCCTGTCAACGTTGCACTGGAACTCAATCACCTTCTAGGTGGACCTAAGAAACCCTCTTATTATACCTTTATTGTGGAATTTATGCTTTTGGGTGAATCTAGCTAAACTGTTTCTTTGGTATCTCTGATGCTTTTTAGGCTACAATGTTTCCACTAGAGAGCTGACCCACCAGACCCACCACTGTGGTCACATAATATACTCCACCAGGACTAACACTTCACCTACCTAAAGGCCTATAAAGCCAGGCACTACCATTCATGCCAAGAAACATTCAGCCTAGCTTCCACCTATCTGGATGAATTCCTATCAAGAGTCAGATTACTCAGTCAACCAGAAGTGGCCCTGATAGTAGAGGGTCTGCTGCAATAGATCTGTTTTTATATACAGTGAACAAAACTATTAATCAAACTATTTACATACTTCCCAGTGCATAGGTTGTGCTCCAGACAATGCACAGCAATCCTCCGGCCTCATGTACAACACCAAAACACACTACACATTGCTGACCCCTCATCCAACACCCTTTTCCAGACATAGGCAGTACACAGAACATGTACTTACTAGTCCACTTGGAAAGTTCCATGGAGCCTCGTCAGAGCATAAGAAGTATCTACTGCTGTGCTACAATAAGCTATCTGTGGCTGGAGTGAGAAATAGTTGCACATGACTTTCCAACCATCCTGTAGAGGGCAAGGTTGTAGTTCTAGATTTAGTTTTAAGCTGTAGAGGAGCAACCTTCAGTAATGTATTGATTGAAGGTTGGCAGGGTAAATATTCTAGAGTGCATTCAGAATCTGGAGAGGTCCAACCCACTGCATGCACTGGATATTCAAGTCTGATGATCTATATAGCCCATTCAACAGTGATAGATGGGCAACCAAATGATGCAGTGGTCATAGGCAACCAGGTAAATGATCTGCAGGGTTATCATTGCAACGTCTAGGTGGAATCTGCATTACAGACATGTGGCGGCCACAACAATAGCATGGTAGTAGTTTCCTTCTCTGGATGGGATTTAGTTGGTGTGATAAATGAGTAAATGGAAAGAAGTGGGGTTGGGAAAGATAGGATTGGAAGTAGTCAAGTGGTATTTTTCTGTGCAGACCATCTCCTCCAACTGGAGGTGCAATCAATTTTTCAAAGGGTGCAGAAGACGTGGTTCCAGAGGAGAATAGGGGTATGGGATGTTATTTTCACGTTATTTCCTGATTCCCAAGAAGGACCTTCTCTTGCATCTGATCCTAGACGTTGAACTGGTTTCTCAGGCAGAATAAAGGCAAAATGTTGACACTAGCTCAGATGCTTCTCGCGTTGGAGAACGAAGACTGGATGGTTTCAATTGCCTTCAAGGATGCATACTTTCACATCCCTATTTGGCAGTCAAACAGGAAGTATCTTCACTTCATGGTGGGGACTCAACACTATCAGTTTGCACGTCTTATTTCTGCTCATCGAGTCTTCACAAAGGTGATGGCCGTTGTAGCAGCTCATCTCAGAAGTTTGGGAGTATCAGTATTCCCTTACCAGGATGTTTGGCTCATCAAAGCCAATTCTCCATAATTAGTGTTGTCACTTGTGGTTAATGACTTAGTGGTTGTTAAACTTGGGAAAAACCAAATCTCACCTAGAGCCATTTCAGTGCACCCTGTTCTTAGGGGCAGTACTGAACACTACAGTGAATTGAGCTTCTCTCCTCTGAGGATTCTGAGCATTCAGGCTACAACGCAGATGTTTCAGAATGGAGGAATTATTCCAGTCCTGTAGGTCTTGCTAGGTCTGTTAGGCTCCTGAATTCTGTTAGTCAGCCATACATGCGGCAACATGAGGACCCTCCAGTGGTGTGTCTGCAGGCAGTGGTTTCAGCACAACGGGGATCTCCAGGCGACTGTCTCCAGAGACACTGCAGTGGATCTGCAATGATCTGCAATGGTGGAGTGAAGGAAAGTGCCCCTTTTTGACATGGTCACCCCAAACTTTTGCCCGGTAATTGATGCAATTTTGACTGGATGTGCACTGGCTTCCTTACATCCAGGTCCCCAGTGCCAGATCTTTTTCACTAAAATTGTGCAGTTCACCAATTGGCAACACCTTTGACACCCCCGTTAGTCCCTGGTAGATGGTACCTCTGGAACCTAGGGCATGGCCACGAAAGAGGGTATCCAAGGGCTGCAGCATGTATTGTGCCACCATCAGGGACCCCTCACCTAGCCCATGCTGACTGCCATTATAGGCTACATATCTTGGTGCAGCCAAAAGTGAAAACAAGGTATGGCACACAGCCCGTGTGCCATGTCCCCTTGCACTGCATGCAATATATGTAAGTCACCCATACAGCAGGCCTTACAGCCCTAAGGCAGTGTGCATTAGATTACATGTGAGGATATATGTGAAACGCCAGATATGACCCTGCTATGTCTTGGTCGTTGATTCTTAGACATGGTGACTGAACAGGGAAGCAATTTTTAAGTACGTGTGCTGGACACTGGTCAATATGAGTTCCCCACCTACATGATAGCTTCACTGAAAATAAGGATGTTTGGTATCAAACATCTCAAATTAATAAGCAATCACCGATGCCAATGATGGATTTATTGATAAATACACCGAGAGGGCACCTTTGAGGTGTCCCCAGAAAAATGTACCATTAATATTAAAAAAAGAAACCTCAGCTCAAGAGTGGCACCCCACCTCAAAACACAACCATATAAATAAAAGACAATAGGTGGTACATCTTTTTCTGTTCAAGCCAAACTATGGAATTCATTATCCCAAATATAAGATCCGTGTATAACTATCTCATCTTCAGAAGACTTCTCAAGAGTTAGCTCTTCCCTACATAACGACAATACTCAAACAGCAAGCAGTATAAACATTTAAAATGTAATTATATGTATATATCTTGATATGTGTATTTCTTTGTACAAATAGGTATAATAACTATTTTTTCGTAAAATATATACATGCTCTTTATGCCTGTTTAAACAAATGTATATTTTACTTGCAGGTAAATGTATGTATGTGTGGCTGTATGTATGAAGATATATTTGTTATGTTTATGTGTATGTATGCCAATATTTGTATATTCTACATTTAACATGTTCATTGCATATTTCTATACAAGTTGTTTGATTGGATGCTGAAGAGCCTCTGTTTTTATTTTATCTATCGTAATAGGTAAATATTAGCCTAACTATTTATCTACAAGCATTTCACTATTGAAATATTGAGGAAAGATTAAATAATGTTATAAAAGTGCACAAATAAAATAACTTCAAATACTGCAACTCTTAAGTCTATGTTTATAAGATACGACTTAAGTCTCAATATATTATATTCCTTATACTTATATTCCCTTACTATGTAATCGTATATCTATATATTTATTACTTTAGTCCTACTATACAAGAGGAAAAGAAAAAAAAAATCTCTTTAAATCTTTACTCTGTCTCACCATCTCCCTATACCTCTATCAATCTATCCTCTATCTCCACTCTCTGACTCTTCCAACCCCATTCTATTATAATCTCTAAAATAAACCCTTCCTAGAATCTTCCCTCCTCTAGCCCTCCTGGCTCACCCCAAACCTCTGTTTGCAGCTATGATCTCCCAAAGAACCCTACTAAAATCTCCCTCATGTATCTCTCCTTTAATTCATTCCAAACCCCATTTTACTTCTATGACCTCCCCAATCCCATTCTATAGACTATTCCATCCTCCATCTCTCCTTTACTCATCCCAAGCCTCATCTTGCTACTATGATCTCCCAATGAACACTTCTGTATTCTTCCCTCATCCATGCCTTAATTAGTCTAGTTCATCCAACTAACAGACTCATGTCCTCTGCTCAAACTAAATTAACCTCCCTATACTAATACTGTCTTCATATTCCCCTATACTTATCCACCAATAATCCTTTTGGGTCCTGGAGTAGCGTATTACTCGCTGAAGAGCTCTTCGCCCCCTCGTCAGGGGTAATACGCGCTATATAATTACAATTACATTTATTCACTCGTTAGTCCAAATATGTGTATTTGAATAAAGCAATATAAGTATCTCACAGCATCTGCTGAGACAAATTATTAACTCTGGTGAACTTTCTTAAAAAGAAAGATCGGCATGTACAGTTTATCCAAAAACAATATTGTTGTATTAAAAAATAATCTCACGATATAAATGTATTTAAGGGATAAAAGAATGAGCCGCAAAAAACGGATTACTCATGCCTGCCCGATAAATTATTTTTTTAGCCAGCTTCTGTGCAGTCTTAAATGCGCAAGTTCCATTCTGGAGTGGTTGCAATGAGCAACTGTGTTTTTATTTCACTTACTAATTTCAGTTGTCTGATAATGGGATCTTTCTCAATAGAAGGTTCATCGCTGCATATTTATGGCTGCATCTCACATGCTCTGGCTGTTTATGCAATGATTAGCCATTTTATCACTTTGCTGAGAATACGACCTTGATTTTTATATCACAGCTCTCATTTGTGTTCTAAAATTTGCATTCTACCAGTGACATTTTTTATAAATAATACAACGCGAATACATTTTAATCTAATTGAGAGTTCGGTTTAATTACTAAAGCTTTTCTGTGAAAGGAAATAACATGTTCTCGACTCCTTTTGTCTTTTTTTGCCTGATTTCTGTGAGCACCCAATCAGGATGCAATGACACATTTCAAGCGGCTGCCTTTTGCACAATTTGACTATTACCTTATTTTTGCTTCTTAGTACCAACGAACACTTTTAATAATCTATTATGTACTTACTCAAGACTACCCCAGTTGATATTTCCTTTACAACAATTAGAGTGATGGAAGGTAATCTGTATTAACATGAAAAGCTATTTATTTTCTTAAATGGGCTAATGATTTGAGTCTATATTCCATTAATGGTGCCTCGTCCTGCCATTCTTTATTGACAGCCCCTTCATACATATCACAGCAGAAGGACAGCCCATGTTTGAAACTATGACCTCTTCTATTTTCCCAGAATATTAAAACCTTGCGTCATTTAGAGGTACTTTGCTCAGCGCCATCGGTCAATTATTTCAGTGCACCGAGTAATAATACTAATAAGGATAATCATAATAATAAGAAGAATAAGAGAAATAATAACAATGACTGTACATTTTCTCATGCAACGAGGGTTCACCGTGCTATTTAGCAACGATGGACCATGTTACTCGGAATGATGGTCAAAGACTTGAGTACCATGACTATACTTCTACTACTACTGCTACTACTACTACTACTATTAATAATAATAATATACTTGCACCAAAATAAGTTATTTTTTGGCACGCACAAAAAACGGAATAATTTCTAGTCACTGAATTGTGGGTGTTATAGGTGACAAGATGATCGTTTTCGGCTTATTGTTTGAACTGTTATTTCATTTTACGTTTTCAATTGTTTATGTAAAAATCTGTAGACTCTTAAAGTTAATATCTGAAACAAGCTACTCGAAAACCGTTTAGTTGTGATTATACATGCTTTCTGGAAGATCTTTTTTTAATCTAAGAGACTAAAGAATTTAATATTCTTCCTGCAAGCTAATGTGTTGCAAGCTCCTGATTAATAAAGGTATTAACCGGCCTTCTTAGGCTCTTCGTGAATAGATTACAAAACTCGGTGTTTACATGGTTCAGGTCGATTTCAGGATGCTTGGAGGCTATGGTGCCTATGAGAGTCAGTTACATGTTAGAGAAGGCAATTCGTTTGGCGATGTTTTTTGCAACTACATTCATAAGGAGAGGGACTTTAATGTGTCTGCCATAAGGTACAGATATCTGTGGGGTTTTTATGTTGGTCACTCGTGTGACATTTTGCAACAGGAATCTATTAATTGTGTTTGGCACTGGTTGGTGTTTTTATTTGTGTGTCTATGTGCATGTGTGCCAGTGCGTTACGGGCGTTAGGAGTCAAGCTTGGACTGACCATTGGACAGATGAGATTGGGAATGAAACTTCAGGTGGCTCTTATGGTGTACTGGACCTGGTAGCACACATTGCAATAAACAGGGTCTAAATGAATAGATGGGCACAATTACCAGACATTCACACAATGAAGTGTAGGAACCAAAGTTGCTGTGCTGCGTTGCGTGAAAGGGAGAGAGCAGAAGAGCGCAATATCAGCTAAGATGTATCTCTGTTGCTCACTCCTCTAGCATTGGCACATTGTACTGCAGGGGTGCATTTGTGTGTGATGTCAAGCTTAGGGATACCCACAGTACCTTTCCAGTACAAAATACCATGCTTAAACATCTAGGCCGATATTTATACTTTTTTAGCGCCACATTTGCATCATTTTTTGACGCAAAATCGGCGCAAACTTACAAAATACAATTGTATTGCCAATATTTATACTTTTTTAGTGCCACATTTGCGTCATTTTTTGACGCAAAATCGGCGCAAACTTACAAAATACAATTGTTTTTTGTAAGCTTGCGACGATTTTGTGTCAAAAAACAACGCAAATGCGGCGCTAAAAAAGTATAAATATGGGCCCTAATTTTTTGAACGTTGTATGTGTGCTGTACGTTATAGCACACATGCAAACATAGAACTTTATTGTGGAAAAGAAAACTTTTTTCACGTTTCATCTCCTTTGAGGAGGTATCATTTTTTACACAAATTCCTAACTGCATTTTAAATAGATAGGGATTGAAATGATGGAAATATTGATGTACCATCAATGGAATGCCCCTTCGTGTAAACTTGTGCAATTTAGTGCAGAGTGCCACTTACTTTAAAGCTACTTTCAGGTGGAAAAGAAAACACCAAAACAACACTGTGCAACAGTTTGCGTAACTTGTGTCGCAAACCCGGTGCACAGTGTTGGTAAATCTGGGTCAGGGTATTAGGGCTGTTATCACTCGAGGGAGTGGCTAGAGCTCAGTTAGAGCTCCAGAATATGTACTAAGCACTGTTCATTTTACAACGGAATACTTTGAAAGAAGGCAACAAGCATTCCGAACACTTTGTGCTCTACTTGGAGAGTTTGGTTTCAGCACAGCGAGCATTATGTTACATGGAGCTTTTGAACTGCAGTGGGGCAGGGCTGCACTTTGTAACAGTGTCAGACGACTGTCAAACCCATCAGTGCACAACGTTCCAACTTTGGCTCATTCAAGGCAAATCTGAGATGCCTTTTCTTTGAGGCACTAACAATGTCAAAGGCATATTCTTAACTCTGATTGACCTGCTATTCATGAGTGGTGGCTCACCAGGTGAACAAGAAAAAATTTGTTCTCATTAATATAGTGTATCCTATGTTTCTATTAAGGAAGATCATGATCAGATTATTTACATTTGTAAGATAACTAAATAAGTAGGATCAGGGAATATTGGCTATATGTACACAGTTATGATTAATTTATAATTAAAGTACTAAGGGCCTCATTTACGAGGCTCTATAGGCACACTATGCCACCGAAGCATAATCTTTTTTTGATGCTCCGATGACTCAGTGTGCGAGCCCATATTTACAAGGCTGCACAAAGCCACCTTGCTTCACTTTTCATGGGCTTGTAAATATGAACCCTTCACATGCATAACACTGTGTAAAAGGGGCACTCCATGGGTGTTGCTTGGGGTGTCCTCATGCAACACCCATGGAACCTGAAGAATATTTGACGCTTTCCAAGATTTACAGGTCAGGGAATGCGTCAGAATACTATGACACCTCAGGTAAAAATGAAGTAACGGGGAGAAATATCTTTGTTTCTCCCCGTTTTTCCCTCTTACTAAAGAAGAAAACACCTCTTTTGATTGCTTGTGTCCAGGAAGGTTTCTCTGCACAAATAACAATAATCCACACAATGCTGCAATGGTGCAAGGGCACCTACATTTGCAGCAGGCAGCAATTTGTGCACTAGCGCCTGGGGATAGGACAGAAATGTGCCATATCTTGTAAATATGGTGCATTTCTGCCCTTTCCCAGTGGCACAGTGTGACGCAGCAAGGCACTTGCTGCACCGCCCTGCGTCACAAGCCATCCTTCCAGGTGGAGATCACACCTCTTCCCACCCAAAGCACATTTTGTCCCCCTTTCTGGGAGACATTCAAACCTCCTTGCAGAGGGGCAGTGGATTCACTTTGAAAAGGCTACAAGAGCCATTAAACAGACAAATTGTGACTTTCTGAAGTCACTACTAATGAACCAGATAGACAGAATTTGATTTTAGAATTAAGTTGGATTTTGTTGAATTAGAAAAATTAGTCTTTGAAGTATTTTTCCAGCTAGTTCCAATCAGAAGTTAATTTATTGTGTGTAATAAAGTAACCCAGTGTTTTCTATGGCACACCCACTCTTGCTACAGTGAAGAATGGGATTGGGTCTTTTTATCAGTAAGGACATGTAAACATCTTAAATACAAATGTCCTGCTTTTAAGTTATATGCATCCTGAATTAAGGGTGGTAAGCCATACTTTAGGACTATTTAAAAATAGCTGTAGTCCTGGCAAAAGGGTGATTTTGGCAGATCAGAATGGCAGTTTTAAATCTGTTGAGATAGGCTGCTGTAGCACACTTCGGCCCTCATTACAACTTTGGTGGTAAAAACCACCTACTGGCCACCGGGCTGGATACCTGGCGGCTGTTACCTCTGTGGCGGTTGGAGTAGCCAACCCACCAATGTCATAATATGGCGGTAAGTACCGCCAGCCTGTTGGCGGTACTTACCGTCACATTATCGCTGACTGCCAGGGTCGTAATGACCCCATTAGTCATGATTTATGTCACTTTAGTGGTGGCTCCATAAGGGCTGCAGTCCACTAGTGCCATTTATTTTATAGATTCTGGGCATGAGCACTAGGGGTACAATATACTAGGGACTTGTGGGCAAGTTAAATGTGCCAATTAGGGATTTTAACCAATTCAACAAAATGTTAAGGGTCAGAGCACATGCACTGGGGCCTAGTTAGAGTAGTCCCAGTGTACAGAGGGAAAAACCAAGCAGCATGAGTCTAAATCAACAAGATGATCATGCAAAAAGAGAGAGGCATTTTCCTACAATGAGGGCTTGAGGGATATGGTTTATCAGGCACAGGATAATCTATATGTGGTATCTGCATGCCAATGTCCCCACTGACATACACATACATAGATTAATATTCTCTTCAACTACAGGAGGGTTCAGAGAAGACAGACTTTGATTAAAGCAATACACATGGTGAAGAGAGACCTTTCATTCAATGGACATATTTGGGAGGCTTTGCACAGTATAGGAAAGTGTGTTATTATTTGGGGTAGGCAACCTTCCCTAAAGTCACTAAAGTAACCAGAGAAGAGCCCAACCTCCCTGTTAGCTCGGGCACTGAGCAGACAGACTTTTAACTTAGGGCAATGTGTAACGTATGTATTCAGTGCCAAAACAGTACTATTTCAAAACACCAAAGCATAAAAATCTTAAACTCAATTAGATAAAGTAGATTACATTTTAATAAACAAAATGGCAGCAAAATGACAAAAATCCAATTAGGAGAACCATAGAGATGATTTCTTAACGTTTTAAGAAAATAAAAGTCCAGAATGGGTCCTGGGCATGATTTTAGGCTATCCTTGATAGAGCAAGGATTAGGTACCCCAAGTGAGATCATCCCAGTCAAAGATTTTGCCTTCTGTCTTCCTTTTAGAGCTCAAACTTCTTCAGCATGGCAAGCCTGAATCTATATCTGGACAGCTGTACAACAAGGTTGCGCTGACAACTGCAGAAGTTCTTGGAAGCCAAAAAATGGTCTAATTCCTAACTTTGCAGGATCTCTGGAGCAACAACTCCTCTGGACTTAGACTCACCTCAGAAGTGGCAACAGCAGGGTCAAATCCAGTCCAGGTCCAGTTGGTACTGCTCAACTGGTAACATAGGGAAATGGTCTCTTGCAGCTTGTTGTTTCCCTGTAGCCACACAGGGTGTCAGCCAACTAGCCTTTGGAGTCTACTTTTTTGTCTTGGGAACAAAAGGGAGAGCAGGTTGAGTCCTTTAATGTTCCTCTCAGGTCAGAGACAGCAGATACAGTATTCTTCTGATGTTCCATAGGGACTGAAAGTATTATGAGGAGTGTGCTTTGGGATGTTATATTTAGGGCTGGAACTAGCTAGTGGGTGGGGATGACTCCTAGCTCCTCCCTAACCAATAGGGTAAATATGTCCAGTGACAGCCCTACACACCTTTTCAGAATTTCCTCTATGTTCTACTACAAAAATCCCTCACCCACGGTGCCCCTCATTCCTAAAATCCATGATGCAAAAACCCTTTCTTTCTTTTCCAGAGTTCTTGAGTTCACTCAGAGGTGGACCAGGGAAATGAGCTGTCTCATCCTCTGTCTACACTTGACACCAGTTCTGGGTGTAGCTTCCCTCTCAAAGGGCTTAGGGCCTCCTTAGCTAGTGTGGGCCTTTGGTTCAAGGTTTTCCCTTCTTCAGGTCTCTCCTTACACTAACCTATAAATGGGAAGGCCTCATCTTTTCATTAAAAGTTAATGAAGGTCCTTGCTCCTCCCCAACTTTCCTTTCTGGACTGTTAGAGATAAAATTCTTCACACCCGGTCCATCCTGTCACAGGGTCTAAGCCATTGTTCTGTTGTGGGAGTAGTTTTCACACCTTATTGAGGTCTGGCACTTGCTGATCAGCTTCTTACAGGCTAATGCAAATTAGCTGCCAGAAGCTTTAGGCAGGAAAAATTTTACTTTCTAAAAGTTACCTTTCGTAAATATTTATGAAAAATTTAACTTCAATGAATGACTATTGTAGCAGTCTCCTGTCAAATGTAAAGGATTCAAGTTTATAATCTGTACTCTGTCCTTTTTAGCTTTTGGGGCGAGGCGTCAAGAGGACCATACCACCTTTAATTTTGCACATGCTCCACTTTTAAGTATAAGGCAACCCCGTGGGCGATAAGGTGTACTTAGGGGTGGCTTATCAATATTTAAAAGCATGGTTTTCTGCCTGTGAAACATGCTTATTTGGACAAGTTTCATAGCAGGTTTTTAGGTTGCTGCAGTCAGGCTACAAGTTGTAGGCCTGAAGCAATGTTTTCATGCCTGGCTGCATTTTCTACACTACACTTGTGACTTATAGGGAAGGTGAATATGTCAAATGTGGAAAAGTCAATTTACCATGTTTAAAGGAAGACATAGGTCATTCACTACTGTTTAACAGGAGTAAAGTGCAGAGAGTTAAAAACATCAAAAATAGGCTCCAGGAAAAAGCAGAAAAATCTAAGGTGGCAATGCAGAAAAGAAGAATTTGCAACACACAGCTACAGCATTTTCAAACCATAGGTAAGAGTAGCTATGCATGAGTAGTCCAAAATGAGTTGCAAACAGATATCAGGCATGTAGGAGTGAGAACGTGGGAGGTTGGGTACAATGGGAGTTAATGGACCAGTAGTTGACTGACACAAAACAACTACATTAGAATATGTGACAGAACAACTAGGTCCTAAACAACTATAGCCTAAACCACTACTGCTAAACAACTAAAAAGTCTCTACAACTAAGTACTGAACAACTACTGTCTGAACAACTATTGTGTCTGAATAACAATTGCCTGAACAACTAATATATATATATATTCTAAACAACTAATAAACCATAAAACCAAAAGGAAAACCTTACCTTAAAATTAGTTGTTCAGGCAATTGTTATTCAGGCACAATTGTTGTTTAGACAGTAGTTGGTCAGTACTTAGTTGTAGAGACTTTTTAGTTGTTTAGCAGTAGTGCTTCAGGCAAGTAGTGGTTTAGACCTAGTTGTTCAGGATGTTTCCCACTACATTAATCATGCAAAATTGGGTCTGGAATTAAAGAGATGGACTCGAAAATAAACATACATCCTTAAATTATGACTTTTACACACAAGTAAATATTTGACCGAAAAGGTTTTCATGGTCAAAATTTGCTAAATTAAGTTGTCACCCTAAGCAGTTTTTCAGGTGGGTTTGGGAGCCAGTCACCTCTTGTGAACATTAGATTCCCCAAAGGAAAGTGTGTGTTTCCAACACCCGGTGCACAATTAATGGGTGTGCAGACTGAAGACCCTAACAATAAATGTATGCTGATCTTGGGAGTATCTTCAAGAACCAATTTTGTGCATTTAAAATATAACCCAATCACTTCTATTATTAGGCCAAGTCTAAACAACATATATTTTGTCTACATGTCCCACATGATTTACCGGGAAGTCCTTGCAGGAGAATCTATCATAGAAACAGTCTAAAGGTAGCTAATAACAAATACTCTGTGCCGCCTGGGGGTGGAAAGTTACCCTACCCATAACGACTATGATATTAGGAAAAAACTAGATCTGGCAATAAAGAGATTGGCCAGAAATGTGTTCTGACCCTATAAGTAACTCTTTGACCTGGACATATTTCAGGGTTGCAAACGTTAGAGATTACCTCAAACCAGAAATTATGAACTAAAGGTGGGCTGCATGAATGAGAGTTTACACTCTGGTGTGGGATTAGTAGATGATCCCAAAGATAATTATTTGATTATAATACATGGGGGCAACCAATGGATGTACACAGTAAAGGTATATTAAAAGGAGGAGTGATCATTACAGTTTCACAGTACATTGAACATCATACCAGGTATGGAGAAACAAAGTTTTGTCTATTTATCCCATCGGAAATCAGGGTGGTTGTCGCAGAGAAAGGAGCAACTACAATACAAGGAGTCTAATGGTTGCCACTAAAAGCCTGTCCATTTAGGAATTTAATATCATTCCTCTGGTACAATGGGGGTTATCAATGAGCTAGGCAAGGGCTGATAACTCACTGACATTGAACAAATACGAACCTATACACTGCAGTGGGTCTGGAAACAAGCAAACTAGATCTAAGCATTTGAACCAAAAGCTAAACTTTGCGTTCAAAGCAATATTTTGAGCAAGAATCAAGTCAGTTTCTAATATCAGTTTTTCAAATTGAGTTACGTTTAATTTATAATACGCAAAAGGTCTTCTGTAAGATGACTCTGCTTTTAAGTAAATAAAACCACCAGCCCAACCTTTGTTGTGTGGATGAAATGTGTGATCTGAATTGGTTTAATGTAGCTGGTGGGGGGAGATGTTGCCTGAAAAGGAATGTCTCGAGTAAAATGCAATGTTGATTCCCTAAAGTCAGATGCTGAGTATTTCGTCCCAACGTGTCAAAGGAGTAAACAAGCAACAGCAACGGAATATTGGACTAACTGATCTAATTGGGTCACAAGAGAGAACTACTAGGAGCCTTGAACAGGACTTTAACAAGAACTAGAATGTGAAACATATACTTTTAAATATTTTAATCTTATTCCTATAAGGAGATTTTTAGAAAATGAACGTGTCCAGGATTGCTGAACAGAAGGTGAACAGATGTTTTTGTTATACTGGCTGAAGGTGTGGTCTTTGTGAGGTGCCCAAACAAAGGTTTTCCTGTTCAGTGGCATGATATAGACCCCTCGTCTTTCCCAACCTCATTACCTCAGCAAATAGTATAAACACATCCGAACGCACCGGATAGGGGTGGAGAGGCCTATGCATGACCATTAGCTATATCATCCCGGGTCATGATATTACCACCAAGTAAAAGAAACGTAGCATCAGTGGGCATTGCCCTGCGACATGGGACAAAAGGGCCACATTTAGAGTTTGAAGGGAACAAAAAATCCTCAATTTCTGGAGCTAATTCTTAACAAGGAGTAGACTCCACCAGTTTAAATTATGGAGTCGAGTCCATATTTAGAGTTTCCTACAGAAACTGGATTTTCATTTTCCTCTATCTTCTAAGTAAAGCCCAATATATAATGAACACAGGTGCAGGTTTTCCTTATGAAAGTATTCTTGTTTTCTCAAAAAGTACTCATGATTTTTTACTCTTCTTGTGTCTTAGGTCAATAACATTTAATACGCATTTTATTCAAGTTCGATCAAAATGAAGTAGCCATAGGTCATAATGTCCCGAAATATAACCATGTGATTAGACACAATTGTAGAGTACTGCATTCTTATTGTATGTATTTAAAATGTCTTTATAATTACATCATGATGCTTCCATCTGCAGATACCTGACGGATGGTTATGAAATATTTTCTACTGCCACAACATGTTTTGATTTTTTATATTTTCGTAAACAAGATTTAAATGCTATATTAACCTTAAGCACGAAATACACACACCATGATAAAATGGAACACCTGTCTTTTTTCCTCCGAATTATTTAAAGGACCTTTTTGTTCAACAGTTAGGAAGAGAGCCAAATGGATGATGGACAGCACAGCATATTGTAAATTAAGGATGTTTATCCCACACACTTGTTTTTAGCTCCAAGATTGTTTTGAAAAGCAATCAGAATCTTATTTCTGTTGTTGAAGACTTTACATTGTCTTAATCTTCTTAAGTGTTCCTATTATGCCTCTATATTTGGAAGCTGCGTGTATTAATTTTAATCTTTTGATCTAGATATTAGCCACTAGCTGCAACTAATTTATTGCCTTGTGTTTTTCTTGTTTGACCGGCAAGACATTTAAATAATGACAGGGGAGTAAGAATATGCTTCCAGATTGCGCATAATCTCTTTACATTTCTTTTGTTATGCTTCTTCACAGGCAATATTCATTTACAACTTGAGAAATCCACTCCAGCTCCACAGTGCAAGGCAGACAAAACACTTTAAGCAGTGCACTTATCAAAAACACGTTTTAGGCCTTTTGCTAAAATTGTGCATAGTTCACGCTCATTTTCTGCACAGTTTTTGCACAATAAACTTGCTGAGCGTGCCAAAGAAGGACGAAGCCCATTTGTTACCAGGTTGCTTTTAATTTGTAAGCTCCCAGAGCTGCTCAAACTGCTTTAGCCTTGCCTATTGTGGGGATATAAGCATTTAACATGTGTTATTTTTAAAAGCGCAGAAAATGGCCAGAATGACACCAGCGAGCTTTACATGTAACAAGAGAAAAGAGCGAAAATGGCTTCTTACGTAAAACAGTAATGCGTAGCAACCTATACCAAACATTCGTCTCACGGTATCACGGAAAGGGTGACCTGTACGTCTAAGGCTAGGGCTGGGGTGAGGGGAGAGGGTCAATAATGTATACTTACACAATGATAATACAGTGAATTACACAGTTACATTTGCTCCTTTTGTGAGCAAATTGGCCTACCTTCCTGTGGATTTTCTTGAATTATGGGAGCAAAGAAAAGCCTCAGTGGCATAACAATAGAGTCCGGTCCTGATGCAAGCATAAAAATCACACCTCCCACACCCCCTGGTTAGGTGATGATAAACAGCATTTATTTGGGTAAAGAGGGCCCCTCTCAGCCCTGAGCCCCTGTACCATTGAACCTATAACCCCAAAAACAGCTCCCTCACTGAACCTTTTAGAAATTGGGTCTCTAGTTGACAGTGGTATGAACCCTGTCCAAGTAAGGACGACAATCCTAGTTAAGACAAGTCACAACCCAACCTAAATTATCCTGTGCTTGTGCCCCCCTTCACACCCACCAGAGCTTGGCACAGAGCAGGCAGGTTAAACTTGGAAGGCAATGTGTAAGGTATTTGTAAAATAACTCATACAGTGACACAGTGAAAACACCACAAAAAGTACTCCACAACAGTTTATAACAAGCATTTGAAATGAAATGGGTCTCTACCTGAAGTAGGTAGGAATATGAATCCGGTCTCTAAAGAATTGTAATGTAAAACTCTATTTAACTCACATGACTAGGTTAGCTGGCATTTGGTCTTTGTTTATTGCTCCCAGAAAGTCAGGCAAAGGGAGTTTAGGTGTTGGCAGGATGGGTCATCTCTGACATGATAAGGGGGCAGAGCTGTCACCTACCACACTTGCACATCACAAAGACTATGCCTCAGCACACTCACAAAGGGTTTCACACTAGTCCTTTGAGCCCCTAGACAACTCTGCAGAAGGAGGGCTCTAGAAGCTTTTTCCATTTAAAAGTTGGCACCAGGTATGAGTAGTGGACCTTCAAACCCAATCCTTCAGTACCCATCTGGACCTGTGAAAGACTCAGAAGAAGGATTGTTAGTCTACTGCTGTGCTGGCCTGGTGCCTGAGTGAGAAGGACAGGGCCTGGATCTTGAATGTGAGCCCACAAGAGTGACTACAAAGGTTAGTTGGCTGGCCTCCTGATCAGAGTCTCAAAGACAGAAAAGGCTCCAACCACTCTGTACCTCCACTCTGCCTGCTGTGAGTTGTGCTTCCCCAAAGTGGTGCCACACTTGTCCTGGCCCCTTGGAAGTGAGTCTGAAGGTGCTTGGCAGCCCGATTACATCCTACCAGAACCGAAGCAGCACAACACATTGCCTCACAGCTTCTTATCAGAACTGCTGATACATGACACATCCCTGATACAGGACTTCGTAGTACCTTAGAACTACTGCGTCACACTGCATGCTCAATGCAGGACCTCGCATCACAGCCCCATAGCTCCTCATAACTGCTGATGCGCAACTCATCCTTAATGCATTACCTCACATCACACCCCTGCAGCTTCTCGGAATCATTACTGTGTGATGCATCCTTGATGTAGAACCTCGCATCGCAGCGCTGCTGATCCTCTGAACTGTTGCTGTGTGACTCATCCTCGATGCAGGAACTCGCAACGTTTTGTAACCAGGATTTAGGGTACTTTGTTAAGTGGGCCTAACTTGGTCCCTGTATCTGGCCCGTTCTCCATTGCAATCAGCCTCTACTTGTGACTTTGGTGAAGTCTGGGACGACCAGATGACCACAGTTGGTGCTTCATACTTTTAAGCTCTATTTCTTCTTAAACCTTTACAATTGCATAGCTCTGGTTCTACAGATTGGATTTTTGTCATGTTGGTATCAAATATCAAATTTTACACTATTTTTCTAAATTGACGTGGGATTTTTCTTGTGTTGTGTTGTCACTTAATTACTGTTTTTCTGCTGAATAAATACTATACATATTGCCTGACTTCTTTGTACCATGCTCCCCCAGGTTTAAGCAAGGATTAATTTGAGATTTGCTTGGGTTTCACAGTGGCAAGAATTGCGGTTGCTGGTTTCACTCCCCTCAGCTTGTAACCTCATTTCCTACAGCTTATATGCATTGAGCAAGCTTAGTCTGAGCATTCTCTGGGATCTCCTGGCTGGCTAAGACTGTGATTCACACACTATTAATTTTTCTTTTGTTAAACCCTTTCTGACTTTCATTTGCACATGAGCAGGTTGTATTCAACTGTTCCTGACACGCCTGACTAGGAAAAGCCATAGTTTGGCTGAACACAGTGACCAAGGACAGTTTGGCCTCCACACGAGAGCCCCAGGTAAGATTGAGGACTCTCTTTGGGGGGACTGTGTGGCGAATGGCCACACGCTTAAGTCGCCTATCAGGACAGAGAGTGTTAGTATGTTTTTAAATTCATGAAATGCAAAGCCTGAATGTGTTTATTGTCTCTAATAAGAGTGTATGAACAGTTTCATTTTTGGAAAGTGGATTATTGGTAAGAGCAGGGAAGTACCTACACTTAGCAATAGGTCATTAACCCCCACTAGGTTCAGTTAGGTCTCAATAAATTAACCCCAGCTCAACCCTTGGTAGCTTGGCAACGAGCAACAAGACTTAACTTAGGAGACAAAGGCCCTGATTTATACTTTTTGGTGCAAAACTGCACTAATGCAGTTTTGCACCAAAAAGTTTAGCACCGGCTTGCACCATTTCTGTTTCAACAGCCGGGCACCATATTTATGGAATGGTCCAAGCCAGTGCAAAGGGTAGACTAGCCTAAAAAGAAAAATGGCGTTAGTCGGGAGGGGCTGGCAGCATGGAAGAAGGGGATTTTGCACCAAAAAAATGACTTTAGGCAGGTAAGAGTAAAAAAAAAATGACTCTAACCTGCCTAGAGTCATTTTCTGACACAAAACCATCCATGCCAAATGATTCTTGTATTAGAAAAGAGAGGAGTCATGCCCACCACCCCAATGGCCAGCACAGGGGACCAGGGTCCCATTGACATGGCCATTGCACCCACTGCCATGTAGGGGGGCCATTTCAGGGCCCCAATGGCACTTAAAAAAAACAAAAATACTTACCTGTACTTACCCATACTTACCTGGGATGGGGTCCAGCATCCTCCGTTGTCCCTCTAGTGTGGGCGGGGTGTCCCTGGGTCCTGGAGAGGGCACCTCTGGGCTTATTCCATGGTGTTCCATGGATTTCTTCAGGATCTGAGTCAGATGAATCTGGTTAGCTAAGTTTCACCTGTAGCAAGCAAGGAGTCCCTTCTGGAACCAGTTGAAGCCAGGCAAAGTCCTTTTTGTGGTGAAGCCTAAGTGTGCAGCTAGTGCAGTCCTTCAGAGTGCAATGTTCAGATGTAGGTCAGGGGTCCAGCAGTGCAGTCCTTCTTCTGATGTTCTTCCTTGTAGGGATATGAGGTGTCGGTGCAGCACTGCCATATGTAACCTTGCTCCTGGGTGGAACGCAGGGGGGGTCCTGGTTGTCCAATCACAATCAGGCTCCTTCCCCCTTTGATGATCCCTCCCTGGGAAGTGTGGCAAAAATCAGTCCCAGGGAGCAACCTTCTTAAAAAATCCAACATGGCTGAAAGTTACCTTTGGAGGTTAGATCTGGCTTTGCCCACCCATTGGTGTGGCTAAAAATCCTAAACACGCCCTCTCCTAATCTAATCAAGAGAGCATCTAATTATCTGGGGTTGTAGTAAGTGAGGGCAGTCATGAGCTGCTCCAAATGTCTTTCCTTGCCTTTGAAGACCAGTTTGGCTGCTCTTCCCACCATCCTGTTTCACCATCTGCTGATGCAGATCTCCTCCCAGGGAACATCCTTTGTGTTCAGGCCAGGCCACTTCACACCTCATCAAGGCAGCTTGGCCAGACTGCCAAAGGATGGGCAATCAGAGAAGGGCACTACAGAGCTGAAGTTGGCAACTTTAAGATAGAGTTTTAAAACTCTTTACCCAAACCAGTTAAATTAAATCCAACAATTGTAAGATGTGGGATTTATTATAATGATCAATTTGATACCAAACTCAAGGTACCTGACAATGATGGGGGCTTTGTTAATTAAAATAAAGTCTCCCCATATTAGCCTCTGCAGGCCATTCACTACAGTGAGGGAAAAAATAATTTGGCTATTTTACGTCACCAGGGCCGATAAAACAATGTTTATAGTTATGTGGCACCCAACCCTAGGGACACATAGGGTACACATCAGGGGTGATTTATATGTACAAATAAGGTATTTTAAGGCTTTGGAAGTAATTCCTGTTAGACCTGACAGCCTTAGGGTGGTCACCCCTAACTTTTTGCCTGCCCCCTCCACTTTTGAGACACTGTTTGTGCTGGTTTTTAGACTCTGTGCACTTTACCACTGCTAACCAGTACTAAAGTGCATATGCTCTCTCTCTTTAAACATGGTAACCTTGGATCACACCCAATTGGGCTATTTAATTTATTTATAAGTCCCTAGTAGAGTACACTATATGTGCCCAGGGCCTGTAGATTAAAAGCTACTAGTGGGCCTACAGCACTGATTGTGCTACCCACTTAAGTAGCCCCATAACCTTGTCTCAAGCCTGCCATTGCAAGGCCTGTGTGTGCAGTTCCACAGCAAATTTGACTTGGCAATTAAAAGTATTTGCCAAGCCTAAAACTCCCCTTTTTCTACATATAAGTCACCCCTAAGGTGTGCCCTGGGTAACCCCTAGGGCAGGGTGCTGTGCAGGTAAAAGGCAGGACATGTACCTGTGTAGTTTACATGTCCTGGTAGTGTAAAACTCTTAAATTCGTTTTTACACTGCTGTGAGGCCTGCTCTCTTCATAGGCTAACATTGTGGCTGCCCTCATACATTTTTTGAGTGGTAGCTGCTGATCGGAAAGGAGTAGGAAGGTCATATTTAGTATGACCAGAATGATGATACAAAATCCTTCTGACTGGTGAAGTTGGATTTGATATTACTATTTTAGAAATGCCACTTTTAGAAAGTGAGCATTTCTCTGCACTTAAATCTTTCTGTGCCTTACAATCCACGTCTGGCTGGGTTTAGTTGACAGCTCTTTGTGCATTCACTAAGACACACCCCAAACACAGGGTACTCAGCCTCACTTGAATACATCTGCATTTTGAATGGGTCTTCCTGGGCTGGGAGGTTGGAGAGCCTGCTCTCACACAAAGGACTGCCACACGCCCTACTGGGACCCTGGCAGACAGGATTGAACTGAAAGGGGACCTGGTGCACTTCTAAGCCACTCTTTGAAGTCTCCCCTACTTCAAAGGCACATTTGGGTATAAAAACAGGGCCTCTGTCCCTACCAACTCAGGCACTTAAAAACCTAAACCAGAACCTGCACCCTGACAAGAAGAACTGCCTGGCTGCCCATGGGACTCACCTGACTGCTTTCTGAAAAGGACTGCTGCCTTGCTGTTGCCCTGCTGTGTTGCTGCTCTCTTGCTGCGCTGCAGAGGTGGTCTCCAATGGCTTGGATAGAGCTTTCCTCCTGTTCCCTGAAATCACAGGACCAAAAAGACTTCTCTCCTACAACTGGAATCCCTGTGTGGTGAACATTCGACGCACCGCCTGCAAGAACGACACACAGCCCGACTTTGCGACAGAAGATCAAGCAGCGCCAGCAACGCGACCGGAACTTTAACGCATGGCCCTACTGGATCGATGCAAGCTAACTCAGAACGACAGAGCCCGACTTCCTGAAAGGAATCGAAGCAGTGCCTGCCATGCAGTAGAAAATTCCACGCATCGCCCATCAGAATCGACGCAGTACCTGTGACTTCATTCCGCAAGCCCAGGGTTCCATGCATCGTTCCCGGGGTGTCTGAAAACCCTGCAACCCGAAGAGGATCCAAGTCCGCGTGCCGGAAATCGATGCAACATTGTCCCTGCATGGAAAATAACGACGCAAGTCCGTGTGTGAAGGGGTAAAACCGATGCACACCTACCGTTTTCCATGCATCTCCTCCTCTGCGGTGCCTTGCGGGGATTTTTCAACGCAAACTAGGTACTTTGCCCTGCAAGAGGCACTTGTTGTTTCTAGGAGAACTTAAAACACTTTTTGTTGTTTTTACAGTAATATTTAAATTCTAAGACACTTGATATCACTTTTCAGTGATATCCCTACATTTACTTACTTCAAACTTTAATCGTTTTGACCTGCATTTATCCAGATAAATATTATATATTTTTCTAAACACTGTGTGGTGTATTTTGGTGGTGCTATATTGTGTTGTTGTATGATTTATTGCACAAATACTTTACACGTTGCCTTCTAAGTTAAGCCTGACTGCTCAGTGCCAAGGTACCTGAGGGTGGGCACAGGATAATTTGGATTGTGTGTGACTTACCTTGATTAGAGAGAGGGTCTTTGCTTGGACAGGGGGTAACCTGACTGCCAACCAAAGACCCCATTTCTAACAATTCCCAAAGTCAAATCTGCATATAACTTCAGTTTAAAAGCAGTCAGCAAGACAGGCCTGCCTTTAAAATGACACTGGGTACCCCAGCAGTGCACCTATGGATGCACTACCTATGCTGGGGTCCCTAAACCTACATGCCCTACCATATAGTAGCGACTTATATGTAGGTTGATACTGCCAATTATATAAGGCTAATTTGCATATCCACTTTACACAGAGCACTGGCCCTGGAACTGGTTAGCAGTACCAGGGCACAGCCGAGAGTCAGTAACCACCAGTATCTGTCAAAAATGTTTAAGGGTGACTAGGGCAAAAAGGAGGGGGCAAAAAGGAGGACTTTCTACAATGCCTTCCCCAGATGAAAGGTTATGGGTACTAACCTACACCCTGGTAGTCTACATCAGCTAAGTGGAAAAATCTGGGAAGGGCATCTGTATTGGCATGGGCACTCCCAGGTCTATGTTCCACTGTGAAGTCCATCCCCTGAAGGGAAATGGACCACCTTAACAGTTTTGGGTTCTCCCCCCTAATTTGCATTAACCATCTGAGATGTCTTTGGTCAGTTTGAACAAGGAAGTGAGTGCCAAACAGGTATGGCCTCAACTTCTTCAGAGACCAGGACCAGACCACAGCAAAAGCCTCCCTCTCAATGGCATTCCATCCTTTCTCTCTGGGGAGTAGTCGCCTGCTGATGAAGGCAGCTGGCTGATCCTGGCCCTCTTCATTAGCTTGTGCCCCAATCCCTTCATCTGAAGCATCTGTTTGCAGTATAAACTCTTTGCTATAGTCAGGGGCAGTAACACTGGTGCTGAACACATAGCCTGTTTCAGAGTGTCAAAGGCTTTTTGGCACTCTGGGGTCCAAATTACTTTCTTGGACTGTTTCTTTGAGGTGAGTTCTGTTAGAGGGTCCACTGTGTTCCCTTAATTTTGAACAATCCTCATGTAGTACTCAGTCAGGCCAAGAAAGGGCATGACCTGATTTTGGGTTTTAGGAGCCTCCCAATCTAGGATAATCTGGATCTTGGGCTGGAGAGGCTGTACATGGCCTTCACCAACAAGGTGGCCCAGGTACACCACTGAACTCTGCCCTATCTGGCACTTGCTTGCCTTGATTTCAGGCCTGCTTGAAGCAGGGCCTGAAGCACTTCCTTTAGGTGGACCAGGTGGTCCTCTCCGGTGGAACTGAATACAGCTATATCATCCAGATAAACTGAACTGAAAGATTCCAACCCAGACAGGACTCATTTCACCAACTGTTGGAAGGTGGCATTGGTGATTGGGTTTGGGTACCAGTACCAGTGGACTGGCCCAAGAACCATAAGAGGGTTCAATTACCTTGAGATCGAATATCTTAACCACCTCAGCTTTGATGTTGGCCTTCACCTGGTCAGATAGACTGTACAGCTTGTTCTTGAAAGGTAAGCTGCCACCAGTATCAATATCATGGACACACCAATAGGTGAGTCCAGGGGTCAAAGAGAATAGGCCAGCAAACTCCTCCAAAACTTATATGGAGTCTTTTTGCTGCTGGGCTCCCTCCCCTGACCCATCCTGTGTATTTGTGGAAAGGAGGTCTGGCATAGGTTCACTCTCCTCCTCCTTCCCTTCATCCGTGACCATCAGCATTGTCATGTCTGCCCTGTCCTGGTGGGGTTTCAGGCTGTTGACATGCAGGATCCTATGAGGATTCCTGGGGGTGCCAAGGTCTACCAGGTAGGTGACCTCAACCTTCTGTTCTAAAATTGGACAGGGCCCAGTCCATTTGGCCGGAATTCCATGGGAGCCAAAGGCTCCAAAACCCACACCAGCTGACCTGAGTGATACTCGGACAGGGTAGCCTTCTGGTCATGCCAGACCTTCAGGAGCCATTGGCTGGCCTCCAGGTTGCTGCTTGCTTTCTTCATGTACTCACCCATGCGTGACTGCAGGCCCAGCACATAATCTAGTACATTCTGCTTGGACTCTCTGAGAGTCTTCTCCCAAGACTCTCTCACAAAACACAATGGGCCTCTTACAGGGTGCCCAAACAGTGCCTCAAAGGGGCTGAACCCAACCCCTTTTCGTGGCACCTCTCTGTCTGCAAACAGCAGGCATGGGAGGAGAACCTCCCTTCTCCTCCTGAGTTTGTCAGACAAACCCATGATCATGCCATTCAGAGGCTTGTTAAATCTTTCAACCAGACCATTAGACTGGGGATAATAGGGGGCGGTGAACTTATATGTAATACCACACTTATTCCACATTGCTTTCAGATAGGCTGATATAAACTGTTTGCCCCTATCTGAGACCACCTCATTTGGGAATCCCACTCTGGTGAACACACCACGTAGGGTCCTAGCCACTGTGGAAGCAGTGACTGTTCTGAGGGGTAGTACCTCAGGGTAGCTGGAGGCATGGTCCACAACCACCAAAATGTACCTGTTGCATGAGGAAGTTGGTGGCTCTAGGGTCCTAACAATGTCAATCCCCACCCTCTCAAACGGAGTCCCAACCACTGGCAGTGGTATCAAGGAAGCCTTTGGCTTGCCCCCAGCCTTGCCACTGGCCTGGCAGATGACACAAGAGCTACACAACTCTCTGACCTTCTGTGACATGTGGGTCCAATCGAAATGGTTGACCAGCCTGTTCCAGGTTGTGGTCTGCCCCAAATGTCCAGCTAAGGGAATATAATGACTTAATGTCAGGAGGAACTCTCTATACTTCTGGGGGACCATCACTCTCCTGTTGCCCCTGGTTTGGGGTCCCTTACCTCCGCGTAGAGAACTCCATCCTCACAATAAACCTTGTGGGTCCCACTGGTAATCCCTTGTTCTTGCATGGCGGAAGGCAGGCCCTCAAGAGTGGGGCACTCTCTTTGTCCCTGGCACGATTCCTCTCTGGTGGATCCACCTGCCCCTAGCAGTGTGCCAAGTCAGGCAGAGCTTGTAGGGGAAGGGTCCTGCCCTCAGAGGTCAGATCCTCCCCCTCAGGTTTGGATTCCTCCTGAATCTCAGACCTTGGTGGGGCTGGCAAGCCAGACCAAGTGACATTTCTCTTCTTCTTGGAGGCTTTGCTCATTGTTCCAGGGTTCAAGTGTCCACCCCTTCCCTGTTGTGCTCCCTGTGACCTGGTCACAACACACACCCATTGAGATAGATCCAGCATATGTGCATGGACACCTTCTTTCAATCTCTGACCATTTAGATGCTTACAGATCATTTCCCAGCAGACTTTCTTCTGGGAGAGCAGGAGCTACTGCTACCTTCTTAGGGCCAGTCACACTTCCCCATTCCAGGCTCACCATGGCCATAGGATGGAGTTTGGTTCTGCTATCTGCATAAGTCACTTGGTAAGTGACATGAGGTAAGACCTACTCTGTAGGAACCAGCTTTTCTGTGATTGTGGTCACAATGGCTCCTGTATCTCACAGAGCCTCCTCCTCAGCCCCATTGACTTTAGGCCTCTGTCTATACCGCTCCATGCTGGGAGGTAAGGTGGCCATATTTGCAATGTCCACCCCACCTACGGCACTAAGGAGACCTCTGTGTACCCTGATTCCAGCCCTGGGCCAACTTCCACCCCCACACGTACACTTGCAATCCCATGGTACTGCCCACCAGTGGGGGGCTTCTTGGAGCAGATAGCACCCCTTCTTTTGTGTCCAGGTTGATGACACTCAAAACAATTGCCGGCCTTAGCAAGCTCTTGACACTTTCCTGCCTTAACAGGATTATAATGATTCCCATGTTGTCCCTTCCCCTTAGAAATGACATGGTTCAGGGCTCCCCAACTCTGAGAAGGTTTTGAGGAGGTTTTGAGGACTCTTGTGAGACTCCTTAGACGTTTTATCATATTTTCCTTGGTTCTTCCCCCGAGAAGTACCATGCCCTCTTTTTTTCTGGTCACCCTCTAGGGGTTTCTGGTTAACCCTAGTTCTTAACGAGTCATCTGCTGCCTCCCCCAGCTCTCTGGAGTTGGTCGACTTAGAGTCAACTAGATAGTTGTGGAGCTTCTCTTGGGCACAATTAGTCATAAGGTGCTCCCTCATAATCAAATTGTAAAGCCCCTCAAAGGTACTTACCTTGTTGCCCTGTATCCATCCTTAACTGAGATGTCCACAAAATCAACCTAGGACTGGATAGCTGTCTTCTGGGTGTCCCTAAACGTAAGCCTATACTGTTCTGAGGTCAGACCAAACTTTTTAGTTAAGCACCTCTTCATACTAGGGTATGAATCAGCCTCCTCCCCAGCTAAGGTCAGAAGCCTATCCCTCCAAGAGTTGGGGACCAACACCCATAGAAGTGAACCCCAATATTGAGGCTTAACTCTCCTCACCTGGACATGTATCTATATCATCCCCCTTTACATAGGCAGGAACCACCCCTTTTGGTAGTCTCCTCATCTGGACATTTATCTATATCACCTTCCTTTACATAGGCAGGAACCACCCCCTTGGGTAGTCCATGGATATCTCAGCTTCTCTGTCGCCGGCACCATCTCTTTTCTATTCCCTTGCCTACTTTTTATTTTCCAGGGCCAGCTTCTCTGCTTCAAAAGCTATATATGCTTGCTGGGCCTCCAGCTCTCTTTCCCTAAGGGACAGGTTTTCTCCTTCTGAAGAGACCCCTTCCCCAACTAACTTTGGGTATGGCCGTGGTAACTGTGTGCAGAGAGGACCAGTCTTCCTCATCCTCACCAAGGCTCGGATGCCCTCCCTCCCCTGAATGGTTGGAGCTGGCATCCTCCCCTACTTCTTCCTCTCCTGGAGATTCCTCTGTGCCTACTTCTTGGGCCTCAGCTCAAGCTGTCAGGGATTTAATCAAAACATTTGTCCTGAGGTTAGTGGCTGCAGGCAACCCCCTCTCAGTACACAAACCCTTTAGCCGGACTACTGTGGGTAGGCTAGCCAGATCAAGCTCATTGGTTCCCTAGTTTTGTGTCAACAAAAACGTTTTGCAAAAATTGGAAACAAGAATTTAGAAAAATCACAAAAATTCAATAATTGAAATTAATCCATATTAAAAATCAAAAACATTTTTTTCACTAGGACAATATTAAGGATTTTTACTTTGCTTTACTTAAAACTGGAGTGTGATACTGAACACAAGTACTGGATCCCACCACTGGGCACCAAAAATGTTGGATAGTGGATTATTGGTAAGTGAAGGTAAGTACCTACGCTTAGCAATAGGCCACTAGCCCCCACTCGGTTCAGTTAGGTCTCAATACATTAACCCCAGCTCATCCCTTGGTAGCTTGGCAATGAGCAAGAAGGCTTAACTAAGGAGACAAAGGTGGTCATTACAACTACAGCGGTCTTTTTCAAAGACCCATGTGCTGAAGACCGCCAGTGCAGGTGGTTCTCCGCTCGGCGAATTATGACTGCGGGCAGCCCTCTGTCCTTTTTTGGATGGAGAGCCGCCAGCAGCCATACTGGCGGTCGGCGGGGAAGTGGATTCAGCGTGGCGGTGTTCTGTTGACGGGGTGCTGGCGGCGGAGCAGCCCCCATGGATCCCCTCCCCTCCCGGAGGATCAACGGACCAGGTAAGTTGATCATCTGTTAGGGGAGGGGGGTGGGGGGTGTTGTGTGCGTGCCTGGAGGTGTGCGTGTGAGTATGTAGAGGGGGTGTGTGAGTGCGTGAATGCATGCAGGGGTGTAGTGTGTTCGGAAATGCGTGCGTGTCTGTCTGTATGCATGTCTGTATGGATGTGTGTGTGTGTGTCTGTATGTGTGTGTGCGTGTATAACTGTGTGTGTGTCTGTAGGCATGTTTGTTGGTATGTGGGCGGGTATGTGTGTTGGTGGTGTATGCATGTGTGTACGGTGTGTGTCTGTGTAGCAATGTTGGGGGAAGGGGTGGGGAGGGGAGTCCTTGCACCTTTGGCACAGGGGTGGGGAGTGTGGGGGGAGGACTCGGGGTGGGGTGGGGGGTGGGGGAGACCCCTATCAATGCCAGGGAAGGAATTCCCTGGCACTGATAGTGCTTACCACCATGGATTTCATGGCGGTTCCCAACCCCATGAAATCCATGGTGGTCAGCAGGGTCGTGATACTGCTGGCGGTCTTGTGATGGCTGCCAGGCTGGAGACCCAAGTCTCCAGCCCAGCAGTCGTCTCCGCCCTGGCGGTTGGAACGGAGAAGTGGCGGATGACCATGGCAGCAACCGCCATGGTCATAATTCAATTTTTTATCCCGCCAGCCTGTTGGCGGTAATACTGCCACTTCTCCGCCTACTGCCAGGGTCATAATGAGGGCCAAAATGTGTAAAGCATTCAATGATCACAAAACAGAATTAAATAAAACACAGAAAACAGTTTAAAAATCCAAAACCGATTTATAAAATTAGGAAATATTTTTATCTTTAATTGGACACCAAAACGAATAAAATCAGATAAGGGGAACAGGAGATATGAATTTTTAAAGAATTAATGTTTCTAGCACATAGAAACAAAAAGCGCCAATCTGGTTATCTGGTCACACCTCGACCGGGACAAAGTCAAAGTTTAGGGCTAACTGTGATGGAGCCCTGCCCGTATACAGCAAGTGGGAGGCCTTGGTCAAAAGCTTACCTTCGGACTTAGTCGTTTTCTTGAAGATTTTCTGCAGCGGGACGAAGTCGCCACCCCGATCTGACCTCTCTGGAGCCCTCTTCAGTTACGCGTCGCCAGAGACCTCGGTGAAGATTTCTATGTTTGGTCTTAGATGATTTTTCGAGATAAAATCCTCGTCCAGGCCATACCTGAATCTTTATTCGATGTCCCTGGAGCCCTCTTTGGATATGCTACGTGGGAAGTCCCGGTCAACATTCCACATTCAGACTTAGTCACTTTTTTGGAGCTTTTCTCTTCCGATGGGGGTCGATACTCCTCAGCAAGCCGAATTCTATGCAAGGTCATTGGATTACTTTTCTCTGAGCCCCCGGTGAAGTCCTGGAAGTCCATGGCTTCTGAGCTTTTTAGCGGGACAAACTTGTCAGGCCGGGTTGCAGTTGAGGCAAGCCGGCTAGACTCACCGTGGTGGGTAGGTCCCTCTATGGAGCTTTTTACCAAAAGGTCTCCAATCTTCTCCAAACTTCTGGATCATCTTCCAGAAGGTATATGAAGGTCCTTTTAGGAGTCCACAACTCATCCCAAGGTTCCAGAAGCTTTGAGTTTCTCCTTGTGGGTGCGGATTCCAACTCCAGAGTACACCTGGGTCAAACTCCAAAATGGCCACTGGACAGTGGTCAGCTGGTCAGTTTCTTCAGGATCGGAGGTAGGGGACTCTGGTTAGCTATTTGTCACCTGTAGCAAGCAGGTAGTCCCTTCTGGAACCAGTTGAAGCCAGGAAAAGTCCTTTTTGTGGTGAAGCCCAAGTGTGCAGCTTGTGCAGTCCTTCAGAGTACAGTGTCCAGGTGCAGGTCAGACACGGCAGTCCTTCTTCTTCTGATGTTCTTCCTTGTAGGGAAATTGTGGGTGTAGCTCTGTAATATTTATCTTTGGTCCTGGTTGTCCAATCACAATCAGGCTCCTTCCCCCTTTGATGAAAACTTCTTGGGAAGTGTGGCAAAATTCAATCCCAGGGAGCAACATTCTTCAAAAATCCAACATGGCTGAATGTGATTTTTGGAGGTTAGATCTGGCTGAGGCCACCCACTGGTGTGGCTAAAAATCTAAAACACAACCCCCCTGCCCTCTCCTAATCTAATCAAGAGGGCACTTAATTATCTGGGGTTGCAGGAAGTGAGGGCAGCCCTGACCTGCTCCAAATGTCCTTCCCTGCCTTTGAAGGCTAGTTTGGCTGCTTTTCTCCCCATCCTGTTTCACCATCTATTGAGGAGTATCACCTCCCCCCAGGCACATCCTTTGTGTTCAGCTCAGACCACTACACACCTCATCAAGGCAGCCTGGCCAGGCTGCCAGAGGCTGGTCAATCAGAGAAGGGCTCTACAGAGCTGAAGTTGGCAACTTTCAGGTAGAGTTTTAAAATTCTTTACCTGAACTAGTCATATTAAATCCAACAATTGTAAGTTGTGGGATTCAATTTGATACCAAACTCAAGGTATCTGACACTTACGGGGACTTTGTTAGTTGAAATAAAGTCTCCCCATTTTTGCCTATGGAGGCCATTCACTACAGTGAGGGAAAAACAAATTTGGCTATTTTACTTCACCAGGGCTTACAAAACAATGTTTATAAGGTCCCTGCTTATAGTTACATGGCATCCAACCTTAGGGGCACATAGGGCACACCTTAGCGGTGACTTATATGTAAAAATAAGGTTGTTTAAGACTTTGGAAGAAGTTTAATTCCAAAGTTGAATTTGCTTAAAACTTTAGTTTAAAAGCAGCCAGCAAGGCAGGCCTGCCTTTAAAATGACACTGGGCACCATAGCAGTGCACCTATGGGTGCACTAAATATGCTTGGGTCCCTAAACCTACATACCCTACCATATACTAGGGACTTATATGTGGGTTGATACTGCCAATTATAATTAGCCTAATTTGCATGTCTTCTTTACACAGAGCACTGGCCCTGGGACTGGTAAGCAGTACCCAGGGCACAGGCAAAAGTCAGTAACCAGCAGTATCTGTCCAAAAAGGTTGAGGGTGGCAAGGGCAAAAAAGGCGGACTTTCCTACAACAATATTGACATTTATGCTGTTGACAATGTGATAAACATGTTTTAGATCCTATGAGTGGAGTTCAGGGATACTAGGAGTCAGAAGTGTGCATAACCCTTTTTGATGAATGTTTGAATGAAAGAGATGCATTGGTCTAGCTGTCTCAAAACTTTGGTGAGCCTCATGAGGCTGTGACCAGGATACACAAAACATAAGGTGGTCAATGTATGAGCAGGAACGTCCCACCATGAGATACAGATGGAAAGTGTTGATAGGCCGACTCGCTCCCTTTTACCCATCAATCCCCTCTTCATGGGATGAGCTGCAGCACAAGGCTGCGAAACACCTTCACTTTTATCTGGTTGTGGTAAAGTAAGTGGCGGAAGAAGAATTAACAGTGGAGAAATCCCAGCAAAGAGGACTCCAACCCAAGCAATGTACCATCAGCATGGTAAAAGCATGTGCAAGAATACACAAGATTGGGTTAAGTGCACTAATGATAAGGATAAAAAGTATTTTCAAGAAGAAGGTACTTTTAGTATTGAATATTAAAATTACCTTAAGAAATGTATCGAAAGATCCTAAATACAAATCTAATACCGAGCAATTGACAGTGTTTTATATTAGTATTAAGAAGCCTTGAAGCATGAACATGAATCTCAGATACAGGGATTAAAAGACATCTCAGAAAAAGGGAGATACCAAGCTCATCAGTTGTGAGGCACAGGGCTTGTGCCCCTACTTCACTACCTCCTCCTTACATATTTTCACAAATCCTTTGCAAGATCTCAGAAGCTGTAGAAGAAAAGGAGGAGGATATATTATATTTTCTGAGCTACCTCATTCCTGCAGGAAGTGCTGGAGTGCATCACATGTGTGATGGGAACAGAGCAACACCAGCCAATGGGACAACAGGAATGACACATGCAAGCCTCATGCATGTGAGTGTACTGAGCATGGTGAGCACAGTGAATGTGGCAAGCAACATCGTGACTGGCCCAAGAGCAGGACGAAAAACTGTCATAATGACATCCCACTTACTGTCCCCAATGTGATCTGCTTCAGGACCACACTTCCTCAAAGCGATTCATGAAAGGGACGAGCTCGCAGTCTGTCTTTCATTCAAGATATTCTAAAGATGACTGCAGGATGAAGGATAAAACAAATTAAATTAGCACCTGACTTGAGCAACACACTTATTCTGCTAGTGAGGCAGACAGAAACAACCGAAATCACTTCTCAATGTCCAACCATCTATCCTTCTGTTCCTATGAGAGTATTCTGGTTCTGTTTTGGGGGGCTTTGCTCCCCAGCTTTTCTCGTAAACATCAGACAACAATTCCCTATCAAAAATGATAAAGTTTCATGAAGAACTACAATCCTTATTTGAATGTTGCAAACCAACAAATCAATTGTTGTGCATTATTAAGCTTAGGGCAGAAAAATACTGTTTATTCGACAAGGCAAACTGGATGTGGCAAGCTCCCATTGATGAATTTGTTCTTTATACTGATAGAATCACTGTCAAATGCTGCTGTGGATGTATGTCGTGTAAAAAGTGACTGCACTAAGATAAATAATTGCAAACAGAACAAATCGGATACCAAAAAGTTTTTGAATGTTGATCTGGGATTGCAAATGTTATGGAAATCACTCAAGAAGCCTTTAGAGCCACATAAGTTCAAGGGGTTTTGCCCAAAGCACAAGAGCAGTTGTGAACTATCTGCATTAGATAGCAAACTTGCACCCCTCCTGTTGGCTTGTCTTATTTAAGTTGTGGCTAGATAGGCCATTGGAAACAGATTTGCCCAAATGTAACCCAGAATTCACATGATCAAACTGAATAATCTGAATTCATCTGACTTCAGCACTCTACAGTTTAGGGCACCCCAAAAAGAGCCTCTTGGTCTGTGAATATTTTTAATCCCTGTAGATCAGAGTGGGATGTACATGATGTGCCATTGACATCTCAAGTGTGAAGAACATGATGTTCACATCCTCTGTTCTTACACTCCAGTACGGAGGAAGTCAATGTCAAATCTTGTGCTATGGGCAGAGAATTCCTCTGGTGCTCACACAAGATGGATTCTCACTTTCGGCCACAAGATAAGAGCTTCCTTTGGAGTATGAAAAATATTATTTTTCAGCTCAGTGATGCACAACATGCCTTGATGGCCGATGTCACTGGCACAGAAAGCAACCATAGCCTAAAAGCTCCAACTGCTTTTAGTAGGTTTGGTTTCAATTGCTTTCAATTTGGTTGGTTGGGCACAGCTCAGCCTATGAGTGCAGATGTGCACAAGGATGGTGTCAATGGAAAAGAGAGACTTTTTACTTTCCCTTGGTATGTTTTTGTAGTAGATACCTGCTATGGGATTGCTTTTGAAGGGTACTTTCAAAGCAGTGATCAACCCTCGGACACTAGGGATGGTTTCTAAGGGGTAGCCCTCCATTAATAGAGAATAGCTCTGCCCTGTGGATGGGCGATATATCTTATCTACCGCCATGGATAAGGTTATTGGGTGGTCATCACAATCTGCCAATGCTAACAAGTAGAAAGCCACCTGGGAGAAGTCTATTAAAAAAAATTAGTGGGCCATATTGGCGTAGGGCCTCCCCCCCACCCTTAGAGCCCAAGCAGTCTTTCTGACCCCTGCGGTGCAGATTTAAAGTATTACCCCATATCTGCATCTCCGGGGAAGCAGAAAGCACACTAGACGCCAGACAGAGATGACCCATCCTGGGATCGGGTATATCTTTCACACTGGAGCCAAACATTCTTTATCCCCCTGTGGGTTACAGATTGGGGATTTTCCTCCATCTGCACTCCTGGTGAGTGGGGCAGGAGAAGTTGCTCTGGACACTAGAATCCATATTACTGAAAGTGTCCCAGGATGCAACAGGCATGTGCTTCCACTCCTTACACATCTGGGGCACTTAATTATTATAGAATGGCCTGCAGGTAGTTGTGCGCTCTTTCTTCTATAATATTGATCACCCCTGTGCATTTCCTGAGATGGCAGGACCACAAAAGGGCATTGCTCATTTCTACAGTCGCTTGGCCCCATGTAAATATAGGAACAAATTGCATTTGCATCCATTCAGTATTAAAAATGCATCTACATAGGGAAAAAAACTGTATGGAGTGTAATGACTATGAAGCTCATGGAAGTTTTGCACATTCACTGTGCCCCAGAGGGTTTGGAGAGGAGTACAGGGTATCCCCCAGGCATCCATCTACAGGATGGTGAAGTAACACTGGGTGTGGGCTGACTATGGTGCCAAATACTGCAGTTACCCTCATAATGATTACAATTCAATGGAAAAATGTAGATGTTTACATGTTGCATTTTGGTAGCATTTCTGACTCAGGTAATAAACTCACCCATGCAAGTGGGCTATTGTTTTATCAGTAGAAGTGTAGAAATGCTGTGTATTCCAACTTTTAGCAACGATTTCACAATTTGGATTTTCACTCTCACTAATTTCATAAAATTCAGTGATCTTAGACAATGTTGAATGGTTGCAGGGCATTTTGCATAAGAAAGAGTTGTGAGATTCATACAAGTCACACCAACTTACACTCATCCAGGTATCTAGTTTTCAAAACTAGGGTTCGTTAGCCTCAGTGGATGCAAGCTGATCCATGGCAAAACTACTGTAGCTACCCACATACACAGAATGATTGAAAGGTAACTGAGAAACCTTGATGTTCCCATGTTGCCTTTTGGTAACATTTCTGTCATCAATAGGCCCCCGCCATACAAGAGGGGAACAATTTTTATTATGAGAAGTGTGGGATTGATGAGTGGGAAGACTTTTTATAATCTCCATAGATTCAGGAAAATAGCAAATTCTGTGATTTTAGGCAAAGCTTGAGGTTTGATGGGCCTTTGGTTGAAGTAATAGTAAAGTCACTCAAAGAAGACACACTGCCATACACTCACCCCAGTGTCTCTTTTCAGAAATGTCTAGTGTTGGAAGGTTTTCCTGGTTACCGGATGACTCTGGACCCAGATATTGAAGCTACCCACATCCGCAGAATAATTTAAATTCAATGTACAATTTATGATGTTTTCATGTTGCGTTGTGAACACTTTCCTTTTGCAGGTGAAATGCCCAATCATTCAAGTGGGTGCTGTTTTTATCAAGGGAAGCATGGGAAAGCAGAATGGATATGCATTTGTTATTTTCCAATGAATTTAATTACATTTTGACTTCTATGTTAATGTAATGTGCACAAAATAAGATGTGTCTAGAAAAATCACAAAGCCCTACCAATTTTACTAAATAGGGCTTTAGATAAAAAAATAATGGGTGGTTACATCGGACTGCCCATGTGCCACCCACGGGATACCCCCTTAATGCAAACTAGCACAAATTAGCATAAGGCAGTGTTTACTTACCACTGCAAAAAAAAGTTGTGTGCTTCAAAGTAAATACTTTATAATACTTTGTGCCTCTTTACATGACTTTGCATGATGTTGAAACAGTGCAAAGTATTTATAAATCTTCCCCATGGTTTCTTACACAATACTTTCCCCTTTTTTTCTTTTAAATACCTTGCCATATTTTAGCAGTTTTCTCAGTCCCTCCAAGATAAACCAATAACCTTGGTCACCTTTTGTATCCCAACATGTCTGAACAAAAAAAAGATCCACATTTGATCATGTTATCTTTTGTAGAACTAACATTATGAATTGCTTAAGTGCAACCTACTCGAAATATCAAAAAAGGATCAGAACTCCGGAGAAGGCGGGTGGCAAAGTCCAGTATTTGTAGGATATGGAAAGTCTACCTGACACCTTATAGATATTGGTGCTAGTGAAGTTGCTTGAAAACCTTCTAATTACCCTGTCTTCCTTTTAGGCGTAGTGATTGATGCAGTTGGCATTTCTTTAAATAAATTTCCTCACTGCTGTAGTGATCTTGTATCCATAGATCTGGGTCCAGTTACTTACTAGGATGTATTTTTTTAAAATCCTACCTACACAGTCATCCTCTTGGGAAAATTGAACTGTACTGCATTATGCATTTATTAAGGTGGCCTTTTGAATGTCTCTATTGAAACAAGAACACTGTTTTATAAGTCCTGCATTAAAAACATAGAAGCAGACATGATTGATCCCTTGTGCACCCCTACCAAATTACTCTGGGACAAATTCACTAAATTCACATGGCCAGAATGAATGGATAAAATAATACAATAGTCCATCATATCACATTCCATCAACCAATCTATTGATACAATCAAACAGGCACACCACTATTAGAAGACCAGGGCATATCATCCACCAACTGAAAAGTGATATTTTATCATGAAATCCCAACTGTTACGCATGATGGGGTTATGTTGGTCAAAAGGATCATGTAGTTGACGACCAGTACATTACTCCATTATCTTACCTAGAATCATCAAACCGGTGATAATGAAAAGATTGCTCAAAAACAGGATTAATTAAGTTATCCCTCTTTAGAAGTTGAACAATCACTGCACTATTTCAGTTATGAAGAAAATAAACTTTGAGTATGGGAAGCAATAACAACATCAGAATGCACTAAAAGCTGGAGCTGACACAGTGATCAAAAATCATATCATAAAAATTGCATGTGAGTTTAAATGCCTTACCAGGATCAACAAAAGCTGTTAAACATATTGGGTTACATTGAAACAAGGTTTGGGATTGCTTGATTAACGAATTGTAACTGGAGTGTCAACAATAGACTGATGGATTTCCTTCTAAATCAATAATACTTTTCCAATAAACAATTATTCAATGTTTCAATGTTGAAGCACATCTTCCTGAAGGGGGAGAAGCAGGAATTGTTTTGGCACACTAACAAATTGCCTGAAACAGCCTAAAGATAATTTCATGGTCTAAAGGTTCAGTGGCTAGAAATCATGATTCAGTCTTTCAAATTAAATCACCCATCCTTATTACAGTAAAATAGTGGAGTAGTGGCTAATCTTAGGATACATGCCATTGTTTTTGTAGTGTGTACCCACTGTCTGCTTTGGTTAAGTACCTAGGGTCAACTTGAACAATTTTCAGAAGTTTGATCTGAATGGCAATATAAGGACACATTAATCTATAAATGTCAGCAAGCAGTGCCAAAATCTGGCACATAAGAACAATAGTAGGAATAGGTACCAGAGAAAAGATTTACTCAATGAGATTTTTAGTATAATTTTTACCTTCCAGTAATTTTGAAGGAGGCAGCAAGCATAGAGACAGAGGTAAGGAAAGCATCAGTAATCATGGCACCATGTAAATAATATGATAAGAAACACTCAGAAGAAAAATATAATATAAGGCAGGATTCTACAACTTTGAAGATGCAGATTCCAGCAGATTTCAGTGAAGATTATGGGGCTGATTTACCAAAGCCTCTATGAGTATGTCATGTAGTACTTCAGGAATTCTGCTTGTTATTTGACATTTGATTAATAAATGTTCTAATAAAATATTTTTAATTTTGATGACTTGAAGCAATGGTTTTTGGCCTACATTCAATATTCAATAGAGATAGGAATGACAGCTACTTGCCAGCAAATTGGACTTGAATGCGAGGAAGTGTGTAAATAAATAAGGAGAGTAATGCACCACAGTTCCATCATTTGTTTTAATGCAACAGTGGCACCATTAGTGCCTTACCCTGTTCCACATTGGGTCCAATGTGTCAGGTTCTAAAGCCTTGCATCACATTATACCTGCACAAGGTATAATGTATGCAAGGCTGGCATTCCATCGGGAGAAGCAACGCAAAACTGACGCAGTGAAGTTTACATTTCACTGCATCTTTCTGCAACTTCAGTGCATCAGAATTTTAATGCCTGCTGAGAGCAGGTGTTAAACTGATGCAGGGCTATTCTTTATGGGACCCTTCCTCGCATTGCTGGAGTAGAGTAATTCTTTTTACATTAGTCCAGCAATGTGTCAGTTTAGTACCACAGATACATCAGAAGTTCTGATGCATCTGTGAAAACGTGCACCATGGATCTCTGTGTCTTAAATACAGTGCATCCATGACATTGTTAGGGAGTCGTAGGGCAGCACAAGAAATCTGATGCATCGGAGCTGATGCATCAGAGTCTTGTAAATGAGGCCCATTTTGTCCTGGGTATCTTTTGAGACAGAATGTATTTCAATGTGGTGACCTCCTTAAAATCTTGTCTGCAAAGGTTTTTAAATGATTTCAAATCAAGAAACTATGAATAAGCAAATATATAAGAGGTCTCAACATAACATTAGGAGCCGGATTTAATCTGAATTTATTGAGTAGGGGAGGAATTAAGAGAACACAATCATTTTTCACTTTGGAATGAGTACTATATAAAGAGGAGAGCATGTTCAATGACGTCATCATATTCTCTGATTAACTCCATGGGCAGTTGTGGTGAAGAAGGCTGGAGTTGAATGAAAGTTCAACAGTTGAGATCAAAGCAGGAATAGCTCATGTTGGGGCCCATAGCAGGAAATCTCATCCAGACTTTTGAGTGAATCAACAGTGTGACACTAAAATGTAACACAAAACAAATTACAGAATTGTATTTGATCTGTGAGTTATAGTGGCATGGCTTTTGCACGAGTTATGGTTTGTGGGGTTAAGCATGACTTGCAAACTTCAGTGGTTTTTCAGGTTTAATTCATAATCATAACTGCACTTTAACCGTGATTTTGTAAGATAATTTTTTTAACACATGGTAAGATATTCTAAGCCATCTATAAACACACACACACCGGCACCCAGTAGTTGTTGAGATATTAAAGGGAAACTAAATTTGTATATCTAGTGCAGCAGTTCATTTGTGATGACTTCGAGAAGAAAAAGAGCTTGTGCAGGGAAATAGCTCTGATTGGCTGCCTACACTTCAACCCTTTAAGTGTTGGCAGCCATCTTGTGACTTGGCTTCAGCTGAGTCCTCAAACAAAAGTGAGAAAAAAGAAAAGGGGCCACGATAGGGTCATTCTGACCTTTTAGCTCTGTTGCTGGGGTCCCGCCAGAGCGAAAAACAGGTTTTTTAAGACAAATCACAGTGATTTCGCTACATTGCTGCGAAGTAGTTGTAAAACATTTTAAAAAACAAAAAGTCTGGTCTTCTGTGCTTGTTAGGTTCAAGCCCCTGAGTGGGCCAGCTACCGGGGACATGTTTAAAGTAAGGAGGGGGTGAATGGCGGGCCCCCTCTTAGGCTTATTCCTGCACCCTGAGGACCACTACATCCCAGGGGCAAATTTTGTTTAGTGTAGTGGGGAAGGGGGCCTGTTGACCCATCTGAACCCCAGTGTACCACCCTCCTCCTCAGGGCTAAACTAACTATGTATGTGGTGGGCTGCGCAGCCCACCATACCCATGAGGATGACCACCTCCCTGGAACTAAACTAATTGTGTGTGTGTCGGGCCGCACAGCCCCTCCCACAGCCCCAGGAACCACCACATCCTGAGGGGTAAACAATTTTGTTATGTGTGGGGGGTCCACATGGCCCCCCCAGCCTCCACGATCACCACCTCTCCAAGGCTAAAATAAAACATTGAAGAAAGTCTGTAGTGGACCACTGGCCCTGGGGACCACCGCCTCCCCAAGGCAACACATTGAAGGAGGGCCGCGCGGCCCCACTCGAGGAGCTAGTTATGGTCCTGGGGACTGCCACCATTCAGGCCCGGCTCCTGCTATGTTGCGTGGTGCCCACCCCTGGGACATGGCTGTTTTGTTTTGCATGGCGGGAGCTGACAGCTCCATCAAGCAAAAGCAAACAAAGTCCGCTTTCTGCCGGTGTTGGCAGAAAGCTGATTTTTTCATCTGTTGCCCTGCATGCAAATATGTGTGCATGGAAACAGATGAAAACATTGCTTCCGCAAGCAGGGAGCTGCTGTGAAAAGCAGCTCCCTGCTTGTGGGAGCAATGCCAGCTCCTGCAGGAGTCGGGATCAAGATAGGACCGCAGGGCCTCCGGGGTCCCCCTGAAGTCCTCTGGAGTTATAAAATAAACACATACATAAAAAACGGCCTACTGAGACAGCTATTAAACTGTCACCCAGTAGGTTGAAGATTCAAGTCTCGGTATCTCATGCTATGTTTCTTTACTTAATAAGTCACCTGCGGCATAGTGGTCAATGTTACAGACTGTCACACTGAGAGTTGTGGGTTCTAGTCTAGGGGTAACTACAGTTATTTCTATATTACAATTTTTTTTACTTCAAATTTTTAAGATACATACCGAAAGGTGATCTGACTCTATTCACTTGTCAAACGCATATTTTTTCAATTTGTCTGAAAATATCTCATTCTCAGTGTATCATTCGTAAAAGTCTCAAAAAGCTCTCTCTCTCAATTTCTCTCTAGGTGGTTATAGGGGCAGGCCAGGCCCTGCAGCCAACCCCCGCTGTGCACAGCCAAAGGCTGTGTGTGATGCTAGGTTGGGTGCTTATAGGGGTTGGCTGCAGGGCCTGGCCGCGAGCCCTCACCATGTACTGCTAACTACCAAACAAATTACAGCACTCATGATCATCTTTGATAACTTCATTGATAACATCAATGTAACATTTACAGTAACATTTTAGACAAAAATCTGAGCGTGGCAAGGGCGCGTGTTATAGCAACTTGAGAGGTACTTGAGAAAACTCTAACTATAATAGGTACATTTCTATGGTTTAGTACGTTTAAAATGTGAGCCTAACTAAAATCTGTAACCTTTGATTTTTTTAAGTGAATGTCTATGTTTTTTTTAATTCTATTTCCTAACTATAACATCCTTATATACTTTGTCTTTTTTCAGTGAATATATAATATACATATATATCCAATCTACTTAGGCAGTTACGTTTTGGCATGGTGAGGTTCATAATGATCCATTTACAGGAAAAAAGTTAAGGGCTATACATACTTTACAAAGAAATCAAAGAGATTTCTCAGGAGCAAAACCGCTTCTTTTACATCTGTCAAGGGGTTTAGCTATCAATAGTGCAGCAAAAGTAGCGGCACCGAGGTGAAGGGCTCAGGGGTCGACGCACCCAAATAGTGGATATTTATTTTACATAAAGGGAATGGAGTGCCCAAATTCATTGCTTGCATTAAAGTCCATGGCTCCTTTCCTACCCACTGACATCTATCATGAAACAGCTAATTTTCTATAAACCTGTTTCAGTATACTTAGCGTTTCTTTGGTGAGAACACGTTCATGGCGTTATGTCATTAATAAGTGCAAGCCATCTGCTTTTGACAGATATTTCAGTAACCATTAAAAACAACTCCAGCGATGAAAAAGAATTCTGTTAATGAAATGTCAAAGCTGTGGTGGGCATCGCTAAAACATATTTGGATAATTTCGGCATCTTAACGTATGCGCACATCATACACATATACCACCCTTGGATGTGTTCCTGCAGTTCCCTAACTCATTCGTTTAGTTTTCACTCACTCTAATATCTGTGTTAGAAATCGGCCGTCTTGGTAATTTAATGCACGATTAGCAAAGGAATATTGTTGACATAAATCTGTCAGTAGAATCGAATCTATATGTCATTACTGCTGCTTGATATCCTTGAAAGGTTTTATTAAACTACATTATTTTGAGATATGGATGTTTTGAAAATGTATCCACGAACCTGAAAAACAAAACACCATCTGACTGCACCATATTCCCCCTTTGTTGGTCTCGAATACTACAGCCCTGTTTTTCAAACATTGTGCACAAACTTTAGCCCTGATTTATACTTTTTCATACAAAACTGTGCTAACACAGTTTCGTGTGAAAAAGTATACCGCTGGTAGCGCCATCCCAAGACACCGCCGGTTGTGTCATATTTATGGTATGATGGTAGCCGGTGGTAAGGCCCAGCTAACATCATAAAAAAGGATGCTAGCCGGGTGGGGGAATTGTAGGGGGAACAGGAGGTTGTCCGTCAAAGGATGATGCTAGTATGTGCAGAGGCATAAATAATGCCTCTAACCAGACTAACATCATCCTTTGACGCACAACACCCATGGACATGACGAGTCATGCCCACCACCCCAATGGCCATGCCCAGGGGACATAGGTCCCCTGGGCACGGCCACTGGGTCCAGTGCCATATGGGGCCCTATTTCAGGGCCCCCAAAGGCACTTCTAATATAAATATAAAATACTCACCTCTACTTACCTCTACTTACCTGGGATGGGGTCCCCCATCCTCCGCTATCCCTCTGGTGTGGGTGGGGGTGTCCCTGGGGCCTGTGGAGGACGCCTGTGGACTTATTCCATGGTGTTCCACCATGGAAAATGGCCCACAGGTCCCCTAATGCCTGCCTTGACCCAGGCGTTAAATAATGGCGCTAAGCAAGCAATTATATATCTGGACCTTTATTTGCCCAAGGATCGCTGTAATTTATAGTGCAGAGTATACCGTGCTTTGTAATTACCATATGCAATAAAGTTTGCACCCCTGGTTCCATTTTTGTAAGTCCACCTTTCTGAAACGAGAAAAAGGCTGAGTAAATACCAGGACATGCTTGTTTTGGTGCAGAAAGCCTCAAAATCCTTGAGTTAGTCTCAGTTTCTGGACAAAGCTCGAAATAGGTGCTAGGTGAGTTCTAAAACCCCTGTATATCAGATCTTGTCACGTGCTATAAATATCCCAATACCCTGTAGGATAGTCTAAAATCTAGACCTTTGTCTACAAAATATCCTTCTACATAGCATGTTAGGAAAGTCTTTATTATTTTCTCTAAGAAATGTTTCATTTTGAAAACACATTTTTTACTTATTTATTGAAATTTCCTTCATAATAAAACCACGATAATAAGAGTAAAATGGCCACATGACACAGTGTGACACAGTGACCAATTGATTCAAACAGAGGAGTTAATTTTGTAACATGTTCGATGTAATCAATGGTAAATTCACTGATATAAGAATCAGTCAGCAGGACCAGTCTACCATTCAGCATAGATCACCCTCCCCTAAATGCATGTCGACTACCTGGTAGGTGGGGAGCAATAACAAAGCCCTGGTGATGTTCAGTACCCATAGCGTATAGTCCATAGGTGGAGTGTCCCCCACCAGTCTGGTTAGAGTTTCAGTAAGTAGGTCATCAGCGGGCCCCAAAAATCACAGAGCATGCCGCTGGGGGCAGTGTTCTTGCATATAGGCTAGACCATTCCTTGCATAATGACATATCTTTCAGCCAGTTCTGAAACCATGGAATGAGCTTACCACCCAAGCGCACCAGAACTCTGTGGCTCCCCAGGAGCAGTGCCAGGGCAGTGAAATGCTAAAACTTTTGGGGATATCCTTAACGTATCCAAATAGCACAACAAGGTGGGTGAGTTGGAATGTATGATCATTCATGTCGTACGGTGCCGTCATACTTTGAGGCCAAAAGGAGGCCACCCTCGGACATGTCCACGCTAAATGAAAAAAGGTCACCTCCAGCATACCACAGCAAGCACATTTATGGGCATATTTACAAGAAAGTGGCACATCTGTCTTGATGCACCACGTTCTTGCGTCACCCCTGCCCTCCTAACGACACCATGGTTGCAACATTTTTACAATACGGTGCACCATGGTGGTCATTAGGACAATAACATCAAAAATGTTTATGCTGTTGTGGCGCTATGATGCACTAGCGTCAAAAATGTTGACGCTAGTGCAGCAAAGCACAGGGAGGCCCTTTGATTAAAAAAGGTTCATCATTTTAATGGCTGCTCTGATCAGGCCTTAAAAGTGATGGAAAAAATGGCACAGTAAAATGTTAGAAATTTCACTATGCCATTTTTTAGGCTCCCTGTGCCAGAGCGCTCTCCTTGCATACATTTCGCCTGATGCAGGCATAATGTGACACCTTGGCCCATATTTATACTTTTTTAGCATCGCATTAGCGCCGTTTTTTGACGCAAAAGCGGCGCAAACTTACAAAATACAATTGCGCCGCTTTTGCGTAAAAAAACTGCGCAAATGCGGCGCTAAAAAAGTATAAATATGGGCCAAGGTGTTTCAAAGTGGCGCAATGCAAGTATTGCGCCACTTTGTAAATATGGTGTAGGGGAAAAGCCACATTAGCGCCACCTTAGCAGTAAGAAAAGGATGCTATGGCAGTGCAAGTTGGCACTAGGGGCTTGTTAATATACCCCTTAGTGTCAGTGTCAAGGTGGTACTGAGCGAGGTCTACTGGCGACAAGCAAATGCGTGTAAATATTTCTAACGAAATAATCTGTACCTGCCTGCCGTTAGATGACACATCCTTGGATTGCTGACAGCAGTGGCGCCATTGTTCATCGGTTATATTTTGACTTCGGTCCCTTTCCCAAGACGAGCGTGTTTTAGAAAAATCGGATTCTCGGCATTCCATGGCTATAGAGTACAACTGTGACATTAATTTAGCAGGGTTCGAATTGATGAGTAGAGGGGTCAGCAGTTACCATTCCGGAGGCTCGTCTGGGAAGCTACAAAAGAGATGAAGGGCCTCATGGTCAACTCTTCCCTAATTTAGTACTTCTGTCTAGGTGGCTCGAGAGTCGCTCACATACTCCAGATAAGTTAGAAATGTATGTGAATTGAATAAGTCCCCCAATGTAGACGTTTCTTTCATAACGATTGTAATAGCCCTGGAGTAGTATACAGCTGTAACCCATGGTAGTATCTGATGGGCATGTGTGGCAATTAACTCTTGCATAGAGTAGCTTGTCTATTCCAGGCCCAAACTGTGCAGTGCACCGCGTCTATTTCTCGAGTTCATTTTGACAACATTTTACTTTTTGATTCCACTGAACGTTCTTTTTCATTTATCCTTCGATACCGCAGGTGGTAAAGTCACTATTTTGCTGCACCTCTTTCCTGGATGACTGCCTTTCCCACTTAAGGTCCACTTAGACTTATACTGTGCTGACGATGGCATGAGACAGCCACAGCACTACTGGTTGTGGCTATGCAGAATAACAAGGTAGTATGACTACTGCATACATTCAAATTTCTGTTTTCTAGTTATGACAAATGGACAGCAGTCACAATTGGGAAAAAAACTTTATGTAAATAGGCAGTGCAGAATGACACACCCTATGGCTTCAAGTGTGAGCATAGGACACGAGACCGATCCACACCAATAGTTGGTGCCTTTTGCGTCACACTTATCACTAAAATAACACACACCCATGAATTTGTTGATTTTGTGGAATTATGCAGAGGCGTATTACTGGGGTGGAGGGTGTACATGCTGTCCACTAATTGTATCAATATTTATCGCATCACATCCATAACAATTCCCTGGCATTCATCATTTATTGGTTGCGATAAATAGCAGCGATTACAAGTTTTGCCCTCAAAATGGGGCGTGCCATCGGGATTTTGGTGCTTACTGCACCAAGCTGCCCGATAATTACCAGCTTTTTTCATTCAGTTATTTTTCATCCAGTTAGTTTTAACTGATTTGACCTACCAAAATTTACTGGATAAAAAAACACACTATTGTACTTCCCAAATTACTCATAATTGTGAAAAGGTGCTGAGTGTAAAGGGACATTGAGGTGGGTGAATTGTGTGAATATTTAATAACTGCAATCTAGTGCTGACCTGGTGGTAAAGATGAGGGAGTGAAGCTGCATTTTGCTTTTGATTCTAGCTGCTGGGTTTCTGGTGAGACACAGAGAGTGAGTCACAATGGAAAAATGTGAGATCAAATGACTGAACAGGTGAGAAAATAGGTAAGCTCTGTTTTTGGGGAGGCTAACAAAAATAAACCAACAATCATCCAGTGACTAATAGATGTAAACTAAGGGGCAGATTTAAGAAAAGCGGCGCTGCGCCCAGTGCAGCGTCACTTTTCTTGGGACCCTTAACGCCCTCCTACCGCCACCAGGTGTGCGCTGTATTTAAAATACGGTGCACCATGGTGCTGGGTAGGGGGCAATAGCATAAACATTTTTGACGCAGTTGACGTACTCTTCATGGTTAGCCCCAAAATTTTGGAGCTAACCCTGAACAGTTCATAGGGGCCCATTGAAAACAATGGCATGCCGGAGCAGGCGTTAAAAATAGCGCTAAAAATGGAGCTGTGGAATCCCTTAGATTCCACTGCACCATTTGTGCGGTCCCCCTAAAGGGAAATGCCCGCCTTGCATATGTTAACACGTCCCTTTATGATAATTTATTACACATCAGGACACGTTTTAGGCCAATGAATCTTTTGACCCAGTTGAGAGACACCTTAGGACGAGATAGCTAATCAATATGACAATCAGTACGTCAATAATGTCATCAATATTTATCACAACACTACATTTCACTTTAGTCAAAGTCATTAATCAATTCAAAGACATTACCATGACCTTTCAGCCATGAATAACCACACCTTGTTTAGTGGAATTTTATAAGTTTTATTCCCTATTAATTACAGTCTAATAGCAATTGCGTTAATCTCAACACCAAGAAACATAATAGCATAGTCACGATATGGCAACTTTGATAAGATTTCATTAAAGCGAGAATCACAAACATCAGAACATTACACGGCGTGAACATAGATCAATTTAGCAGAGTGTCAATAACGTGTCAGTTCAATAAAGCATAGTTTCAGTCGTTTGTCTATCTGCGTCAGTTTGATGAACACCTGACCTAAACACTGATTAGCATTCGCATGTTGGGCTTCATGCAAAACAATTTAGAACACTAATTTGGAAAACATCTATCTAAGGACTCTGTCAAAAGCAAGCAGTTGGTACCTAGAAAGGAAAAGCAAACAGACAAATCAAAAATACATTGTCATAATTACCCTCCAAGGATTAGGTCAGCACACAGGTTCAGTCTTCGTCTTCAGGACATCAGTCAATTCACCATCAGTCAGAACTCAGCTCTGGGGCAAAAGGGCACTTCCCTCATTAGGAGGTAAAGTGTAAATGGGCAGTCTAAGGGTGAGGATGGTTTTAATAAAATCTCAAGTCACCAAACAGAGTGACAGAGTTTCTGGATAATCAATCACATTCTCTACCTAATTCCCTGTGAACTTCCTGTGCCATGGGTTTTTATCCCTTTTTCGTAGTACATTCCCCCAAAATTCTATTGGACGTTTGCTATACCCCACTATCTTTAACCTAGCAAATTAAACATTAGGTAATCCTAATCTTCACCCCATATTGGTTTACAAGTCTTTGATTGGTCTTCATAATTGACGTCTTCAGAGGTGGCACGTCCGGTGTGACTTCATCCCTTGGTAATTCTTTGCACATCTTTTGGTCAGCAGTTCCATTGTCTTCACCAGTTTGAATGACCTTGTACATTACATTAATCTACACTGTTTCAATTTATTTTAACATTTATTCCATGGGCATCGAAAATATGCTTGAGAACGGATCTAACATGGTTACATTCATCTTCCAAGTTTGAAGAAAAAGAACAAACAGGGTCATGGACCCTTGTGAGTCAGGACACTGAAAAATAGAAAAATGCATTTAATATGAGAGCCAAGCAGCTAAGCTGAAGCTCATGCTAACTTAAGGCCTATGAGGTTTTCAATACAGATTTAATAACGTAAATGTTAGTATAAGCTCATTTGAACGTAACATAAACATTTTGATCATCATTATTAGTTTGCGTATGCATTTGTGGCCACTCTTCGTGGTCACAATTCAAGCGCACGTCTAAGCAAAATTGCTATTATTATAGTTTCTATGCGGCATCATCACACCTTAATTCATAAACATTTCATGTTAATATAGATTATATAAACTATGCTCTCTCACATACATTATGACTGGCACAGGCATAATGTGGTGCAAGCGGTTACAAAGTGGTGCCATGCATGCATTGTGCCACTTTCTAAACATGGTGCAGCGAATTTGGCCTCGTTGGGACACATTAGCATCATTAAAAAAATGACACTAATGTGGCGGAAGTAAGTGCTAGGCCCTCTTAAATCTGGGCTTAAATCTCTCTGAGGCATGGAAATGGAGAAGTGGTAAAATCAGGGTGAAATAAATACAAGAAACATAGGAAAGAGATAGAAACAGGCATTGTTGGTTGATCCACAGGGTAGCAAGCCACATATGCAGATGAAGGGGAAAGAAAGAGACGTGAGGGTAGCAGGCAGCTGGAAATATGAGTTAGTAAATTTAGAAATAACAGTTGTAGTGAGACAGCTAGAGGGTGACTTTCTTAAAGACAAAGGAAATAAAGGTTAGTTGATAATGGAAATAGTCCAGTTTGTGGATAAACTAAATGAAAGAATAATTTCTTCACCCAAACTACAGCTAGCGAATATGAATTTTATTTGGCAGTGAATGCTTCTGATTCAACACTTCCTTCAGAAATCAGATAATTTTCCGTTACTAATCAACTCTTAGTCAGGCCCAAGGTGTACAAGGGCTTTAGAGAAAAACGTTAGTGGGAATATAATGTGTTTGTTTTCAGGGAAAGAGGGGGCATATTTAAGAGCCCATAGAGCCATTGTAACGCCTTATTAACATCATTTATTGACGCTAATGTGGCGTTAGAAGGCCAAAAACGCTGCACCATATTTACAAAGTGGTGCAATGCATGCATTGCGCCACTTTGTGACCCTTTGCTCTACCTTAAGCCTTCACCAGGCATAATGTATGCAAAGAGGGCATTCCCCCATTGGGGGGGCCGAAAAAATGGCCCAAGGAAATCTAACTGATTTTCTTGTGTTACTTTTTTCGGCACTTTTAGCACTAGCTCAGAGCAGGGGTTAAAAGGAAGCATGCTATTGAATATGATGGGCCCTTATGTACTGTGCAGGAGTAGCACCACCATTTTGGTGCTACTCCTGCAGAGTACATCAATAGCGTAGAAAAATATTATGTTATTGCCCCCTACCCTCTGCCATGGTACTCCATTTTAAATATGACGCACACATTGTGGCTCTAGGGGGGGTTCTAAAGGGCGTAAGAAAAGTGGCGTATATGCCCCAATGTATCTGCTCTGTACAAATGCAGTACACAGAAGACACCAGAAAACAAAGTTGAATAAGTAGGAGTCAGGCAGATGGCACTCAGAAGAATGCCAATGGATTCTTTACTTGTCATTCAATGGGCTGTTGTACACAGGAAGATTGTGGCATGGTTATTAACTCAGCTATAGATGCATGTGAATGAAAATACAAGCTAGAGATAGAGCAGGGATTGGGGCAGGGTAAAAGAAAATGACTTGGACTATTGAGATAATTGAGGTAAAGCATGCAGGGACATTTGATGCATTGGAAGAAGGTTGGGATGTTGATGTACATGAGAGTAAGGTATACCCAGTTAACTTTTCTAGGAGTTGGGGGTGAATGGAGAAGTGGTCTTGTTTGTTGGCAGATTTTGAGATGTGAAATGCAAGATGACTACAGTTAGGTATTGCCTAATTAAGTCAAGGTGTTGAAATGTTCTTGTTATTCTTCATTTGCCTAGGTTACTATGAATGGAGATAACAGAAATACCTGTGGCAAGGTAATCCATGACTGTGACTGGTGAGCTGCTGAAGTGAAGGTGAGTGGTGTAATGAGCTTCAAACCCACACAAGAGATAAGAATGAGATCAAGTAGTTAACAGTGTGAGACCGGTGCTGGAGTAGATGGTATTCTTAAGAGTTCTAAGGATAGCAAGAATTTGCATTTTATTTTTGCTCAAGGTTTTCAACCAGCACTGAGCTGCATCAACACCTTGAGGTAGTCAAAAGAGAAAAAGAGAAAAGAAAATCAACCCAAAATGGAACCCCTGTCTTTTATATATTTAAGTAATAAATATCATTCTCTTATACAAACATCTAAAAGACGAAGAGCGACATAGAAAATTTTAAAGTATGTATGGATTATCTGGTTCATGGTTCTAAATAATAGAAGGGCCCAGATTTACTAAGGTTAGCTGGACACTTGTGTGATGCAAAGTGGCGCATAGTGGCACAAAACAGCACTTTCTGCTCTAAATGCTTTCAAAATTGGTTTGTGAAACGAAATACCAACACCTCATTGGGTTATGCCAACTGGAAGTATCTGGAGGGGACCAACACAGACATTCCTTTCATTTGACATAATGCACGACTATATAAACTGCAGTGACTGGACTTCGGATTAAGTACACAATCAAAGTAAAACCAGGTGCAAATCAATCAATCAATCAACCAATCAAAAAATGTATAGAGCGCACTACTCACCCCCAAGGGTCTCAAGGCGCTGGTGGGTGGAGAAAAAATAAGACAGGGGGAGGGACTGCCGATTACTGTTCAACAAGCCATGTCTTGAGGTGTTTTCTGAATGACAGGAGGTCCTGAGTCTTGCCAAAGGTTGGTGGGGAAGGAGTTCCAGGTTTTGGGGCGAGGTAGGAGAAGGATCTGACTCCGGTGGTGGCACGTTAGATGTGGGAGACTGTGGTGAGGGCGAGGTCGGCGGAGCAGACGTTGCGAGTGGGAGTGTGGAAGTTCACTATTTCGTTGAGGTAGGCTGGTCCAGTGTTGTGGAGGGATTTGTGTGTGTGGATGAGGACTTTGAAGATTACCCTTTTGTCGATAGGAAGCTTGACTGTGGTGCCACCGTAGAGGGCGTTTCCGTAGTGTAGCCTGCTGCTGATGAGTGCATGGGTGACGGTCTTTCTGGTTTCTATGGGTATCAATTTGAAGGTTTTTTGCAGCATGCGGAGGGTGTTGAAACAGGAGGAGGTGATAGCGTTGATTTGCTGGGTCATGGAAAGAGAAGAATCTAAGATGACGCCGAGTTTGCATGCATGGGTGGCAGGTGTTGGGGGTGATCCTAGGGCGGTGGGCCACCAGGAGTCACCCCATATTGTTTTGTTGGGGCCGAAGATGATGATTTCAGTTTTGTTAGAGTTTAGTGTGAGGTAGGTTGCTGTCATCCATTTGGCGGTGTCAAGGAGTCCGGCGTGGAGGTTGGTTTTGGGGGTGGTAGGGTTTCTGGTGAGGGAGATGACGAGCTGGGTGTCGTCTGCGTAGGATATGATGGTGATTCCGTCTGGCCGGAGGATGTTGGCGAGCGGAGCCATGTAAATGTTGAATAGGGTGGGGCTGAGGGAGGACCCTTGGGGAACTCCGCAAATGATCTTGGTGGCTGGGGATTGGAAAGGAGGGAGGCGGACTTTCTGGGTCCTTTCAGCAAGGAAGGAGGCCAGCCAGTCCAGGGCCTTGTGTCGAATTCCTGCGTCGTAGAGGCCTGCATGGAGTATTTGGTGGCAGACAGTGTCGAAGGCTGCGGATAGGTCCAGGAGGATGAGTACGACGGTCTCGCCCTTGTCCACTCTGGTTCTGATGTTGTCAGTACAGGTGATGAGGGCGGTCTTAGTGCTGTGTTTCTTGCGGAATCCTGACTGGGAGGCGTTGATTGCGTTGTTTTCCTCTAGGAAGTGAGACAGGTGGGCGTTCACTAACTTCTCAGTGACCTTGGTGGGGAAGCGGAGAAGAGAAATTGGGCAGTAGTTCGTGAGGTCATCGGGGTCTGCTTTGTGTTTTTTCAGGAGTGCGATTACTTCTGCATGCTTCCAGGAGTCTGGGAATGTGGCGTCGTCGAAAGAATTGTTGATTACGGCGCAAAGCTTGGGAGCAATGGTTGGGCTGGCCTTGTTGAAGATGCGGTGGGGGCAGCAGTCCGAGGGGGAGCCTGAGTGGATGTAATTCATGGTTATTTTGGTTTCTTTGTCGTTGGTAGAGGCCCAGGTGTGTAGTAGGTTGGGGAGGGGGGGTAAGTTGTTGTTGGTCGCGTCGGTGGTGAAGGTGGTGGGTGCTGGTGGTGTGAATCTGTTGTGTATGTCTAAGATTTTGAGGTGGAAGTGGTTGGAGAGGGAGTTGGAGAGGTTTTGTGTGTGAGTGGGATCGATGTTGCAGGCTTTGGTGAGCTCTTTGATGATGGTAAAGAGTTCCTTGCTGTTGTGTGAGTTACTGTCTATGCGTTCCTTGTAATAAGCCCTTTTGGTGGTACGTATGAGTTGGTGATGTTTGCGTATGGTGGTTTTGAGGGGGGAGAAGTTGGTTGTTGAGGGTTCCTGGCGCCAAGCTTTCTCTGTTTTGCGGCATTCACGCTTGGAGGCTTGGAGTTCAGTGGTGAACCAGGGGGCGTTCTTGATGTTGCGGGTGGTGATGGTTCTTCTAAAAGGAACAAGTGAGTCAGCGCAAGTTGTAATCCATTGTGTGAGGTTATGGGCAGCAATGTTGGGGTCGTTGGTGTTGGGGGATTATGTGTGAGTTGGGCATTCAAGTGTTCTGTGGGGATCTTGTCCCACATGCAGTAGTGTGTGTTGTGTTGGTGGTGGTGTGTGGGGGGTTTCGAGAAGGAGAAATGGACGCAGTGGTGGTCGGTCCAGTGGAGTTCGGTGGTGTGAGTGCAGGTTATGTGGTTTCTGGAGGTGAAAATCACATCTAGCGTGTGTCCTGCTGGGTGGGTGGGTAATGTGACTAGTTGTTTGAGTCCTAGGTTTGTGACGTTGTCTAGTAGGGATGTGGAGTTGTGGTCATGGGGGGATTCCAGGTGAAAGTTAAAGTCACAAAGGAGGATGGAGTCTGTGGAAGTGAGGGCGTGGGGGCTGATGGTGTCAGCGATGGCGTCACAGAAGGCGGGGCCTGGTGGTCTGTAAATGAGGGTTCCTCTGAGGGTGGTGTTGGCGTTTATGTGAATTAGGAAGTGCAGGTGTTCTGCTCTGTCTAGGGTGTTGTGTATGTTGGTGGAGATCTTTATGGTGTTTTTATGTATAATGGCGATGCCACCTCCTGACTTGTTTAGATGGTCTCTACGATGGATTTTGTAGCCTTCTGGGATCGCTGTGGCTATGTCGGGCTCAGATGAGGGATTCATCCAAGTTTCCGTGAGGAAGGCAATGTCCGGGGAGTGTGATGTGATAAGGTCCCAGAGTTCGATGGCATGCTTGTGTATGGAGCGGGTGTTTAGGAGTATGCAGTTAAGGTGGTTGCGGGGGCTGTTGTTGTGATGCGTGATGGTGTTGGTGTGGGGGTTGTTAGTGTTGTTGTGGGGTGTGTTAGTGTTGTTGCAGAGCGTGGTAGCGTTGCGGGCGTGTTGGAGTAGGGTGTGTTGAGGGTTGGTGAGGATTGTGTGGGTGTTTTTGCGGTTGATGTTGTGGTGCGTGGTAGTGTTGTTTTGGGGTTTTTGGTGTTGTGAGTTGTGGTAGTGTTGTTGTAGAGCGTGCTGGCGTTGCGGACGTGTTGGTGTTGGAGTAGGGTGTGTTGGGGTTGGTGAGGATTGTGTGGGTGTTTTTGGTGTTGATGTTGTGGGACATGTTAATGTTGTTGTGGGACATGTTGGGGTTGGCGTGGGGCGTGTGGGTGTTTTTGGTGTTTGTGGGAGTGCTGGAGAACCGGCAAGCAAAGCATGTGAAGGGTCCATGTGTGTGCTTGGGGTTGGCTTGGCGCAGGCGAGGTGTAGACCAGGGTTGTGGGAGTGGAGCGTGATGGTTGAGTAGTGTTGTTTAGGGGGGTCAGGCTTGAGAGGACCGGGGGACTGGCGCTGGGCCCGGTGCAGGCGCAGCCGCCATTAAGAAGGGGAGGTGGGAGGGTGGAGCAGCTGGGAGGGGGGAGGGAGGACCAATGGGTGTGCGAGGGGGGCGGGGCTGCAGGGGACGCAGCAGCAGGGACAGTGTGACCGGCAAGAGCCGGTAGAAACAGGCGTGGATACTAGCGCAGCGAATGAAATACAGGGGGGGGGCACAGGGGCAGAGAAAAGCAATGAAAACAAAGCAAAGACAAGCACAATGGGTCAGACAAGAAATAGGCTTTTTAGATATAGGCGAAAAACGGCAAAATGAACACTTGAAAAAACATAAAGGAATACTTAAGCAACAACAGGAAATGCCTATCAATAGGCACCAGGGATGAGGTGCAGGCGGGTGCCTGCGGGTGGTGGAGGGCCTCGAACTGCTGTCCAGGCGGCAGTCGGCGGGATCAGGGGCACGGGCAGGCTGGTGGAGCCAAGTGCAAACAAGGGGCCACGTGGTTTATCACTGCTATACATACACGTACCATAGGTGGTTTATCCCAAAATACACATCGTACATGACTTCTACTTGTGTGGGAGACTGTGTGTCATAAATTGCACCGGAAGCGCATCTTGAGTAGAAATCCCACACTAGATATCGCTAGCTCATCTTGCATTATAGCACAATAGGCTGAGCTGAGTGTGAAAGAGGCTGTTTTGCATCACAGCCACCTATGAAATCATACATGAGTAACGTTTTGTAAATCTGGCACTGTAAAATATCATGAACTTCATTAATTCAGCAAATTAATTAGTGCCACCTTTTGCTACTTTAGTAAACAGCAATATTAAATTAAAACGAAAGCACACGGCGAAATATTTCAAAAGAAATCAATCAAATAATATATCAAAGAAAAGACAAATGTTTTATTCTGAAATGTTATTAGAAGAAGCGGAATCACTCCCAAATCCCCAAAACCCACAAGATTGTTACTTTTCAAAAGCAAAACATGACAAATTGGAAGCTGTGCCTCCTAGAAGGAGGCATGTCTTTCTCTGGCCTCCACCCATTATCTGCATTTTAGCTCTCCAGAAGGCTCAGCTTTGCGTTATTAACGTTGAAACTACCCTCTCAGAAGACCATTTTTTAAAGGCACCGAGTGAGGAGATAGGCCTCCGCCTGCTATATTTAGACTTTTTCAGATGCCCACTCGAAATGCACAGTTCAGCCCCTTTTGGGAAGACATTGTTGGAGTTATAAACCGTTCTGCACTGCCAAGGGGCGTCAATGCTTTTTGGGCTTTAAGGATAAATGTAACTGTGAGAATGTAACTGTGGAGTTTCTGGCATATGGCATGGCTTCTGGTTCAACCTATCATTCATATTTCAGCTCCGTATCAATCCCATTAACTACCTAGGGCAGCAGACACCAATAAAAATGGATACATATTTTGTTTAAAATGGGAGATGTACATTTTATTTTGGCCTCTTGATGCCTCACACTCAGCTACCCTGTGTCAGCCATTTAAAATAGGAAACAAATGAAGCAGAGAAAGCCGACCAACCTGTGCATTTTTGCTCCTGTTTTTGGCTCAGATTTCACCCAACAATTGCTGAATCCTACCAACCATGGACCTTTTTAAAGAGTAGAAACCCACGAGAATGTAAGGAACTGTGTTTTTTATGGGCAGCACAAGCTTTGCTTATTAAGCTTGTGAGTCCATGTATTAATGTAGTTTGCAATGGAATTTGCTGTCAAATGACAGGATTCTACATGCCTCAAAACTGGCTAGAACTGAGGAAAGAAGTTTTGTCTTCAATATATTCTCCCCCTCTGGTAAAACGCTTGGGAAGACATTTTCTCCAAATAATTTGAAAACATTATAGTTCTGCATTAGTGCTAATGTGGCTGAGGACATTGTGTAAAATAGCAGACACATCACCTTTCTTTAACTATATGAATATTGCAATGTTTCCCAAGCCAAGTAAACTGCTGAATCATTGGAGTTCATGGCACCCAAACCCTCCTATCAACACAGAGGTAAAAGGTTTCTGAAAAATCCTAGCTTTGCAGGTAGCTACTGTGACTAATCTACTGGTCTTGTGATGTCAGTATGGCTTTATTCTCAGCTGTGATACAGGGAACCTCACTAATCAATCAATTGTGCTCTTCTATCTTGTGGCATCCCAAAGTAAAAAAAAAACTGTTTATGTTACTCTTAGATGTGCATAAAAGCCGTTGACAGGATGGGCTAGCCATTTCCATGATTGCGCTGTCCCGAATTTCTATTCCTGAATGATGTATTGCAATAATACAGATACCTCACATCTCTTCGTATTAAGGTCCAGCTGGGCACCTGTAAGAAGTGCCCCTTATCACCCGTCTTATCTGCTTTGTATATATATTTCTTTCCTCTCTGATACCCGCTAACTCAAAATTGCCACCTATTAATATAAATCAGGCGGAGGTTGGCTGATTGCTTACACTAATAATTTGGCCTTATATAACTCCTGCCCATTATTTGATCACCCCCAGATATTTTCATGGAGCACCGACCTGCAAGGCAGTATCAGGATATAAACTAGGGGTGAATAGAACTTGCAAAGTTTTAATCCACGATATTCAGCGGAGTTCCGCCCACCCCTAGTGTTCACATTAATTTTACTTTTGGATGAGAAAAACGGCACCCTCATTAATGACCCCTGCTGCCTGCTGTATCTGAAAACTTTCAGCTGCTTTGAGGATGCAGTCAAAAGACCTTATTGCATTGTTGCTATTGCATTTAGTGTTTTTAAAATTGATGTGTTATACTGATGTGCTATTTTTGACTGACCCACAACTGATTGCACCCATCTCACAGTAATGCCACACTCGGTGTCAAAGTTACAGTAGGGGCACAGAGAACAGGAGAGGTTGCCTCAAATGATCCCAGTTTAGGTCTATAGACACTGGAAAAATTATGTGAGCATTGGTGTCATTGATTCATACAAGTGCATAAGACAGGAGGTTGTAAAGTGCTTGCTGGTTGTTTACGAGGCCCGGGCTGACCAGAGCCAGCAGCCATTTTGTGTTTCTCATCTCTGAAGCGAGGACACTTTGGGAGCTTCTCAGTGCATGAGAGAAGGGTTAAAATAATAACTACGGCCAGGAATGGGGGGCATCTGTGAGTGCACTTGGGGGTTTCAGAGACCCTGATATTGCAATAGTATTTTGTGGTGCCACGGTGTTAGAAATAGAGTCTCTAGTTGGCAGAGGTATGCACCCTGTCCAAGTAGGGACCACAATCCTAGTCAGGGTAAGTCACAACACAACCCAAATTATCCTGTGCTCACCCTCTGGTAGCTTGGCACAGAGCAGGTAGGCTTAACGTAGAAGGCAATGTGTAAAACATTTGTGCAATAACTCATACAGTAACATAGTCAACACACCACAAAACACCACACAGGTTTAGAAAAATAGATAACATATTTATCAGAATAAAATAAGATCAAAATGACAAAGACCCAAAAAGCACCAGTTGAAATATCAATTTTTAAATGTTCGAAAGAGTCTCAGTTCTATGAAACAGTGGTTGTATCATTGTAACACACAGTAACGGATGTGAAAAAATAACGACGCACAGAGCTGCAGACGAGGAGATACATTGAAAAATAAGGCGATGCGTCGTTTTTTCTGGTGTGGCACAGATGATGCGTTGTTTCTTTCTATGCTGCAAGGTGATGCACCGATCTACAGAAGCGCAGCCTTGGTTCCTCACTGCGATGTGGTGATATTTTGATGCTCAGGGACAATGCATTGAAAATCCTTGATGCGCTGGTAGAAGGAGCAGTTGCTGCGGCTATCGGTAGGCTCTGCAGCCATATTTCAGCCCCGAGGGAGGGGCTGCATTGATTTCTGCAGGCGATGCATAGATTTTCCGACGTTCGAGGATTCCCTGAAGGATTGAAGTCTTTGTTGCCCTGAGACTTAAGAAACAGGAGGCAAGCCCAATACAAGCCCTGGAAGAGAGCTTTAGGAGCAAGGCAGAGTCCTTCCAGCAGAGAAAGGAGCACCAGGCAGCAGAGCAACAAGCAGGAAAGCAGTCCTTCAGCAAAGCAGTCCAGATGATTCCTTTGGGCAACCAGGCAGTCTCTCTGACAGAGTCCTGGTGTAGGTCCAAAGGTTTCTGACTTGGTGGAGTCAGGGACCCAGTTAATGTACCTCAAAATTCATTTGAAGTGGGGAAAACTTCAAAGAATGGTTCTGAAGTGCACACATTCCCTTTTCAGCCCAGTCCTGTCAGCCAGGATGCCTGTGGGGGGTTATCAGCCCTTTGTGTGAGGGCAGGTCACTGGCCTTTGAAGTGTAAGAGAGCGCTCCTCCACTCTTCCTACCCATTCAGTATGCAGATGAATGCAGACGTGACTGAGTGTCCTGTGTTTATGGTTTCCGGGTGAAATGCATTAGGGGAGCTACCACCCAGCACAGACCAGAAGTGGAATCGAGACAGGGCTGTAAGGCACAGATGGCGGTAAGTGCAGAGGAATGCCCACTTTCTAAAAGTTCATCAGTAAGCAGGATTTTCTATTACCATTCTGGCAATACTAAACATGACAGGGCTACTCCTTACAGATAGGAATCTACCAATTCAAAGTATATGAGGGCAGCTCTCATGCTAGTCCCTGAGAGGAGCAGGGCACACAGTAGTGGGAACGAATTGGTGAGTTTTTCACTACCAGGACATGTAAAACACATTAGTACATGTCCTGCCTTTTACTTACATAGCACCCTGCTCTATGGGTTACTTACATAGCACCCTGCCCTATGGGTTACCTAGGGCCTACATAGGGTGACTTATATATAGGAAAAGGGGAGTTTAAGGCTTGGCAAGTAGTTTTAAATGCCAAGTCGAAGTGGTAGTGAAACTGCCACTTTGAGGCCTTGCAATTGCAGGCCTGAGACAGCGTTAAGGGGCTATTCATATGGGTGGCACAAACAATGCTGCAGGCCCACTGGTAGCATTTAATTTACAGGCCCTGGGCACTAGTAGTGCACATTACTAGGGACTTACAGGTAAATTAAATATGCCAATTGGGTACAAACCAATGTTACCATGTTTAGGGGAGAGTGCACATGCACTTTAGCACTGGTCAGCAGTGGTAAAGTGCTCCGAGTCCCAAAACCATCATAAACAGGGTCAGCGAAATGAAGGGAGGCAGGCAAAAAGTTGGGGGATGACTACCCTAAGTCTGTCAGTCCAATCCATGCCGTGGTGCAACGAACAAACAAAACACCTTGCACTGAGCACACCGAACAGATAATATAAAACAGCCAACCCGCAGAACAGCTCTGTGGACTCAGGGAACCAGGGCAACACAAGCTTTCCTATCCCTCACGTGCATCTTATAACCAGTTAATGCACCCTTTTATTGTCCTTGGGGAGGGGTGGGGGTGAATAACCTTTTCAATTAGTGTATCATAAACACAAATCTTTAACAAAGACATATTTGCAGGCAGATTCTTACATGGGCAGGTATGTAAATGTATCTAACTCTTGGCATTAGAAAGATAATAACTTGACATTTACTACAGAGGCTAATTTATTTCTGTTAGGATTAATAGAAGAGGGAGAAGTTAATATAGGAATGAGTCAAGAAAGATGTTATAATTACTGTCAATATGAAGATGATGCAGGGATAGCACAGGGCGAGCAACTATGAAGTTTAAACCATACAAATTTGTCTGAGCTCTGGGCTTGGCTCAGTAGACCGGCAGCAGTGCACGAGGTGCGCTGTGTGTTTTGGAATGAGTGGAGGCCCCATAGTGTAATCAAGTAAACTTGTCTTTCAACTGAGAGAGGCATGCACCTTCTTTGTGTTCCTGGCCATTGGTTTTGTGAGATGAAAGGTTTCTGCAAGTCTATGAACCCTGCTGTGAAGGACAAGATGTGTACGTGCGTACTCCAGGAATCCTTGTCTGTACCATGTGGGCTTTTTTTTTTAAGGTGGATTTCTGCACCCCTTGGTAGTGAAGCAGAGGCTCTGCCTGCTGTGATGTCAACCCACCTCTGTTCAGAAGCCGCACAAGGTGGCAACACTTACAGGCTGATTTAAGAGCCCATAGCTCCTACTTGGACGACATTAACATCATTTTTTTATGCTAATGTGGTCCAACGTGGCCAAAATCGCTGCACCAAATTTAGTAGTGCAACACATGCATTGCGCCACTTTACAACCCTTTTCTCTACATTATGCCTTTGCCAGGAATAATTAGTGCGAAAGGGGTCATTCCACCATTAGGGGGGGAGTAGAGTTGTGCAAAGAAATCCAAGAGATTTCTTTGCACAATTATTTTCAGCACTTTTAATGTCTGCTCAAAGCAGGTACTAAAAGGCGGCACACCATTATTATCAATGAGCCTCAATGGGCTTTGCAGGATTGGCATCAAATAATTTTACACTGATCCTGCAAAGCTCAAAACTAGCATTAAAATTTTACACTAGTTTCCCTAACTACTGCCATGGTACGCCGTATCATAGATATGATGCACACATGGTGGCATTAGTTGGGCGCTAAGGGGCGCAAGGAGTGTGGAGCTGCACTGGTGGGTGCAGCGCCACTTTCCTTAAGTCAGGGCCCTAGAGACTTCATTCAGGGGCTGGAGGTCAAGTGTGGTAAATGGGGCAGAGGCTGCAGCAGCACTGTCCATCTGCAAGACCTGGTTGAGCACTAAACATGAAATGTAAAATCCCTAGCATGGAGAACCTAATCTCTAACCTAATGAGAGCTAGATGTGATAAACCCAATCTGCCTGTACCATGTCCATGAGAAGCGTCCCCCAACCCTGGTTACCTTAGAATGAGGTCTAGCTCAGACTCTGTGGGGACACAAAGGCTGACTTCTGTAGCAGGTTAACATGCAGCATAGCAGGCGTAGCTGGTATCTGGTAGGAATCCCTCTGATAACCTTGTGTGTGTGAGATGTATTTATATAGATCTTTTAGGACCCCTGATGCAGTTATGTTCCCAAACAATAGATGAAGGGGCAGGCTTGTGGCGGCAATTATGTAAACACTTCCCACCAAAGTACATTATCTTCCTGTCACACATAAGTGGAAAAGGGACATGATGTGAATACCCACATACATCACTTGATTTTTACGCTGATGGTGACAGTTTTACAGAGTGGCAGTGATAACGCAAATCAAAACATTTCATACCCATAACAATGGCAGCCATCTTAAAAGAAATAACAAAATAAATGGACTAAAACAGAGCTTGATAAGTAGGTTAAAAGTCACTAGGTGAGGGGGGCACAGGCCTGCATGCCAAAGGGCTAAGCTAATCTCCTGCTTCTCAATAAAAAATGAATATGGATTTATCACAGGTACTTCTGACTACAAATCCCTCATCTTTGCGATAAAATACCAAAGCAGTACCTCGCAAGGTGGTAGGTCTGTGTAATGACTAGATAAAAAGGTCCAACAGGACAAAAAAGCGAAATGCCCATCCCAATGGACCTGGCCCTTAAGACAGTAGTGCTTCATGAACATGTATACTGACACCCACATCTCAGCTTGACAGATGTCAAGTACAGACCCTCGGTGTACCAGCACAATGGCAGCAGCTTTGGTCTTGGTGGAATGGGCCATGAACCTCCGCAGGGGGGGCTACTTCTTGGCTAGTACGTAGAACATCTTGAAGCAGATGGCTATTCAACTTGACAGAGTCCTTTTATGTACTGCCTTGCCATTTGTTGCCCCAAAGAACCGGAGAAAGAGCTAATGATCTAGCCATCTGATGGTGTTTGATGAGTTTGATGTTAGGTTTCAGCCGATTGAGTCTTCCCTCCTCCTTGAAGGGGTGATGCTGGGCAAAGAACATTGGAAGAGCGATTGAACAACTGTAGGCAAAAAAAACATGCAGAAGCCTGCACTATCACTTTGTCTAGAAAAATGATGGTAGAAGGTGGCTGCAGCAAGAGAGCTGAGAGCTTAGAGTCAACTCATGCAACAAGCTGTGGTTACTGTGACAAGAAACACAGGGCCTCATTACAATTTTGGCGGTTGGAATGAGCTGACCACCAAAGCTGTGGGGCAGAGGCTGTCGTCATACCAGTGGCCTTCCCCCCGTTGCATTACAGTGTTTCTATCGGGCTGACTTGTGGAAACATTGTATTATGACATTTCTGTCATTCAGACTGGCGGAAAAAGTGCCACAGCATTGGCCTTTGAGGCATGGGCATGGGCAGTGCAAGGCAATGCAAGGTCCCCCCTGCGGCCACCAGCACTGGCTTTCTTTTCATGGCATGGCCCATAACATCAGCCACTGGACTTATCAGGACCTGCCTTTCCACCGACCTTCACCTGGTGGGGTGGCACCTAGAGATTCTCAGGGTTTCCACATTGAGAACAAATGCAAAGTCCTGTCCAAAATCTAATTGCCACTAGTCACTTGGGAATTGTAGGGTAAGGGCCTCTTGGAGCATTCTTTCTCCCTCTAGCCACACAAGAGGTTAGCTAACTGACCCTTGGAGTTCATGTCTTTATCCTGGGTATAAGGGGCTACAGGTCCAGCCTTTCAGAGCTCCCCATAGGTCACAAGCAATGGGTCCAGTCCTCTCCTGTAGGTCCAGAAAGTATTCTGAGGAAGGCTTGTGAGGGTCCAACTTTGTAGGGTTCACCAGCCTGTGGGTGGGGGCGATCACTAGCCACTCCCTAATCAATGGGGGTAAATGTTCTCGGGTAAAACCCTGCACCTCTTTTTCAGTACTTCCCACAGTGCCTCTCACCCCCAAAATCCTAGATGGGTAAACTCTTATCTCCGTATTCAGAACCTCTGTGCCCACCCAGAGATGAGGTCAGAGTAATGATCACTCCCTTCCTCTGGGGACACTCAGAACCGGCATTGGGCTTTTTGCCTTCCTGACTATAGGGAAAAAGGATGGGGCTTTAAAGGTGTCATCAAACATTTGCCTGTGACAGGGCAGGCCCCTTTGAAGATAATTTGGTTCCTGAGCCCCCCCCACCAACTGATCTACCTGCCAGGGGGAAGAAAACACGTCCCCACCCCCAGCCCATTACCTCTGCCCTGGAAGCAGTTGTCACACATCTTCCACGCCTAATTTCAACAAGGCACAGGCTGAGAAGTTGCTTGAGTACTCATGCAAATTAGCCTCAAACAGCTTCAAGCATGGTAAAAGTAACTTTAAAAAAGTTATATTTCCATATATTTAATAAAATTCTTACTTTGCCATTAGATTGGATTTTTTAAAATATAAAATCAAGGGTCAGATTCCCAACAAACTGGCGCAGCGCAGTGCTGCACCAAAATAAGCAATGCTACGCTGGTTTTGAAATGCAGGGATGCGCCATATTTACAAGAATACGGCACACCCTTGCATTTCCCCCTGCATCAGGGCTAAATTAAGCAGCCGGTGCCAATGCAGGCATCCTTGCACCATAATGCAAGGGTGTCTGTTTTGAGGGGTCTGATTGTCTATGTGCAAAAAGCTGTCCCTTCCTGCACATAAACAATCTACAATGTCGGTTTTGCTCTTTCTATGTGTGCTGCCGAATGCAGCATACATAGAAAAAGTAATAATGAAGAGAAATGAAAGCATTTCTCCTCCATGCGCCATGGTAATGCCACACTGGAGTGGCGTACATTTTGGCACTGCCACCGATTTACAGATTCTTGTAAATCTGGGGCAGCATCAAAAGCAATGTGTGTTGAGATGGAACGCCCACAGCAACACCCATTGCACACCCCTTTGCTGCACAAAACTGCATCGGGGGCATATTTACAAGGCAGCGTTAGGCCACTAAAAGTGGCTTAGCCCTGCCTTGTAAATATGCATAGTGCTTAGTGCCACCGGAGCGTCACATAAAATTACGCTCTGGTGGCACAATGGGCTTGTAAATCTGCCCATAAGTCTTTAAGTGGAATCTGTAGCTGGTGTAGGTCAAAAGTTTAAGGGGCATATTTATACTCCGTTTGCGCCGAATTTGCGTCGTTTTTTTCGACGCAAATTCGACGCAAAACCAACTCCATATTTATACTTTGGCGTTAGACGCGTCTAGCGCCAAAGTTCATGGAGTTAGCGTCATTTTTTTGCGTGAACACCTTCCTTGCGTTAATGATATGCAAGGTAGGCGTTCCCGTCTTAAAAAATGACTGCAATGCATATGCGTCGCATTTATACTCCCGGGCAAAAATGACGCCCGGGAGTGGGCGGGACTAAAAAACCCGCATTTGCGCCGGATTTTTGCGCCTGGGTCAGGGCAGGCGTTAAGGGACCTGTGGGCTCAGAATGAGCCCAGAGGTGCCCTCCCCTGCCCCCAGGGACCCCCCCTGCCACCCTTGCCCACCCCAGGAGGACACCCAAGGATGGAGGGACCCACCCCAGGGACATTAAGGTAAGTCCAGGTAAGTTTTTTTTTTTTTTTTTGTGGCATAGGGGGGCCTGATTTGTGCCCCCCTACATGCCACTATGCCCAATGACCATGCCCAGGGGACAGAAGTGCCCTGGGCATGGCCGTTGGGCAAGGGGGCATGACTCCTGTCTTTGCTAAGACAGGAGTCATTTCAATGGGGGATGGGCGTCGTAAAAAAATGGCGCAAATCGGGTTGTGGCGATTTGTTTGCCTCAGCCTGACTTGCACCATTTCTGGACGCCCATACGCCATTTTCCCCCTACGCCGGCGCTGCCTGGTGTACGTCGTTTTTTTTAACGCACACCAGACAGCGCGGGCGGCTAACGCCGCCTAACGTCATTCAATAAATACGGCGCCCGCATGGCGCTTCAGAATGGCGTTAGACGGCGCTAATTTTTTTGACGCAAAACTGCGTTGGCGCAGTTTTGCGTCAAAAAGTAAAAATATGGGCCTAAGATTTTTAAACATCCTTATTTTCAGTTAGAGATATAACATAACAACTAATGTGTGAATCATATCAGTCAAAAGTTATGGATTAAAGTGTATAATCTATACTTTGACTTTTTCTATGTTCCTGTCACAGTCTGACTAATGACAATGTCATTCTGGGCTTAGCCACTTCGGGTTAATGTCACATATGTTCAGGGGCATATTTATACTCCGTTTGCGCCGAATTTGCGTCGTTTTTTTCGACGCAAATTCGACGCAAAACTAACTCCATATTTATACTTTGGCGTTAGACGCGTCTAGCGCCAAAGTTCATGGAGTTAGCGTAATTTTTTTGCGTGAACACCTTCCTTGCGTTAATGATATGCAAGGTAGGCGTTCCCGTTTTAAAAAATGACTGCGATGCATATGCGTCGTATTTATATTCCCGGGCAAAAATGATGCCGGGGAGTGGGCGGGACTAAAAAACCCGCATTTGCGCCGGATTTTAGCGCCTGGGTCAGGGCAGGCGTTAAGGGACCTGTGGGCTCAGAATGAGCCCAGAGGTGCCCTTCCCTGCCCCCAGGGACCCCCCCTGCCACCCTTGCCCACCCCAGGAGGACACCCAAGGATGGAGGGACCCACCCCAGGGACATTAAGGTAAGTCCAGGTAAGTTTTTTTTTTTTTTTTGTGGCATAGGGGGGCCTGATTTGTGCCCCCCTACATGCCACTATGCCCAATGACCATTCCCAGGGGACAGAAGTCCCCTGGGCATGGCCATTGGGTAAGGGGGCATGACTCCTGTCTTTGCTAAGACAGGAGTCATTTCAATGGGGGATGGGCGTCGTAAAAAAATGGCGCAAATCGGGTTGTGGCGATTTTTTTGCCTCAGCCTGACTTGCACCATTTCTGGACGCCCATACGTCATTTTCCCCCTACGCCGGCGCTGCCTGGTGTACGTCGTTTTTTTAACGCACACCAGACAACGCCGGCGGCTAACGCCGCCTAACGTCATTCAATAAATACGGCGCCCGCATGGCGCTTCAGAATGGCGTTAGCCGGCGCTAATTTTTTTGAAAAAGTATAAATATGGGCCTCAGTGCTTTAATATTATGCTAACTACCTTGTGGGCAGCAAGGTGAGCTTAGGGGTGACTTAGGAAATATAGAAAATTGGATTTTCCTATTGTCAGAGGGGTTTTGACAGAAGGGTTTAAGCTGCTGCTGTCACGTTACACAGGGAATGCTGGAAACAATGTTTTTGCTGCCAATATAGTGGGTAGCACAGTTGGTGCTGCAGTCCATGAGTAAAATGTAACTGTTCATGCCAGGGGTTGTATTTCTGCACTATTTCCTCTGGCCTAGTAGAAACATTAAGGGGCATATTTATACTCCGTTTGCGCCGAATGTGCGTCAAAAATGTTGACGCACATTCAGTGCAAACGTTGCCCCATATTTAAACCCTGACGCCCGAGCCGGCGCAAAAGGTAGATGGCGCTATGTGCGTCAGTTTCTGGAAGCGGCACCCCGCCCTGCGTTAATGACATGCAGGGTAGGCGTTCCCGTCCCAAAAACGACGCACACAGCGGTGCGTCGTATTTATGCTTCCGGGCAAAAATGACTCCCGGGCCGTAGGCGGCGCAAAAAAATTACGCAAAGCACGAATAACGTGAAATTTTAACACCTGGGTCAGGGCAGGCGTTAAAATGGGGCAAACACACCTGTACTTAATCAGAACACACAGAACAAACAACAGAGCAGCAGAGCAGCAGAGCAGCAGAGCAGCAACAGGGAGACATGGAGGTGCTTTTTCTTCAGCGTGCACGTAGACGCAGAGCCCTGCAGCAACAACAGCAGCTACAACAACAACAGCAGGGACCCCAAGACAGCGCAGAATGCAGGAGAGGATATTCCGCCCAAGAACAACCCTGCATGGCCTCAGGGAACGGGACATCATCCAGAGGTACCGGTTGAACTGGCAGGCCATTCCGCAGCTGCTGAGAAATATTGAACAGCAGTTGGCCCCCACTTTAGTGACTCCCCGCACTATCCCAACAGAAACAAAGCTGCTTGCCGTACTTCACATGCTGGCAGGTGGCTCGTTTCAGACAACTGGTGCCATGGTTGGTGGAATATCCCAACCATCATTCTCTGCATTCCTGCCTAAAGTACTGGATGCCATCATTCGCCTGACACCCCGCCACATCTGCTTCCCAAACACACTGCAGGACCAGCAGGAAACTAAACAGGGGTTCTACGCCATCAGTGGCTTCCCGCACGTCCTTGGTGCAATCGACTGCACACACGTACGCCTTGTGCCACCTGCTGCAACAGAACACCTCTACTGCAACAGGAAGCACACACATTCAATCAACGTGCAGGCCATAGTCGATCACCAAGGACTGATCAGCAACATTGTGGCTAAATATCCTGGGAGTGTACATGACGCATTCGTCTTCCGTCACAGCTCCATCAACCAACACTTCCAGGATGGACGATATGGCAATGGACTACTTGTTGGTAAGGACAAAAACCAAACTCATATACACACTGCACAGAAACCCTCTAAGACAAACAACACATACACCACAATAGCAACACCTAGCCAGGAACACACTGAGGTACTCACATCACTAGCCATGTTTCAGAAGTCACCATTGAACCTGTCACACATTGGAATTTACTCTACAGCTTAATGTGAAGACATTAATGACTGTGGTTGCCCAAATGTCACCTTGCAAATTGGAAGTCTCACAATAACCTGTACACTAATACAATGCATAAGTTTAAAGGTATGGGATGGCCTGGGTATGTTCATATGAACGTTTCAAATACACTTTCATGTTTCAACTCTGCATGGAACTATCATCACACCCCCAGTGAGGACACACGGACACCTGTATCACAAGTCACAGTGCTAGGGAGGGCACACTGTACTGGAAAAACAAATACATACTACTGACAAACAGTTAGCCAACAAACACTTGCTCAGCCAAGGAAAAAATCTCAATGCCAAAGTTTTCACCAACAACCATAGGTCGTCACATTAGTACACAAAAGAGTCACAGACAACACAAGACAACTACTGCCATCAAAGATCCGTACAACAGTGCCTCCTACATCTAATTGATCCCATTCTGTGTTTCTCTTTCAGCTGATCAGGGGTATGGCATCCAGCCTTGGATAATGACACCATTTGGGAACCCAAATACTGCTGCTGAGCGGGCATACAATGATGCCCACAAGAGGACACGCAGCATTGTGGAGCGGACCTTTGGGATCCTAAAGTCAAGGTTCCGCTGCCTTGACATCACTGGCGGTAGCCTACTCTATTCCCCAGAGATGGTCTGTAAGATCATACTCACTTGTGCCATATTGCACAATATATGTGTAAAAAGGAATATTCCCCTCCTTGAACTGGACCCAGACATGCCTCAGGATGACGAAGAGGAGGATGCTGGCCTGCAACAGGAGGGGGAACAACCTAACACGGCAGCAGGAGTGCGTAGGCGCCAACAGCTTGTCATTAATTTTTTTTCTTAATGTATCATAATAACTTGTATTCCACACTTGTAAATAAACACAGATAACAAACACCACATCATGCTTTGGCCTATGCATTTCTGACCATCTTTAGTTTGATATTGCTGAAGAAGAATGTCGTCTCATTGAGCAATAATGCTATAACAATCATGACAACCAAAATTAACATCACAAATGTATGCACAGAGGGTAGGATGTGACATGATACATTAACATACACAGAGGCCAACAGGAGTCCAAATGTGGCAATTACACATGCCGGATCCAAACACCTGAGACAGTCTCTCACCCAGCCCAAAAATTTAGATCATTTGAAAGTCACATCACACGTGTTCAGAGACAGGGTGGGACCATCCATGTGTACGTGACCATGTCATCAATGGCTTCTCTCAAGTGTGTGATATGAGCAATACACAATTGGAACAACATTAGCTGCCACTAACTCAGGAGGAGACCATGAAGTCACAGTGACAACATACACCCAGACAGGTGATAGTGAATCCACATTCCAACACACATGTACACATATGTCATACAATCAACCTAATATCTGAAAGTAGACCATCACAGTTGTGTCCCAGTTTGAACCTAGCAGGAAGAATGTAACATGCCACTAAACCAGGTAATGCAGAAAGGGACACAGACAACAACTAAATATTTTTCATCAGCACATCAGGAACGCTGAGAGTCTTGTAAACATAGTCATTGGAAAATGGTATGCAAGTTTGCTCCAAATCATCATTACTGCAAACGTCAAATGGGCTAATGAGATGAATGAATGGTCAACAGTCATTCATACCATATGGCCTTACATTAGCCTGCTGCTGCAGGTTTGCCATAAGATAATAATTAAAACACATGGATACAGTAGCTATTCAGGATGGTCAAATCCTAGGGTGCTGGGGGCCTAAGTCCACCTCTACCGCCCCCCAAACATACAAGAATCTTGTACTTGTGAACTAAACACATGCATGAGGCACATGTGTGGGCTACATGTCAAAAGTCCAACACAAATCAGAAACACAAAATCATAATGGGACATGGTTAGCCCCATAAAAACTGTAAGTGACTATTGCACTCCCTGTTAGGACTACAGATAACAGCATCACCATCATAATTGTGGACACATTTTGGAGAAGGAATACATCATGGTATCCCATCCATCATTTCAAAATAGCCATCAGCAATTACCCAAAATATGTTGACAAATATGGTCAATACATTATTTACTGTATCCTAAACATTACAGTGTGAATGCCTTCTATACATACAACAACGGACATGTGTCATATCCAACCACAAATGTGTATCACATAGCACCGTTTGACCATGACAAATCACCTTCCCCAAGTTAAAAACATGAAGACATATAAAAAAAAAATGGTCAAAATTCTACGCATACAGCATGGGCGTCATCATTTGTTCACGTACATGAGTGCACAGAATGCAGAGTCAAATATAACTGTATCCAAAAGTTTCACATATTTACCCATCAAAGTATAATTTACATCATATATTTTTTTGACTCAGCATCATGTGCACTCTTGTACGTGGAAAAAATATGACGCCCATGATGTATGCGTGGTAAAATTGGCGCAACATGGACAATATGTTGGTCATCTCATGTACATAAAAAAATTATTAATATTCATATCATATTTTTTGACTCAGCATCATGTGCACTACTGAACGTGGAAAAAAATGACTCCCATGATGTATGCGTGGTAAAAATGACGCAACATGGACAATATGTTGGTCATCTCATGTACATTAAAAAAATATTAATATTCATATCATATTTTTTGACTCAGCATCATGTGCACTACTGTACGTGGAAAAAAATGACGCCCATGATGTATGCGTGGTAAAAATGACGCAACATGGACAATATGTTGGTCATCTCATGTACATTAAAAAATTATTAATATTCATATCATATTTTTTGACTCAGCATCATGTGCACTACTGTACGTGGAAAAAAATGACGCCCATGATGTATGCGTGGTAAAAATGACGCAACATGGACAATATGTTGGTCATCTCATGTACGTTAAAAAATTATTAATATTCATATCATAATTTTTGACTCGGCAGCATGTGCAATGTTATGCGTTAAAAAAAAATGACGCACAATTGTGTATGCGTGAAAATATGACGCATAACGGGAAAATAAAAACGGCGGCAATTTTCTCAAGGAAGTGATGTAATAGGATATCCTGTTTACAAAATCTGTACTGGGAGTTAACTTTCACTTTCACTTTGCAGTCTCAGATTTATCTAGACTGTGTGGTTGTGTGAAAGGTGTTGTCCTGTGTTTTACTGCTTTTGTGTCCTGTGTACCTTGTATTTTGTCATTTTGTGAATCTATTCTTGTTGCATAACATTGTCTCAGTCTGTTTAGTCTAGTTTTGTCTATTCCTGTTTTTGTTTGTATTGTCTGTGGGAGTCTGTTGTGGGTAGCATAGTTTTTGGGGTTAGTTGGGCTATTTTTCTCCTTTTTCATTTTCCTTCACACCTCTACCTTTCCCCATTTCCCACTTTTACTTTCTTATTTCATTTGTAAATTACTCTTGCTGTCAATATGTCAGGTAGGCCTCGCCTGTCCAGGATGGGTGAGGATGAATTGGGGGGATTCATATGGCTAGTTTGCCATTTCCTCCCACTGATGCTGGAGGCCGTGTGATACAGGGGTATCACACTGAGGCAAGGAAAATCCGGTGGGAGAAGGTGCGCCATAACCTGGTCCGGGTCTACGGGAGCATGCGCAATGTCCATCAATTGAAGCACTGCTGGGCAGATCTGATAACCAGGGAACAGGACCTGCTGGACCACCTGGGAATCAGGATTGGTGGCCATGTTGGTGAGTACAAATCAATTACATGGGAATAATAGAAATCTGTGTGGGAACATGTGATGATTGTTACCCAATCTGCTAGATAAGTAGCTGACTGTGTGTAATGCTAGGGAAACCTAGGCCCATGTTTATACACATATATCCCCATTTTTTAACCACATTTTCACGCAAAAACAGCAGCAACTTCCAACAAATATCTGTATTTTGCAAGTTTGCCCCCTCTCTGCGTGACAACATGATGCAGATGCTGCGCTACAAAGGTATACATATGTGCCCTAATGTGTATTTGTTGCACAATGTGTATGAAGACCAATGCTAGCAGTCAGATGGCTCATTTTTTCTACACATACCAGATGCCTGTAGCTGTATGTAATGTAGTGTTGCATTTGTGTCAGACAAGCAACACGTTAACGGCTCTATTTGTACTCTACAGGTCATAATGGCCAGTGAGTAAGTCATGTAGAAACAACATACCTACATATGTAGACGCCATAGCTAGACAGAAAATTTGAAACCCATGATAATGCTATACATGTGTGTTGCCTTCACGTCACATGAAGTTAGATATGTTGTCCACAGATATGTCACATGTGTGTGTGGTTGCTGTGTGTTGAACATGTCCACCTAGCCAGTTTGATTGTGAGTGGTCATGCAGTCCTCATTGAACCAGTTTTGGGATGTCTCTCTGGGATGCACATGCTGAGATGTATGGATAACATTATTGTTGGGGCATACTAATGGAGGGTTAACTTGGACGACACCTGACTGTCCTGGCCACTGCATGTGTGTAGTAGGGTGTGTAACTGTAGCAGGAGACTCATCCAATGTTAATGTTGAATACAAAGTCATCCATGCAGTATGAGCATGTGGGAAAGTGTATCATTACCGTGTCATATTCACACAGTGTCATTGTAACAGAAATTATTTGTCAGTTCACCCAGTCTGAGTATATTCTTCCTTTCATGCTTTACAGGTGGACCAGCCCCGTACACTGTGGGAGAGGTGGCACATTTTGAGGACCCCGATACCTACAGTGAGTGTCGCCTGAGTGCTATTTTCATTGTTTGGTAATGAAGCATGATGGACTACTGTGTGTTCAAGAAAATTCATGATTTGATGCGCTGGCCGTTCATTGGCATTGTTGTTTTAGTGTTATATCAAATAGGACTTATGTTTCTGTAAAGCAATACCTAGCCATCTCTCAGATTGAGGGGCTGTAGGTCAGTCCAGTTGGGCCGCAATGGGGAATGGGATGACTCATTTGGAAAACACTGGTCAATGTAAGACTTGGTCGGGGACTTGGAATGAACTGAGTCTGCATATCAGACTGACAGTCTCCCATATAGCTTAGGCACATGGCTTTGATGACAAGTGCTTCTTCCTAGTTGAGGATGGACTGTGTACACTGTAGGTTGGATCTTCCGGGGGCATGTACTTCCACAAGGTGAACTAGAAGTGTGTGTGACTTGAGTGCAATGGCCTAGGTGTTCTGTCGAATCATGAGAATGGGTGTTCTACCTCCTCTGTGTGTGTTGTAAAACATGCCTCACTGATAGTATGTCACGTTGGCCTAAGTCATATCATTTTGACATGTGTGGACCTTGGATGTGACAATGTTTGGCTGACTCCAACGTGTTGCTAGCCATTCATAGGTGTTGTGTGTGAAGGAACATACTTGTTGAACTTTCTATACACTCCTGGGTGTGCATTGAACATGGGATTGTTGGTTGTTCTTCCCACACCACCCTCAAAGACTGGCATGTTAATGTGAAACAGGGTACCTAGGACTGTAGCAACCAGTATGTTACACGTACTTGACACCTTTTGTGACTTGAGTTAGTACCTAGGGCCAGATGTTGCAAACTGTTAACAAGTTGCAAATGTCATAAATTTCTGTTTGTGAGTTGCAAACGTCTGTTTCCTATTCCGGAATGTATTTGGTGATTATGAACATATTTGCTAAATGCTTTTCCAAATCCAAAATATGAAGGGGTTTTCCAGACCTATTTACAACTCACAGTGGTATGCAATTCCATCTGCAACCGAGTACGTGGTTGCAAAGTGAGTCGCAGTTATCATCCACTTGAAGTGGATGGTAACCCACTTGCTAACTGGAAGGGGTCCCCATTGTAACCCTTCACCTTTGTGAGTGGACCTAATCCTGTACAAAACAGCCAGTGGTCCAAGGGACCATAAACTGACATGAAATTATCCAAGATTGAAGTTGTTGTAATTTATTTCTAAGTGCAGCTCATTTTCCTTTCAGGTAAACGGCCTACACTTGGGGAAAAATAACCTGCTTTATTTAAAAGCAGTCATGGCCATGGAGGTCTGCTGTTCCCAGCAGGCCTCCATCCCCGTGAGTGCCCATAGTCGCTAAGGTGGCGCAACTTGGAACCCACATCATTGATGTTAATGAGGTGGGTCTTAGCGACCCCATAGCGACTTGCAGACGGTGTCAGAGACACCGTTCTGCATTGCAAATTGCTAGTCGCATTTTCCAAATTCCTACATCTGGCCCCTAGTGTAGGCATTTGGTTATGGCCCATGGGTTCAATCTTAGCACACAACTAATTCCAAATGGCATTGAGTGAGGAGTGTGATTGTTATCACATAGAGTGACATATGTAGTGAAGTCAGTATGCGGAAGAGGTGCTGCCATGAAGTCAAATGCCTTAGGTATGATTTGGATGAGTAGTTTAGGGTGATGTCATCCATCATGTAGAGACATGGATATGCTAGGTGTGATATGCCCTTATGTATGCATGCTTCACATGTACTTCCTCTGAGCCCTTCCGTGAACAATGTTGTGACAATTGCTGCAACTAATACATTTCTAGTAATGTACAAATAACCCATTGTGCTATTCCACCCAATGCAAATCCAAAGGTAAATATTTGCCTTTTCTCTTCACAGCTGCAAACATGAGTGCCGCAGATCGCAACCATTTTGAGCGGCGTGCCATGAGATACAGGCACATCCTGCAGGTGCAGTGTGGGTATCGGAGGATGGGCCGCAAGTACCAATCTGATCGGGCCTCCGGGGCGTGGTGGGCCACACCACAGGCTCCCCCGACATTGCCACCAACAACCACCAACAGCACATCCACCAGGTGTGCCCAAGTGGACCCAGCAACGTCTGCAGCAATGGACCCTGCATCTTTCTCCAGACCTGGACCCAGCCGTGTGGTGGTAGCAGGACTGTCCCGTGGCCAACCAACTCCTGCCACAACATCTACCTCCGCCGGCACGCAAACCAGCACAGACCCTCCTGTGGACCCAGCTGCCTTCCTGGCATTGACCAGAAAATTGGACAAGTTAGTGAAAAAGGTGGACAACCTGAGTGAGGACATGAGTTACATCAAAAAGAGGGTCCGCTCCATCAGGTGCACACTACGGAGGGCAAACCTGTAGCACGTTTGCCCTCTTGAACTTTTACCCCTCCCCTCTCACCTCTTTCCTATTTTCTACTGTTAGTTGGGTTTTGGGATTAGTATTAGGATAAGTATAGGTAATTAGCTTAGTTAGTGTTAGGGAAGAGGGTGGGGGGTCCTTATTCTTTCTATCTTATTTTTTTGTGTGGGTGGGTGGGTGGGGGGCAATGTTGGGATTCATGTTTAAAAAAAGAAATTAAAAAAAAATATATTCACAAAATTCCAAAAAAATATATGTTTGTTTAGGATAGTATAGTATGTGTGTAGGTTAGTTAGTGTTGTCCTGCATGTGTCCTGTCTCATAATGGTGGGTGGGGGGTTGATGTTTAGATCGTTTCGTTACATGTGTAGAGTAAGTTTAGCTTAGGTTCGTTAGGGACAGTTGTGGGTTATTAGTAGTCAGGTTAGATTAGTGTAGGTTTACCTTTCCCTTAGTTGCCTCTTGTATTACTCGATTGAAATAAATATATAGTTAACCCTTTACATGATGCGCTAGGTGCTACTTTATCATGGCCTTGACATCAGTGTAGCAGAATGTTTTAGTATGACATTTGTGTCCTATGCTCACCATCCCCAGGAAATGGAGGTTTAACATCCCAGCTACCCGTGTGCTAACTTGTTAAGTATCCACCATTTGGGCGACCCACCATTGGTAGTGTGCATTGATCACCACGGTTTTGTTTTGGTATGTATCCGACTTCACAAAGAGTGCTTCCAGACTTGTTAATGTGGGTAAATTGATAGGTCGGACAGCAGTGTGAAGTTCAGGGAGATCTTTGTAGATGAGGAGTTGTTCACACTCTTGTATTGTTGCTTTCATTGCTGACCTACATCATGTGTGTACTGATTCAGCATGACTTTCCTTCATGGAAGCATACTCCGTAAGGGTGATTGATGCAGTGTAATTGGTTCATGATTCCTTACATTATGCGGCATTAATTCTTATTTAAGTATTGCATGGTGCCTACATTTCTCAGCCACCATTTGTTCTCTGGAATAGCGATAGATGGTGCATCATTCTGTCCAACACAGCATGATTGTGTGTGCTTAGTTCCTTCATCAGTGGTTTTACTCAGTATGGTAAGGCTATGATGCAATCCTGGCCACTGCACAGATGTTTCAGTATACATGAAATCAGGACAGTAGTATAGAGAATCGACATGGTTGCCACACAGCCACTTTGGAGTTAGGTACTGCTCAGTTGAAGTGTGAAATGACACAGAGACACAATAGGTGTGCAAGTGCTATTTATTTATAGGTGTTGTAGTGCAAATTGTCCATTCACCATATTTGCTGAGTCCGTTCTGGTGCATTCTTACATGGTGATCCTACAGAAGGGGTGTGGATGATGCTCATGACATGCTGGGGTGATGTCACAGACAGTGCAGAGGGACAGGAATTGGCAAATAGTAGGAGAGAGACATTCACTGGCAATGGGGACAAGTCATACAGTGGATTGCCAAACAGTCATTGAGTGTAGTTGTAGTGAGACTGGCCTTTGACAAAACGTAGGACCTTGGTCAGAGTAGGCCATGGTGCAGGGACTAGGGCTTCTGGGTACTCTTCCGGGTGAAGTTATCTGTTCCATGTCTTCTTCTTCTGATGTGTGTGTTGCTTGGTGTGTCCTTGTTGTTGTTGGTTGTGAAGGGGCAACACACACCTCAGTGTTAGAAGACATGGAGGCAGACATCCCGGGGGCTGCTCCCTGAGGAGTTATGAAGGGCAGTACAGCAGCAAGGAGGGCCTGCTGGTTTTTCAGAATGGCAGCCACATCACGATGGTAGGCAGCCATGTCCGCCCTGAGGGGTTCTATGTTGCATTCCTGCACACGTTGACTGGCTTGCAGTTGTAGTTGTTGTGTCAACTGGATGACAGCTGTGCAGATTTCCTTCTGTGTTTTTAAAAGTTCCTGCAAGAGCGATGTTCGGGCTTGCATAGCAGCTGCCTGATCAGCAGTAGACATCATGCACGAACGCACCCCCTCAAGGCTGGCTGCCATAGTTTGCATCCCCACCCGCACCTCCTTGGCTAGCTCCCGCTGTACCTCAACGACGGTTCTTTCGAAGCTGGTGCCAGTGTCGTCAGAGTCCTCAGCTGTGTTGGAGCTGGCAGGTCTTACAATTGGGGTGGCGGGTGGTTCTCCTGTGGTGGCTGCTTCTTCTGTGCTCCTCCTTGTGACTGAAGGTGGGGTTTGGAGGCTTTCAAGGACCATTTGAATGGTCTACTGTGGGATGTTTATGGGCTCGTCATCCATGTCTTCAGGGAACTCAGGGACAGGCATATCGGCAGGAGATCCGTGTTCCTCTGCAATGAAACAGGGTACAATTAGTGTGTCTGTGTTGTGACAATTTTGCACTAAGATACAAGCCTTTGGATGCCTTAACTTTGTGCTCTGTGTTTGTCTTGGTATCTGCTGTCCATCATAGGGCATTGTTGTAGGCCTATGGCCCACCTGTGTGTCACATGTATGATATGGAGCTATCAGACATGTCTGCCTGATCGCCTCTAGGTGTTGCTTTGTAATTGTTTAGGAATAGGCGTGTTTTTGTCCTACTCCTCCCTCGGTGTTTTACTATTGGTATGGAGGGACATTTTGTTGGGTGGGTTCTCATTATCCTACATGTGATTACTGGCTTTCTAGGCAGCAGGATAGCTAATGGTGTGGGGGACTAAGTCTGACCCACTTGTAAATAACTCAGTCACCCTGATATTTCTTTTTGCTCAGACTAACTAGCAGTGCCTCTGGTCTCCCACAGCAAAGGAATGTTTAGACATCCGAGCGCATGACATCTTTGAAACTTTTCAGGGAAGTGGTGGTCACTCAGATCCTACACAATTGTCTCTTTTCTGGTATGTTCCCATACACAAATGACAAAGACAGTATTTGTTTAATTTGAGGTTTAATTGTACAACTGACTTGTTGATATTTAGGTGTGAGCCACAATAACCCAAACAATACACACTGTTAGAATTGAAATAGTCTGCAGGAGAGTAATACATTAGTACACAGCTATCATGGTGCCTAACAGTTTCTACTCTCCCTCTGCTTGTTCTATGTATAGCACAGCATGTTACGTTTGGAGCTTGCCTGTCGGAATCACTGGGGAGACATCATCCCTCATATCAGAGGAATGGCCTGTGATCTGGTTGTGCATCAGCAGCAAGGCAGGCAGCATCTAGTTGTGTTTCTCAGTTTGGAAACTCCCTCTTGCGTGTCTTGGGACAAGGAAGTGATTTTATAAGTCATATGTCATCGTGATGACAAAATTTCCCTACGCAGGAATGCCAAATCTTAACCCCTACCACATCTATCAGCAATGTACCAGACTGTATCCTTGACTGGGGCACAGAGTGAATATGTTCTGGCAAACTCCAGTGCAGAAGTAGGCAAAACAGTGTGATTTGACTAATTTACAACACCCTAGGACTGGCTATTTGCTATATTAACTGATAGGAAGGCCAATGAGAAGCATTTAGTGCAAAGTGCTCTGAGGCTCTTAGATGTGAGCAAATGAGTAAAAGTACATTCAGGGTAAGGTGCACAAAGGCCTACAGCCTGAGGCTAATGCACAATGTATACGTTACACTTGCCACAATACACTTTGACTGACTGTGGGTGTTGTGACTGCCCTGCCAGCACACTTGCCTCTCAGGACCTGCCCTATACACTTTTTATTCACATTGCATGAACTGTACATGTTACGTGGCATTACCTATGCATGTTAATGTTACGATGTGGTATGGATGTAAACATTGTTGATGTTTGAAGATGATGTTGGGTCATGTGTGTTTGGCCTGTTTATCGTATGTAGGTCCTATTTGGTTGTCAGACTTTGCAGATGTGTTTCAGTGACCAGTTGCCTGTGTCCCCTCCTCAGGTGTTGTCTGAGCAGTATGACATTAGTGATGTAACCTTGTTAGCCAGGCACGTGAGGGACCCTGACGTATGCAGCATGTGTGTGTCGTTAGTGCTGTGTGGCTCCAATTGCTGTTTACTTTGGCTTATGTATGTGTCAGGTATGGACATTCGGCATTTGAGTGTACTGGTGCCTTTGTCTTATTTCTATGAATTGGTCCGGATGTTATCCTCACCCCCTAATTTGGGTATGTATATTCCATGGGGGGGTTCCTGCCATTTGGTACTGTAGCTGCACAGAGATGAGAGGTGTTATTGTAAGCTGTTGTGGCAGTTACATTGCAGTTGTTATTTTGGCTACTGGATTACTGATAGGGACCTAGTTGATGTGGGATAGATTTTACAAAACAAGTGCCTGGATGTGAGTTTGAGGTAGTTGCCTTCCCACCTGTCGCTGCTTTCCCTTGGCTCTATTGTTGTCATTACAGGATGTCCCCATGGGACTGTTGTTGTTGCTGTATTTTGTCGTGCCCCAGCTTCAGTCTGTGCTGGGCATGCCCCCCTGCTGTGCCCCTTTACCCATGCCAGTTCATATATGTGCAGACTTACATGCATTGTGTAGTAGGTATTTGCCCCCCTGTTACAGTCTACATTATTGCAATTTAATTCCCCATGCGACTTACCCTGCATGTGCGTTGTGTCGTGGTAGTCTGCGCTGTCCTGTCCTTGAATCCCTGTGACGATCTCCTCCGGGATGACGGCTGCGACCATCTCCTCCATGTGGTCCAGGGCCTCCTGTTGTGCTGGACTCCCCCCTCCAGTCTGCATTGCTGCCTTCCTGTTCCTGGCCATTTTCTCTTTTGTCCTACGTTTGCAGTCATGCCAGCGTTTCTTACACTCAGTGACTGTGCGGCGTTCTTCAGCCACACTGTTGATCTTGTCCACTATTTGTTTCCATATGGCCTCTCTCCTACTGAGTGGCAATTTAGAGGAGATGAAAAGTTGGTGCTGGTGTTCCGTCACCTCTTTCACCAGGATTTCCTGCTCCTCTTCACTGAAGCAACACTTTCTTCTTTTTTTTTTAAATTCCTGGTTCCTGTATGGATCCTCCTGGCTGGTTCCTGGTCTGCTGTCATCCTCCTGGGGTCTGTAGTGGCCTCTGGGATCCATTTTGGCTCTCTTCTGCTGAAGGGCAGTTTTCGCGCAAAAATTTAACGCAATAGCGTAAAAAAAAACAGCGATTTCCGGATTGTGCTGTCGTAAATCGACCCACAGTGATGTGCGTCGCCTTTACGTTGGTTTCCTTTACGACGGAACGCCGATGTGTGCGTCACGAAATAATGACTCCCACCTGTTGGTTGTGCTGCCGTACGTCAAAGTATAAATTTGACGCCCGCACGGCGCTTCAAAATGGCGTTAGACGGCGCAATTTTTTTTGACGCAAAACTGCGTTAGCGCAGTTTTGCGTCAGAAAGTATAAATATGGCCCTAAATGTTTTAGGTTTTAAGAAACTTTTGATATGTTTTAGGGGCCAGAGCGCATACACTGGATAACTGTGTCCAGTGTTGAAGGTACCAGCAGGTGAGCCATAAAAAATAAAAAAAGGGGGGATGATCACACAAAAAAGGGATCTCTTTGCAACAGTTGTTGTGTCTGTCAAATATTGATCAGCTCACATTCATCAGCAATTGATTGATTGCAACAGTCTTCTTCATAAACATTTTAGTCATTTTTTTCTTGGTGTATTTTTCGACATTATGGGCCAGATTCACAAAGGTAAACTTACACATTTGTGTAACTTTACGCTTTTTCAGGATTCACAAAACTTCACTTTAAACTTAAGTTTACGAGTTTGGAGATTCTGCACTCTGCACTCAGGGCAGAGATCTCCATGCATAAAAAGACAGGTCAAGCATGGGCGGTTCCTCCGCTATGGAGGAGGAGCATTGTCCTCCCCCTCCACCTGCAGCAGTAGCTGCAAAACCTTTACAGTAAAAACATAATAAATATTTATTATGTTTTTACTGTAAAATGGGGTGGGGCCATGGGCGTGACAGGGACAGAGGGGGAGTGCACAGCCCCTCAGTGTGCATGTATGTTTGGATGCCATCTCGGGCAATACAGTCCTGGATTGGAGAGAGCAGGCAGCGACTCCCTCTCTGCCTCGCTGCTTTCATGCTTCTGACTGGACACATGGGAGGATGGGAGCCTAAACCTGTCCCTGCAGATAAGGAGAGGTTCGTAGGTGGCACGGCGCGGCAAAACAGGTTCACTTGTTAATTTATTTATTCATTTATGTATTTGGTTATGATCCCTCCTCTGTCCCTCCCCAACGCCACGCAGCCACGCCCCTTCTCCCTCCGGTGAGCCACGACTGAGGAACAGCCTATCTTTTTCTGTGCAGAGGGCTCTACCTCAAGAGGTGTCTGCACTCTTAAACATATTTTTTTACATGCAGTTTTGTGAATACTGGAAAGCGTAATTATTACACAAAGATGTGAGTTTACCTTTCTGAATCAGGCCCAGAATCTCACTCGCAGACTACTTCACAGTGCCTCAGAAGGAAAGGTGGATAGTGGAAGAGAAAAAGGAATACAAGTGAGGATAGCAAAGATGAATAAACTAATTTTCACAGTGCTCAGTTAGATCTATTCTAGTTCTGTGACATAAGGAAGAGAATAGTTCACTCAAACAAGTCAAAACTGAAAACAAAACGTGTTGCCCCATAATGCAATCCAATTTTATTCCATCCCATTTAGCTTAGAATCTTAAACTGTTTAGGGGTCAATTTACAGTCATAATCGAATTGCCAGTTGATTAGCAGGTCATAGAGGGTCTGGAGAAATAAGGACATTCTTGAGTTCTCTTCTGAACTTAGAATGGTCTTGCTGTTATCTAAAGGCTGGTGTTGAGCTGTTGCAGCTTTGGTCCATTTGTTCCACTAATTTTTGAAAATGCATGAGTGTTCTTATTATTAGATGCCAGTATATAGATGCAGGATGGATTGTAGTTGTAAAATTATTTGAAAACTTTGTCTTGGACCCTCAAACCAATATGCTTTGTGGGTAATTCAAATCATCTTGAATGATGTCCTCTGATCTAGAGGCACCAATGTAAGGCTCGAAGGGCAGAAATTATGGTTTCTGTCTTCTGCACGCTGAGTACCAGTCTTGATGCTTGGTTTTGCCCCACCTGAAGTTGATAGTGAGAGGTGCACTGTTTTTTCCAGTCCTGCCATCCATGTACTAGTGAAGGGAAATTTGGGCATCAGACATCCTCGTCGATACAAACATCATGCATGACACCTGGCAAACTAACTTGATAATTGTATGAGTAAGTGCATGTGCTGTATGGTGCAGATCACAAATGTGGCATGGTGATAACTGATCAGTGTTTCTGCAAGTCACTTCCCTGTAGAGTTATCAAATGTCATTTGAATTAAGTGATGAAGCACTACTTAATTTTCCACATAACTATGGATGTGACAACTCACCATAGAGCCTGGTGGGACTCCAAGTCCCAGGCTCCTCTTCCCTGCTGCCCCTCACCTGGGGCTACTTGGATCACATCGCGGGCGCTATAAAGCACACCGCGCAACGCAGCTCCTGGTTGCGGCATAGAGCCTGGTGGGACTCCAAGTCCCAGGCTCCTCTTCCCTGCTGCCTGCTGCCCCTCACCTGGGGCTACTTGGATCACATCGTGGGCGCTATAAAGCGCACCGCGCAACGCAGCTCCTGGTTGCCGCATAGAGCCTGGTGGGACTCCAAGTCCCAGGCTCCTCTTCCCTGCTGCCTGCTGCCCCTCACCTGGGGCTTCTTGGATCACATCGCGGGGGCTATAAAGCGCACCGTGCAACACAGCTCCTGTTTGCCGCATAGAGCCTGGTGGGACTCCAAGTCCCAAGCTCCTCTTCCCTGCTGCCTGCTGCCCCTCACCTGGGGCTTCTTGGATCACATTGCGGGTGCTATAAAGCGCACCGCGCAACGCAGCTCCTGGTTGCCGCATAGAGCCTGGTGGGACTCCAAGTCCCAGGCTCCTCTTCCCTGCTGCCTGCTGCACCTCACCTGGGGCTTCTTGGATCACATCGCGGGCACTATAAAGCGCACCGCGCAACACCGCTGCACGGGACGCGCACGGGCGAAACCCGGGACAAGGGCTGGCCCGTCCGTGCCCATCAGAGACCGAAGGAGGCCGGGCTGGGCCCCCCCTCTGGGCTCTAAGGTACGGCATCAGGCCACCTAGTGCTGGGTAGTATTCCAAAATTCTGTGCTGTAGTGTTACTTTCCAATGGGGAAGCGCAAGGCGAAAGGAAGCCCTGCATTGGGCTCTGTTAAATCTAAAATACCTAAAACCAACAAGGCCACGTTACCGCACACCAATTGTGTTGCTAAGGAAATAGCCAATCTAATTGAAGAGGTAGAACAGATCTTAAATAACAAGGAGAGGGTTCGACGAAAGGAGCCAAAATCCGGCACTCTCATTCCATTTTTAACTTCAAGATCGCATCCTGCTGCCAATTCACAAACTGTTGCTTCACCTCATCAGCCGCCAGCCTGCCAAGGCCCCATTAACACTAGTCTTCTACTCTCTCCGCACTTCACCTCGATCCTGAAGCATTAAAAGCCTATGCAACATACCCTACAATTCCTTGTTCTAATCGCTTTTCTCCTTTGGCCCCCAAGATACGGAAAATCATCGACCAACTCCCATGACCTCGCTACGCACGGAGAGTGCTCCCCTGCAAAATGACTTGTTAGCACTGGTGTCTAGCCTTAAGAGCGAAGTAGGTGAGCTGAGATCTCTACTGCTTGAAATCACCACTTTTCTCAAAAGCAAACATCTTCTCCCTACTTGTGAGCGCAAGCCAAATCCCGCGACAACCAAACATTCACTTGCAAAAGGCGTTCTGTCAACTGGGCCCCTGTCACTGCCAGCAAGTGCAGCAGGCCTTATGGAAGAGCAGTGTCCCCATAGCCGGCATATGTCTCCCCTCGAAAGTAATATTCCTCTTCCTTCTAATGTTCTTTTTAAATGGGACACTACTAAAGCCTCCCGCCAAAATTCTAATCTAACTAGTAATAACTATATATACATGTGTAAAATGTCCCATTTTTGCCTCCAAACACGAAAGAAGACAAAGCCTCACTAGTCAACAAGGTCTCGCACTGGCTGAGACACGTCAGAGGCTGTGGTTCAGTCATTCATGATGACATTTTATCTGCTGAACGAGCCAATGGTTCTCCTGGTTGCTGGGACTTGATAAAACTCAATCTTAAAAATCCCCATTTGGTAACAGGTCTCCAAGATATGGAAGCACGCAACACAAATAGGAAGTCTTCTGCTATTTTTCTCACTGTTAGCTGCCCTACTGCAGGTCACATGCAGCCGAATCCTTCTTTCAGAACAGCCAACTTGGTCTCCAGCCGTTCTGCAAATTACCAAGATCTTAGGCCACCAGGTCATCAGGTCAGTAAAGGTTCACCATCTGATCTAGTTCCCATGATCAACTCCGGTCTTGTCTCTAGTGGCCAAACAGTACGTGATCTCGATTTCCAGGGGGCTACTACTGACATTGATTGACTATGTTTTACTAATCCTTGCATTTCCATTTTTAGCCCAGATTCACTGGCTATAGATTCTTCACCTAATTTACCCAGTCCAGGTGTCGTCCCTTCTCCGGATTCACAATCTGATACCATTAACAATTTTACAAATTCCTTCATGGTGAAACTTATCGACAGCCATTCTTCAGATGACATTCTCATGAAATCAAGCTGCTCCACTCCCCAGAAAACAGCAAAACTTCTGTCCTGGAACGTGGCTGGCATTAATGGCAAACTCGCTGATACTGAGTGGGGGGCATTTGTCGAAAACTTTAATGTCTGTATGTTTCAGGAAACTTGGGCAAAACACTGCACGTACAGACAGTGGTTTAGCTCCTTTTTTAAACCAGCCAAGCCATCTTTAGCAGGTAGGGCGGTAGGGGGTTTAACTACCTGGGTAAAATCGACAGAGGTGGGAGGAACAAAGGAGATATATGTGGATTCCTATGATATTTTGGCTGTTGCCGTCCACCCAATCTCAGGCTCCCCTGTTCTCTGTATAAATATCTACAGTAGGCCGGAACCTTCTAACCATCGCTCAACTACTATCGAGCTATTGAATACCTTAATCCCGGACCTCCGTCTCAAATATCATATCATAATAGCAGGGGATTTTAATGTCCAACTCGAATTTAATTCAGACCTCATAGAGGTTATGCAGCCTGAAGATAGTGTATGGAACATTCCTTCCTATTCCATGCCTTATTCAATCCAACAAAATTCACATAAACCGTGTGTTAGGGCTACGCAGATAATAGACCTTATGATATCCCATGGCCTCCGCCTTGGTAATGGCCGCTTTCCAGCTGACACTCCTGCCAGACCAACTTTCTTCAGGGGTCCATATAGCAATAAACTGGACTACATTTTCTTTGATTTAAGAGCTTGGCACCACATATTAGACGTGGACGTGGGTAATCCACATATTAGCGATCATGCCCCTCTCCAGATCACGTATAAGAGATCTCTTTTAGCAGGAGCCGTATTTCCTCCTGCTTTTTCCGTTGTTATGGAGTTGTCTAGCAATAGGCACACGGTAAGATGGGACTCCTTTGAGAAATCGAACAAGCTTCGAGAAAAACTGTGTGCTTTAATTTCTTCCCACCAGTTATTCGACGATAGCCTCATTTTTGCTCCAACTGAAGTTACGTCTCTCCATTTGGACCTCTTTGTTACTCTGAAAGAGTTGTTTACCAAATGTGCAAGGCCATCCACTAACTCTTGTGCCCAACCCCACTCCAAATGGTTTAACAAGAGGAGTAGAGAGGCTAAAAATACCTTGGTCAATGTGTTAAGGACAAAAGATAGACTAGGTATTATCAATGCAAGACGTCATTATGCGTCTACATGCAACAAAAGCAAACATGAGTATGAAGAGGGGCTTTGGAGTGATCTATTTGAGGCAGCTAGGGCCCATGACTCCAAACGGTTCTGGTTTCTGGTCTCTCGCAGTAACCAGAACCGAGCACCCTATCTGTAGTCCCATATTACCCCTGATGCCTGGCTTTCCCACTTCAAGGAACTGTATGGCCCCCCATTGGCCTGTGATGCACCAAGCTTGGGAGAGTTGACAACCTTGGGTGAGCCTACGTCCTCCTTGCCTCCCTTCACATTGAATAAAACTGTGCTGGATATCACTGCTCAAAAAGCAGCAATGGCCCCAGGGTCGGATGGGATTCCCTCTGATATGTTTAAAGCGGACCAGAACACGTGGAGTCCGTACATTAACAGGCTTTCCAACGCCATTTTGATTACCAGATCTTACCCTGACTCATGGAAAGAGGCAATTATTGTGCCCATTTATAAGAGAGAGGAATTCCCCGGGAAATTATAGACCCATCAGCCTTCTCGACAATCTCCCAAAAATATTTTGCCATCAACTGTTGAACAGGCTGAGCAAATGGATAGTGGAAAACCAAATCCTAAACCACCTCCAAGCGGGTTTTAGAGAAAAAATCAGTACAATCGATCAGATATTCCGCTTCATTTCCATCAAATGGAAAGTTGTCGATGTGGACTTAGGTCATCTATTTGTAGCATTCGTTGACCTAAAATCAGCTTTCGATTTAGTACCCGCTACAAATTGTGGGAGGTTTTGTCTAAAATGGGAGTTCCTTGCTCTATTCTAAATATTATCAGAGGTCTCTATACTGGTAATTATGGCAGAATTAGTTGGGGTCGTCAAGGTGAATTAACTGAAAAATTCCCTACTGCTCGTGGCGTAAGACAAGGCTGTGTACTTGCCCCTACCTTATTTCTTCTTTTCATAAATGCATGTATTCCTTATCTCCTGGAGTGTTCCAATGATGCCCCCAAATTAGGAGGGCAGAAGATCCCCTGCCTCCTATTTGCTGATGACACCTTGTTGATATCCCAAACAGCCACAGGTCTTTCAACCCTGCTTTCGAGGTTCATGGACTTCTGTAATGACCATGGCCTAGAAATTAATCGACTCAAAACCAAGTGTATGGTGTTTGGGGATAAAAAAGACAGGATGCGGCGACCCATTTACTTAGAGGGCGCCGCGCTGGAAAGAGTTGGCGATTTCGATTACCTAGGCCTGAAACTAGAAGACTCGCACAAGTGGTATTGTCATCTTCAGAACGCTAATTTCCGCATGAAACAACGGGCGAGTGGTATTGTAAGATTCACAGCTAGATCTCTTAGCTTTGCCATGACGCCCGCTATTGAAATTTATAAATCACAAGCAGGGGGCGGGGCATCTATGGAGCCGAACTGTGGGGCCACTGCAATTTAGACGATCTGACAAAGGTGGAAAACTCTTTTTTAAGGTCGTTGTTAAGACTTCCTTCTGGCACTCCAATGCTCCCTATTCAAATGGATTTAAATCTGCCTCCCATTAGCCAGATCGCTGCTCTCAGGCCTTTGTTGTTTTGGATTTGCCTATGGTCACTAGACTCTCTTATTCCCTATAGATGTGGGCTAGTCAATCTGATGGCCAATAACACCAGTTCAAAAGTCAAGTGGTGTGTGTATGTAGAACGGACCTTCTCACTACTTGGTTTGGGGTCTTATTGGAAGGATCAACCATCTATTCCAAAAAATGCAATACAGATATTGAAGGATGCATTTTGGCTCTATGTCCAACTTTCACAATTGTCTTCTGTTTCGCCATCTTCCATGACGGGCAGTTTTTTACAAATTAAATGCCACTATGAATCTGCGCAATATATGGACATAGTACTTTCTCCATGTGCACGTGCATTGTATATTAGATTTAGGATAGGCTCTCTTCCTCTGCACATCCTAACACATAAATGAACTAACACTAGTTGCACTTCTAAGATGTGCCTGATGGGCTGTGCCAGGGAAGAATCCATAACCCATGTCCTCTTTCAATGTCCTGCATACCATAAACAGAGAGTTCGTTGGGTTATTCCTTTATGTAGGAAAATGGGTTTTAAGAATTGCTCACTGGCTTTGAGAATTCTTAAATCTGATTCATCTGTTTTAGTGGCTTGTTGCTTGGCAAAATATCTAGATTCTATCTGGCATTTTAGACTGAATACGCTTAAAAAAATAGAGGAAAACTTAACAATAGACGTGGGGAGCGGCCATTGATGAACCCATTTGTGAATTTTAATGTATGCACTTATCACTTTTTATTGTCTAATGTATTTTTTTCTTTTTTATGCTTAGATACTTTTATATTTTTAAATAGAAATGTCTTATTTTATGTGATATGTCTGGTTAGGTTTGTATCTGACTTTTGATACCTATCATGCAAAATCCTGCATTTTTATACGATTTTTTAATACGGTATGAATTTCCAGAGGGAAAATGCTTATGCCTAACATTTTTTATGTAGCTCAAATTTGTATGTCTGAAATTTTTTTTACATAGCTTGTTGTCTTGTAAAACTATGAAACTGTGAATTGTGATGTGCTTTTATGGTATTTATTTTTACCGAAATAAAGCTAACGAACGAACAACTCACCATATATTTCACCGACTGTTGAATAACTTGCAGATTACAGCAACACATTTCTTGTTCAAATGGATAGCCTGTGGCCCATATTTTGGGGATTCGGCAGAGGGCAGTGCAGTAAGTCACCTGCTGTGCTGTCCTGCTTCAAAGTGAAAGGGCAGGAATGCACTGTATCTATGGGCATACGGTGCATTCCTGTCCTTTCCTGCTGCACTGGTGCAATTTCGGCAGCCTGGCGCCAACACAGGCACTCTTGTACTTCGGTGCAGGGGTGTGTTCATTGAAGGTATGATTGTTTTTGTGCAGTAAGGGCAGCTTCCTACACAAAAGAATCCGGGAAGGCTTTTTCCTCTTTCTATACGTGCTTGTTAAATGCAGCACACATAGAAAGGGGAAAAATTAGGGGGAAAAAATATATTGCTCCTCCTTGTGCCTCCCCTGGGGAGGTGAAGGTTTTGGCACATTTCCAGGTTTATAGGCTCTTGTAAATCTGAGGATACATCAAAATCCATGAGTGTTGCATGGGAAAAGCCACCCCAACATCCATGGAACACCTCTCTGGCGCAGAGTAAGGCAACTCAGCGATTTGATCTGCCTTGCCATATTCCATATCTATGAGGTCATGCAAAGCCACACAAAAGATTTGCCTGGCCTCATAGATATAGTTCAGATGTTTGCACCGCCTCTGCATCACTGACAGTGATGCAACAATGGTGAAAGCCTCTCATACATGTGCCCCTCTGTATCTGAAAAAAACATGACACCATCATTCATCTCAGTGGCGGACACTTTCAAACGTTATCTGGTCACCTGTTTTTTGAGAGCTGTATTCAGGTGTATTGAAATGTAATTTAAACATGGTGGAAACATTGATTTACACTTTGACATGAAAATATTTTATTCATTATTCATGTTACACTAGAGACACTGTTCTAAGAGGTGTAGTCATTTCAAGCAGGCACTCAAAGTATAAAAAAAAATCCCTGCAATGTATTTCTCTTTTGAGGATTGAAGAGAAACAGATTCCTGCATTACTACATAGTAATACTGATTTAGTAATTGCAATGTTTTGTAAAAGGATACAGGTCACTCAATCACTGAGGTGGCATGATTCGTCATTGTATCTGCTTCTCACCTCAAAGATGTTTTATGTCAGGCAGGGTGCCTATCTGGAAGCTCTTTGTAAGAGACCTTTTAACTGATTGCATGTTGATGATAGCTTGCTATCCTAGGCTCCCAAATTGTTTGAGTAGTGGGGGAACCTCTGTATAGATGAAAATGACCTTGTATTAGACTGTCCTATTTATTGTCTCACTATGTTAAGGTTAAAATTAGTGTAGGATACAGAGTAGGGGGTTGTGAAATATGCATAATTTGCTTTCACTTAATTAGGCAAAAAGTTGGCAAAATTATGCATAATTATGCAAAATTCAATTCTGTAATTTCACACCATATTTTAGCATGAAATGCTTCCTTGTGTTAATTTTTGGCGCAAGGTCACACAAAAAACTAGGTCAAAAATTCAAGTGCGATCTACAACAGCTGCTCAGGTTCTGTTGTCCCTTTGCGTTTGTGGTAATAATTTACAGGGAATGGTGTGATGGCAGTAATTTTAATACCATGAATGACACATAATTATGTGAAGTAGGGTAATAGCATAATTTCTGGAAATTTGCGTAACAAGAGTAATGCAAAATTCACGAAATTACATGAATTACACTGGTGTTGTCCCAGGTCCTTTCTGCGGTGTCACCCCAGATTTTTGCTTCCCTTTCGCTGAACCCGTTTTTGTAGGTTTATAGGTTCTTTTTCCCTGCTAACCAATGAGAAGGTGCTTGTGCTCTATCTTTTAAAATTGTTAAAACTTGGATACACCTGATTGGTACTTTAAATGTATTTATACGTCCCTGTAAATGAGTCTACATAAACCCATTGCTTGTAAATTTAATGCTACTAGTAAATAAATGAGTCTACATAAACCCATTGCTTGTAAATGTAATGCTACTAGTGGGTTTCAGCACTCATTGTGTCACCCACTAATGTAGCTTGTAAAACATATCTCAGGCCTGCCACTGCAGCCTATTGGGCAGTTTTAAAATGACATTTCGACCTGGCAAGGTAAACCTTTTGCTAAGCCTAAACCTTCCTTTTTAATACCCATAAATCACCCCTAAGGTATGCCCTAATGTCTCATAGGGCAAGGTGTATGTTATTTAAAAAGTAGGACTTCCATTTTGCATGTCCTAGCAATGAAAAAGTCCTAAGGACACTATTGTAAGGCTATCTCTCCAATAGACTAACACTGGATTACTTTATTACAATTAATAAGTGATCATTTAAGTTTGGGAATAGATAGAGAAATGCTTCTGCCACTCAAATGAATTGTAATTTATTTTAAGCTTTACTCGGGCCACTAGGCAATCGGTCTCTTTACTCCCACTGGGCACCAGTTCTCTGTGTTGTCCGATTTAGAGACAACCAATTTACTTTGTCACGGGGCAGAAGGGGCAGCCTTTGGTCTACGTGAAAGGGATGGGATTTTTCTGGATCATCAAAATAGTTCCCTAGGGCATTCTATAGGAAATCAGAACATGCCAGAGTCCATTAGGCCCAGACAAGATCTGTCCTTTTTGTGCTCGAATGTTGCGGGGATTCCAAATAAAATGCAAAATGAGGGTTGGCTTACATTCATTATGAATTATGCTGTGATTTGTTGTGAGGAAAAAGGGGCTTTGGATAGCCTAGCCATAAATGGTTTTAAATCTTATTGTCTGAAAGTAACCTCTTGTACAGTGGGTAGAGCCAAGGGATGCTAGCAATATTTGTGAGAAATTCCCTTAGGGAAGAGGCGATTACATTTATAGAATCGTGGCCTTGTTTTCAAATTTTAAAGCTCTGTTCGCTTAAACAGTTCAATGTTTTTTTTAATGAATTTTTATTTTAATATTTTTACCTCACACCTCACGTGCATTAATGAAAATTTGGGAAAGAAAATAGCTGAGTGTGTTGATAGAGCGAATTCTTCTAGTTCAATTGTCTGGGCTGGTGATTTTAGCATTTCCAAATGCCCTCGTGAGGGGGAGTGCAGATGTGGTTATACTGACCTTTAGAATGACGGCAATGGTCCAGTTTTTGCATTCAGCCTATGGTGAAGCATTAAACCTCCTGATTCTATCCTTAAATCTAACCTTTGGATCTGATGACCAGGAGGAAGGTTATTACTATCTGCCTACTTTCACAGGAAGGGAAAGGGGATCCACCACTGATTTCATATTGATATCAAGAGATCTTGTCCAGTGTGCCCTTGGTTATGAGGTTCTTCCACTTCCAATTAGTGACCATAACCCTGCTATTTTAAAATTGTGTCTCTACTAGGTGCCTAGTTCATCTGGAAATTCCACGCCATCAATAGCTCACAAACCCAAAAGGGGGGTTCGCTTGCAATGGGGTTTTATTGATTCAAAGACGTTTTGTGAAAATGTGGTTGTCAAAAATCATAAGGAAGTGTTGCGTTGCCTTTCAGTTTTGGAAGACCCTATAAATATTTTCAACAACTTTGATGGTCTATGTATAGCAACATCTAGTGGCCTAATTTCAACAAAAAAAAATCAAAAGCCTGAGTGAGCAATCCATGGTTTTCTCATGAATGTACAGCATCTTTGCAGGTACCTAAATCAGTCACTAATTGAACTCCATGTATCACTGGTGAAATTAGACTAGCAAGATCTAAATACAAACAGACCCTTATGCAGAGGGAATCTGAAATTAAAGTAAATGCATGGGAAGATTTACATGAGCCAGCTCGACTTAAAAAGTCGAAATTATTTTGGAGTACAGTTCACCGCCCATTTTTCAAAGACAATTTGAGAGATTATGGCACTCATTGCAACCCTGGTGGACAGGGGTAATTTGGAGAAAGGTACTTCCAACAGGCTGGCGGTACCTTTTCCCAAATTATGACATTGACGGTATGGCTCAAGCCAAACTGCCAATGTACCACTCCGCCTGCCAGAGTGGTAAAGGCCGCTGGGCTGGAGACTTCGGTCTCCAGGCAGGCGGCCGTCACAATCCCACCTCTCAGGATTATGACCCCGCCTACCGCCATGGTTTTTGTGGCAAGCATACCGCCACGAAACCCATGGTGGTAGGCACTTTCAATGCAAGGTAATTGCCTTCCCTGACACTGATAGGGGTCTCCCCTGCCCCTCCCCAGAGCCCTCACCCAACCTCAGTCTCCCACCCTCCTGCCTGCACATTTACACACCCACACGCGCACACATACACACTCATACACACATGCATACCCACATCCACCCACGCACGTACACATAGATACCCACACACCGCAACACGCACTAACATGCATTGTTGAACACATGCATTCACAACACACAACATACACGTACACTCACATTCAGTCATTCATGCATGCATTCCGTGGGACTCACCCCCGCATGCATGCATACAAAAACAGACACACAACCCCCCCCACACAACACACCCACACACTCACACACCATCCCCCACCCCCTCTCCTGTCAGAGAACCCGAATTACCTGCTTGCAGGGGGTCCTCCGGTAGGAGACAGGACGCAGTGCTGCTGCCAGCAGGATCCGCCAGAAAACCACTGCCAGGCCGTATCATGGAACATGATACGGTAGGCGGTGTTTTGCTGGCATATCGCTGCTGCTGGCAGCAGCGCCACCTTCCCGCTGTCCGCCGCCATGACCGTCAACGGAATTCCGCCAGCCTTCTGGCGGGATTCCGTCTTCAGTCATAATGCGGGTGGGCAGCTGGTAGCCACAGCAACGGTATGTTGGCAGCCATCGCCGTGGCGGTAGGCGGCATTTACTGCCAATGTCATAATGAGGGCCCATATGCTATATCCAGAAACAAGACTGGGTTGACGTTATACTGTAGGTTTCAATCCTGAGAATAAGGAAAGATCGACCGGAAATGAAGGTGGGTTTGACTTTGAGGATGGTTGGGTGGCTGACTTGGTAGATTTAGCGTCAGTTTCTGACTCCATAAAAAGTGCCTCTAATGGTAAGGCTCCCGGCCCAGATGGGGTCCCATCTGGTTTGTACAAATCTAACGTAGATCTCAGGGCCCCTTCAGTTACTAATGTTTTAAGGGCAGCAGTAAAAGATGATCTTATTCCATCTTCGAAAGAATAAATAATTGTCCCTATCTATAAGAAAGGTGATCGGATCTTGCCCACATGTTACCGCCCAATCTCAATGATTGACAAAACGCTGAAGTTATTGGGCCAGGTCATTTTGGGGAAATTAGAGTCCTGGTTGGAGAAAACATCCTTCTTTAGCCCAGTACAGTATGGTTTCTGATCAGGTTTAGGAACTGTGGTGCAGGCACTAAACCTTACTTTTATTTTTGGTGAAAATGTGATGGCCAGGAGAGGGGTACTTCACATGGTTTTCATGGACCTCTCTTGTGCCTTCGAATTTGTAGACAGGGACATATTGTGGGGGGTTTGATAGAGCAGGCAGGTATCGATACACCATTATTAAACCTTTTAAGGCAGCTACATCAGGATTCTTAGGCCTGTCTGTCTGTGGTACATGTTACGTATGTCTTCTTCCATGCCCGGCTAACTGAACAATCCACTTTGTGCTATTTTGCACTTTGTATGCCTCTTCAAGGCTGAGATTTGTGTGCCCCATTTTGTTGGACAAACAATTTACATCACATAAAGAGGGGCTAATTTATTTGTAGTCTATGCCCTCTCTTGACATATGCACCACAATCCTTAGTTATATAGTTGCTGCTATTACCATACAAAAGGTTTATGCATTGTAATGTTGAAATATTGATTTCTACTCTTGGGAAGCGAAAGCCTCTGTTTTATAAAAATACTGAATTTGCTATCATAGGTGTGTAAATAAGTTATGTTTTTAAAGATGAATTATTGACAGATCTTTGTGAAATGTTTTGATCAATGATTGTTTTTTAACTTTGGATTATTGAGGCTGGCACTATCCTCTCCGGATTAAGAAGCGATTTTTCTGAATCAGTCATGTGGTTCCTATTTCGGTAACAGGACTGTGGGGGTGATTCTAACTTTGGCGGGTGGCAGAGGCCGCCCGCCAAAGTTCCCCCAACAGATACCGCTACGCGGTCAGAAGACCGCCGCGGTTATTCTGTGTTTCCCGCTGGGCTGGCGGCTGACCGCCAGAAGGCCGCCCGCCAGCCCAGCGGGAAACCCCTTCCCACAAGGAAGCCGGCTCCGAATGGAGCCGGCGGAGTGGGAAGGGTGCGACGGGTGCAGTAGCACCCGTCGCGATTTTCAGTGTCTGCATGGCAGACACTGAAAATCCTTTAGGGGCCCTCTTACGGGGGCCCCTGCAGTGCCCATGCCATTGGCATGGGCACTGCAGGGGCCCCCAGCGGCCCCACGACACCCCTCACCGTCATCCTGTTCCTGGCGGTCAAAACCGCCAGGAACAGGATGGCGGTGAGGGGGTCGGAATCCCCATGGCGGCGCAGCAAGCTGCACCGCCATGGAGGATTCCTCAGGGCAGCGGAAAACCGGCAGGAGACCGCCGGTTTTCCGTTTCTGACCGCGGCCATACCGCCGCGGTCAGAATGCCCTTGGGAGCACCGCCAGCCTGTTGGCGGTGCTCCCGCGGTCGTTGACCCTGGCGGTCAATGACCGCCAGGGTCAGAATGACCCCCTGTGTGTTTAGGATGACAGCACTGCAGAGTTTGGGAGATCGGGTGGACCCCACATCATTAGTAGCTGTTGGTCTAACTCCTGGCCAGCTCAAAGTGTCCCACCCAAACCTCCGAACCCACAGGGGTAAAAGGAGATTATGATAACTGGAACATGACACTACAACTCCGCAGAGAAGCTCTGGAAACAGATTATACACCTTTCACTCAATTACTTATGCATGCCAAGGTAAGACACAAAGATGCAAGATACGTTTTTGAAACATTTATTAAAACAATGGAAATCTAGTATAAAAATCAAGTGCTGCAATAATTAGGCAAGGTAGTCAACATTGTGATCAGGGTAAAGATGATAAAAAACCTTACCATGAGGTGTGTGCTTCTAGATGTTCTGGAGGTTCTAGACATTCCTAACTAACTCTATGTCTACCTCTGAGAGCATAGCGGTTGTAACCCTCAGCCTGGCCGATCTAAGGGATTGGGCTCAGACCAATATCTGGATTGAATATCAGGAATGGCCATGTAGTGTAGATGGCAATCCTCTCAGGAAGCTTGAAGTTCAGTATCAGCAAAACTGCCTGTCATGGATTACACGTCCCAGGATGGTCATGACCAAAATGCCCTCTACCCTCCTTGGGTCAGTGTATAGTTCATATAATAACCCATGCCACGTCGAGACCACTGATCTTATGTAATGCTGCGTCTTGCAGATAGAAGCTGGCTTATTTACTGGCAACACAAGTTAGCATATTGTGTACTTTGTTTAACAGCCTTGGACAAAGAGTACTCATTATATGAAGCGGAAAGACTGATTAAGCAGTGTGTTGCTTGCTTTCCTACAATAAAGCTACTGATAAAATGTGTAAAAAGCCATCGCAAAAAATCAACCTTGCTAACTTAAATAAAACATGTATAAAATGTAGATAAAACACAAACCGTAAAAGTAAGCTAAAAAAAAAGGGTTGCCCAACCGTGGTACTAAAAGGGTCCTCACATCACTCTCTCCTTGTCAGAAAAGGAGTGCAGATTGTAAAGACGTCTACAAAGAGCAATAAAAACACTAAAATACTCTAAACATTTTCTTTCGAAAATGTCCACACTGACAAGCACAGCATGCGAACAAAGGCAGCCAATTTAAATTTAAGAGTGTAAAAAGTTCTGAATTAAAAGTCATCTGAATTTTGCATAAGATCATCAAAAACATGAGTGAAGCTGGAATGCATGAGGGACCCTGCTTCCGCAGACAATATTACCACCAATGCCTCATCCAAAAGGTATCAGCAGCACCTGAGGAGGCAGCGTTCCGTGCCATGCCTGAAGAAAGCACATCTGAAAACATAATATCCTTGTCCATGTAAGGTGGCTCATAGAGGGCGTCATGTAGCAACTGCATTCTCGTAGGACAACTTTGGGATTGCACCCTCAATGGGAACATCAGCAGATTCATGTCTGTAGAAAGTACCTGTCACTAAACATGCCATACTTCCAGAGCAGTCTCATAAAGACACCACAAGCAATGGAATACAAGCGGCACACACCAGAATACTGGTTGAAAAGACAGTGACCAGTCTTTGTGCAGTTCCTCCAATGATGATACCCCAAAGTACTGCATCATGCAATCACAACAAAGTTTGATTGGTAGGAATTCCATCAGTCTTTAGCTTTGTGTTGGGACATCCATTGCGGAACAAAAAGAGCCATAGCAAGTTACCACCAATTAATGCCAAAATCAGCAGTATGCCTCCAAAAACAGAAATCACATATGGGACACCTGCTCTCATACCAAAAGAGCCTTGATCAATTAGAATCAAGTAACTTCCATCTGAAAGTAACTGAAACACTGAGCAAATCAAAGGGATGGGAATATCTCAGGCTACGTTAGCTGCTGACATGTTACATACGCTGTGCAATGCCACCTGTAAACAAATCATTGAATGGCTTACAGAAGTTTCACAGTCGCTACCACTAAGAAAAGCCTCCTTTTCCACACTTGTAATCAAAAGGCAGTTCCCAACCATGAATAAAACTCTTCCTAAACTTTCAAACCTGCCCACTGGAAAATGTTTCAAACATGAAGTGAATTGGAAGGTCGATATCAGCAGGGATATCACTGAGTGTACTAACCGCACTGACAAGGGTGTTTAAGCCACTTTGAAAGGCAAATATTCTAGCTGGTTTATGATAAGCATAGTATATGTTGCATATTCCTATGCCATTATCTGTTGTTTCCTTGGTTGGTTAAATGGTGCAAAAAACTCTTTTGAGTTTATGTGCTTACTTGACATTTGGTTCAATTGTAGAACCTGCAAAGTCCAACTCAACTGCATAATGGATCCTAAACTGACTCTGTCCATGTTATAAAAGTAGCATATAATTTTGTAAATTGTCTATTGCGGATTACAAAACGTTGTTTAATGTGTAAGTGCGAGTGGACAATGTATTCATGCCTTTATCAACAACAGCAAATTCTTTCTCTAAGTTTGCTTGATCTATTTTACTTAAATGAGCAGCAGCTTCCGTTTGTGAAAGCTTCTAGATTTTGTTGTGTATTGCATATGAGAATCTTTTCGAGCATGCTTTCCTAGGACTTAACAAGAAATCTTGCATATCTGTGTCCTCGGATAGGAGAGAAAGGTGTTCTTCAGCAACTGTCAAAGTGGAGTTTTGCAACCATTGCTGACATAATTAACCCACGCTACATGTGTTGACTATAACTGTATGTTGTGTAGTGACATAGCGAGGATTTTGTGTGCCTGCTTTTAAACCCTGTGAAGAATTAATAAAACAGGCATGACAACCATTTATATCCACTGGCCACAATAACAACCTACTGGGACCCAAAAGTGTAGAATTAAATGTACCATTCTTAACCACGCCTTTGAACTTTTATTCTGTAAAATTCACAACAATTTGCCAATTTTCAAATTTTGCAATTGAGGGAATACTGGGCACATTCATATCTTTAACTTTTGCTAAACCAAGGTAAATTGTTTGTTGAACAGTTTTGTTCAGAAAAATAATTTTCAATGGCATTAAACATGCTTTAAATAAGGCATCTATAACCTGTATTTTCTAATCTTCCATTCCCTAGACTGATTATAAATCAAATGTTTTCTTCCAATATTCAAAGCCTTGAGTAGGCAATTGGAAAAAAAATGAATTAGAATAAATTAATTTAGTATCAGTCAGCAAAGTCTCCCTTGCTTTTGTCACTGGCAATTTGAAATAATACTCACGATCTGTAGCATCATGCCCAGAAAAATGGGTGAGTTTGTCTACATAATGTTTGGAACTCATCACAGGTAGAATCGGACAATGTTCCCATTGTGTGTAATTAAAAACTGTATGTGGGATACTAGCTCTGTGTAGTTAATGATGTCCATAATAAGAGCATAGAATCAACTGTTTTTACATTACAGTCATCAGACACAATATCGGGCATAATATTATCATTCATAGAAATGTTGAAAACACACAGCATGTGATCGGTTTCAGAAGGGCCAAATATATCATTTGGAACTTTATCTCAAAGAATCCCATCTGGTACTGGAACAGCAGAAATGTTCACAAAGGACAAGCCTCTTCGGGCATTGGGGCAAGAAAAATAAGGCTTTAAAACTGCATCTACCGGTTCAACAGCAGAGCGTTTAGGTAATGACCATGTATAAGCAAAAAGAAGACAATGACAAATCCAATCCACAGAAAGAAAGCAAGCAATGCTAGTGTAATCCACAGTTAAGACCATGAACTGATCAAATAATTGTGTCTAAGCCAGTTGAAAAGCTTACATATACCATGAACAGAAGTGGTAGTTGAAGTTGAAGAATAGTTGTTTACAAGGTATCCAGAAGCAGCCTGTGCAAAAACAGGAGCCAGTGCAGGTGAAAGAGGTCTGGTAGACACCTCTAATGGTGGTTCATCGTAAACAACTCAGGCCCATATTTATACTTTTTTTGCGCCGCATTTGCATCATTTTGTGATGCAAAAGTGGGCAAACTTACAAAATACAATACAATAAGTAAAAATGTGGGCCTCAGTTCATTTGTGAAGTAGTAGAGGACTGTAGATTTATGTCTGGGACATTTCTTGTGCATGTAGTGGTAACTGAAATCAATAAAAGTTCATTTTCTGCCCTCCCCACCCTAGGGGAAACAATTTCAGCATTGGTTAATGCATGAAGAGGTATTTCCTGTATGGTAGTAAGAAGGGATCGGGGGGCTACCCAGGAATTCTTGAGATCTACTGTGTATGATCGGCCACATAATGGAACTTTACTTGATCAATGGAGACAAAACGTTTGTCCCTCAAGCGGTGGTAGAATCACACTTCTGGTACCCTGTATCCCAAGAACAGGCACCTATGGTCATCCTGATTAGTCCACTCCTTTTTCACAGCAATCCTTTCATGAACAAGGTCCTCTACATTTGGATTCCAGCCTGTAGATGTTGGTGAATCCCTCTTTCCCAAAGTAGTAGTGTGTGTGGTAGAATGTTCATCTCGTAACTGCTGTAATTACTGTAGAACAGTGAGACATTGATTTATATCAAAAGGGATTTTGGGCCATATGTATGAACACATTTCCCCATAGACACAAAATGGGTAAAACCCTTTGATACATCTGGGCTTTTATGCCAGGACCATCAAGATCGGGGATGTACCACAGAATGCCAAACAGGACTTTATATAGGGTACGGCCTCCCAAAGAACTTCTAGGCAGATTAATTAATGCTCTCTGGAACCCATATAGGTGATGTATCCGTCTACAATCTGAACCTAATACTCTAGCTGTTAAGGATTGCTTTAAGTCTTGTTTTTTTTTCCTTTCCACTATCATACTTCCCTCTGGATGATAGAAGGAAGAATAATGCACTGCTAAACAAAACATTCTCATTGTATCCCTATAAGCCTTACAGGCACCCTGGTCTGAATGGAATGCTGCAATTGCTTATGTCCCAATAAAGACTTGCAAAGCTTTAATAACAGTGCAAGTGTCAGCCGATCATTGTGACCACACTCAAAGGAATTTGGAGCAAGAACCTACTGCTAGTAGAATGTATTTGATTGCACCATCAGAGTTTAAGGGACTAAAATGGTCCAGGTACACACACTGCATAAGCTTGTTGGACACTAAGAGGGGTGTCTGCAGTGGGTACTTGATGACGGAACCTTTAGTTTGTTGCCAGATGCCGTAAATATGGACAGACTGCTTTGTCTGTTTGCATAGACTGTGCTACCAGTAGCGTTTTTGTAATAGTGAAAGAGTAACTGCAACATCAGCATGGGCAAAAGCAACATCCTCATGCACTGCTTGAACTAAGTCTATCCTGCGGTCTTGGTTGGGGATAACACAATCACCCACTCCTGAAATTGTTGCAAAAGGAATGTTTGGGCACTTAACTGGTGGGAATATTTTGCTGGTATATTTTGGGTAAAGGGTGGTGTCAGCCAAATCTTTCATGGCAACCAATAGTTCACCATCCACCCTCATATGAGAATGAGTTATCACAGCCACTGTTGCAGTAACTACTGCAGATTTGGACGCATCATCCACCAATTAATTCTCCTTAATATGTATTTTCACACATTGATGGCAGTTTGTCTTTAAACTCTGCCACTTTCCCCCAGGGCATATTATGCTTGATGGGGTTTCCTTTGGTTTCCCTGAATCCGAGGTGCCAGTAGATTAGGTTTTCATTGAAAGACTTCAAACAATAATACAAATCACACTCAATCAGTGTGGGGAATTTGGGTTTCGTATGTTCCAGCACTAAAATCAATACTTTCTGTTCAGCAAGTTGTGCAGTGCAATCCCCAAGGAACTGTGTAAATGTTGTTGAGGGTGGCTTTCTCGATCCCTCATAATTCCGCAAACAGCTGTGCAAGCCGCAGAGTACTAATGGTTGGTACCTAAGGCAGGTGAGCTGAACCATTAGTCTAAGGGCCAATTTATACTTTTTAACGCAAAACTGCGCCGCCGCAGTTTTGCGTCAAAAAAGTTACTGCTGGATAACGCCATTTCGTAGCACCGTGCGGACGTCAAATTTATACGTCAAGTCGTAATGGAAAACGACATTAACGTGGCTGAAATGACTGTGGGTCGATTTACGACACCGCAACCCGGATATGCGCCGTTTTTTGACGCAATAGCGTCAAAAATACCCGCGAACACTGCAAGTGCACCAGAGGAGAGCCAAAATGGATCCCAGATGCCACCTCAGACCCCAGGAAGATGACAGCAGACCAGGAACCAGCCAGGACGATCCATACAAGAACCAGGACATTTATAGAAAGAAAAGAAAGTGTTGCTTCAGTGCAGAGGAGCAGGAAATCCTGGTTAAAGAGGTGACAGAACACCAGCACCAACTGTTTATCACTTCAAAGTTGCCAATCAGTAGGAGAGAGGCCATATGGCAACAAATTGTTGACAAGATTAACAGTGTGGCAGAAGTACGCAGGACAGTCACCGAGTGTAAGAAACGCTGGCATGACTGCAAACGCAGGACCAAGGAAAAGATGGCCAGGAACAGGAAGGCAGCACTGCAGGCTGGAGATGGGAGTCCAGCACACCAGGAGGCCCTGGACCACATGGAGGAGATGGTCACAGCCGTCATCCCTGAGGAGATTGTCACAGGGATTCAAGGACAGGACAGCGCAGACTACCACGAGACAACACACATGCAGGGTAAGTCGCATGGGGAATTAAAATACAATAATGTTGACTGTAAGCAGGGGGGGAAATACCAACTACACATTGCATGTAAGTCATCATATACATCGAGTGGCATGGGTAAAGGGGTGCTGCAGGGGGGCATGGCCTGCACAAACATAAGCTGGGGCACAACATTACACTACACCAACAACAGTCCCATGGGGGCATGCTGTCATGCCAACAATGGAGCAAAGGGAAAGCCTCAACAGGAGGGAAGGCCACTGCGTCAAACTTACATCCTGGCACTCGTCAGCCAACATATCTCCTACAGTAACTAGGGCCCTATTAGCAATCCTCTAGCCAAAACGACAACTGCAATGTAACTGCAACAACAGTTGCCACTACCACCTCTGATCTGTGTGCAGCTATAGTAGCCAATGGCAGTAACCTCCCCATGGAACATACATACCTAACTTAGGGGGTGAGGATGACATCTGCAACAATCTCCTGAAACAAGACAAAGGCCCCAGTACACGCAAATGTCAATGCCCATAGGTGTCACAAACATCAGCCAATGTAAACAACAATAGGAGTGACACAGCACTAAGGACACACCCATGCTGCAAATGTCAGGGTCCTTCCCGTGCCTGGCAAACAAGGCAACATCACAAATGTCATACTGCTCAGACAACAGCATTGAGGAGGGGACACATGGAACTGGTCCCTGAAATACACCTGCACAGTCAGAGGACGAAATAGGACACTGATACGACTATCAGGGCAATCCAATGTAACACACATTACCCAACATCAGCAGGACACATTAACAATATCAACATCCATATCACATCATAACATTGCCATGCATAGGATATGCTACATGTCAATTACAATTAAGTCAATGTGAACGCTCAGGGATTGGGGCAGGTCCTGAGAGTCAAGTGTGCTGCCAGGACCATCAGAACACCCACAGCCAGTGAAAGGTCTCACCATGAGAATGGATATACACAGAGGGTCGAGTAGGACAAAAAGGTGGCTATTCTCTATTAGGCATAAAGCAACACCTAGAGGCAATGAGGCTGACAAGTCTGGTAACTCAATAACATACATGTGACACACAGGTGGGCCATAGGCCTGGAAGAATTCCCATCTGAAGGACAGCAGATATCAATACAAAACAAGATCACAAAGTGAATTCATCAAAAGGCAGGCACGTCACGTCAAAATTGTCACAACACAGACACACTAATTGTACCCTGTTTCATTGCAGAGGAAGATGGATCTCCTGATGATAAGCCTGTCCCAGATTTCCCTGATGACATGGATGACGAGCCCATAAACATTCCCCAGGAGACCATCCAAAAGGTCCTTGAAACCCTCCAGACCCCACCTTCAGTCACAAAGAGGAGGACAGAACAAACAGCCAGCGCAGAGGAACCACCCACCACCCCAATTGCAAGACCTGTCAGGTCCAATACAGCTGAGGACTCTGACGACACTGGCACCAGCTTTGAAAGAACTGTAGTTGGAGTACAGCGGGAGCTGGCCAAGGAGGTGCGGGTGGGGATGCAAACTATGGCAGCCAGCCTTCAGGGGGTGCGTTCGTGCATGATGTCATCTGCAGATCAGGCAGCAGCTATGCAAGCCCTAACATCCATACAGCAAGGACTACAAGAAACTGTCAAGGAATTCACCACTGCAGTAAGGGAGTTGCCACAACACCTCGCACCCCAAACATTCCACTGCATGCACGAATGCAATCATGACTCCCTCAGGGCCGACCTGGCTGCCTACCATCGTGATGTGGCTGCTATTCTCAAAAACCAGCAGACCCTCCTTGCTGCAGTACTGCCCTTAAGACCTTCACAGGGAGCATCGACCGGGATGTCTGACTCCACGTCTTCTAACACTGAGGTGTGTGTTGCCCCTTCACAACCAACAACAACAAGGACAAAGCAGGCAACACACACATCAGAAGAAGAAGACATGGAACAGATCACATTCACACGGAAGAGTACCCGGAAGCACTAGTTCCTGCACCGTGGCCTACTTTGACCAAGGTCCTACGTTTTGTCAAATGCCAGTCTTACAACAACTATACTCAATGACTGTTCTGCTAACCACTGTATAACTTGTCAGCATGCCCAGTTAATGTCTCTCTCCTACTAATCGGCAAATCCTGTCCCTCTGCACTGTCTGTAACATCACCCCAGCATGTCAGTAGCATGATCTACACCCCTTCTGTAGGATGACCATGTAAGATTTCACTAGAACGGACTCAGCAAACATGGACAATGTACATATTGCACTACAGCACCTATCAATAAATAGCACTTGCACACCAAGGCCCATATTTATACTTTTTGACGCTAAACTGCGCTAACGCAGTTTAGCGTCAAAACATTTCGCGCCGTCTAACGCCATTCTGAAGCGCCATGCGGGCGGCGTATTTATGGAATGGCGTTAGCCGGCGCTAGCAGACCGGCGCTGCCTGGTGTGCGTGGAAAAAAACCACGTAGACCAGGCAGCGCCGGCGTAGGGGGAAAATGGCGTTAGGGCGTCTTAAAATGGGGCAAGTCAGGTTGAGGCAAAAAAATCGCCTCAACCCGATTTGCGCCATTATTTTCGACGCCCAGACGCCATTTAAATGACTCCTGTCTTAGTAAAGACAGGAGTCATGCCCCCTTGCCCAATGGCCATGCCCAGGGGACTTATGTCCCCTGGGCATGGTCATTGGGCATAGTCGCATGTAGGGGGGCACAAATAAGGCCCCCCTCTGCCACCCAAAAAAAATTAAAAAATATAAAAAATTATACTTACCTGAACTTACCTGAATGTCCCTGGGGTGGGTCCCTCCATCCTTGGGTGTCCTCCTGGGGTGGGCAGGGGTGGCAGGGGGGGTCCCTGGGGGCAGGGGAGGGCACCTGTGGGCTCATTTTGAGCCCACAGGCCCCTTAACGCCTACCCTGACCCAGGCGTTAAATAGTGGCGCAAATGCGGGGTTTTTTGACCCGCCACCTCCTGGGCGTGATTTTTGCCCGGGAGTATAAATACGACGCATTTGCGTCGCCGTCATTTTTTTAGACGGGAACGCCTTCCTTGCATCTCATTAACGCAAGGAAGGCGTTCACGCTAAAAAATGACGCTATTTGCCCATACTTTGGCGCTAGATGCGTCTAACGCCAAAGTATAAATATGGCGTTAGTTTTGTGCCGAATTTGCGTCAAAAAAAACGACGCTAATTCGGCGCAAACGGAGTATAAATACGGGCCCAAATATGTCTCTATGTAATTTGACACATCAACTGTGCAGTAGATAACACAAATGTGCCTGTATGACAATCATGTAGCTTGTCAATACAACTGTCCTGACATCATGTAGTCAGATACATCTGTGCAGTGGCCAGGATTGCATCATAGCCTGCCCATCCTGAGGAGAATAACTGATGAAGGGAGAAACGACACACCATCATGCTGTGTTGGACAGAATAATGCTTCATCAAGAGAAATCAAAGTCAACTAATAGTGGCTGATAAATGTTGTCACCATGCAATACTAACACATTGAACTATGCAGTCTAATCTAAGCAAACACTACAAAACACAGCATCAATCAACCTTTCTGAGTAAATATCCAAATAGGTAATCATGCTGAATTTTTGCACAAATGATCTATGTCAGTTATGAAGACAAGAAGACAAGAGTGTTAACAAGACCTCATCTTCAAAGATGTCCCTGAACATCACACTGCAGTCCGACCTAAAAATGTCCCCACAATACCAAGTCTGGAAGCACACTTTGTGACGTAGAAAACATACTCATCGACACAAATCCTTTGTGATCTATGTCAACTCCGATTGGTGGTTCTAAGAAATGGTGGATCCTTACCAAGGTAGCACTGGGGTAGCTGCCATTTTATACCTCAGTTTGTTTTTGTTTGTAGCATAGGACACAAATGTCATAGAACAACAATCATCTACACTGATGGCAAGGCCATGATCAAGTAGCAGTTAACACATAATGCAAAGGGTTATCTATATATTTATTCCAAACTAATCACACCAGAGGCAACTAAGGGAAAAGTCATACCTACACTAATCTAACCTGACTACTCATTACCCACAACTGTCCCTAACTAACCTAATCTAAACTTACTCTTCACATATAACGAATCGATCTAAACATCAACCCCCCCACCCACCATTATGAGACAGGACACATGCAGGACAACACATACTAACCTACACACATACTACTCTATCCTAAACAATCATATATATATATATATATATATTTTTTAAACACACAGGAACCCCAACATTGACCCCCACCCACCCACACACTTAATAAGGAAAAGTAGAAAGAATCAGGACCCCCCACCCTCCTCCCTAACACTAACTAAACTAACAACCTATACTAACCTAACACTAATCCCCCAAGCCCACTAATCATGATAACAAGGAAAGAGGAGGGAGGGGAGGGAATTATGTCCATTGAATACATCAGTCCTAGAGGTTGGCCCTCCGGAGGGTCCACCTGATAGACCTGACCGGCTTCTTGATTGTCCACCTTCCTTAAAACTTTGTCCATTTTGCGTTCCAAAGCCAGGAATGCCGCAGGGTCGATTGGTGGTGCTGCTGCTGTTTGGGTCCCGGCAGAGGTGCTCTGTGGGCGTGTTGAGCCTAGCCCACTGGACTGTCCTGCAGCTGTCACACTGCTGGGGCCTGGGTGTGCTGCAGAGGCAGGGACAACTGTCCCCGCTGTGGCTGGGGCCACTTGGGGAGAACCGGTGGTTGTGGTGGTGGTGGCTGTAGTGGGCAACCTTGGGCCACCCTGTGGTGAAGCCCACCATGCTCCAGAGGCCCAATCCGACTGGTATTTATGGGCCATCCTTCAGAACCCCGACTGCACCTGCAGGATGTGTTGGTACCTCATGGCCCGCCTCTCAAATTCATGCCTCTGTGCGGCAGTCATGTTTGCAGCTGTGAAGACAAAGGGCAACTATTTACCATAGGAACTGCATTGTGTGGAATAGCACAAGTGGTCAATCTGACAATACATCTACTGTACTTGTAACAGCTCATATCACCATATAGATCATTGAAAGTCTCAGAGGAAGTATATGGAAAGCCTGCCTACGAAGGTCATCTCACACATAGCACATACAAAATCTACATGATGGGTAACAACTGGCAATAACTTGTCATCAAAGTACTGACAGTTGCAGCTAACAATCATGCTGCACCTCCTCCGCCTATTGCCTGGACTACATATGTCAGTGTATGTGATAACAATCACAAACTTCAAGGTCTGGAATTTGTAATGTGATTTGCTAGTATAGTGCTCATGTGCCATAACTGAGTGTGTACAACAGGTTGAAAACCATATTTCATATAATCACAAGTATGTGTAACATACTGGTTGCTTCAGTCCTAGGTACCCTATTGAGGGGGGGGGAAGAACAACAAACAATCCCAAAATAGATGCACACCCAGGAGTGTATAGAAAGCTCAACATGTTTTTGGCTCCACACACACACCACCAGTAAGGGCTATCAACAAATTGGAGTCAGCTAAACCTTGTCCTATCCAAGGTCCACACATGTCAAAATGTACTGACCTAGGGCAACATCACATACTTCCAGTGAGGCATAATTTTCAACAGACACAGAGGAGCAAGAACACCCATGATCATGAATAGCATGCACACCTAGGCCGTTGCACTCTAGTCCCACACACTTCTAGTACAACTTGTGGAAGTACATGCTCCCGGAAGATACAACCTACAGTGTACTCAGTACATCGGTTAATAGGGAAGCAGCAGTCTTCAGACAAGCCATTTGCAGAAGCTATCTGGGAAAATGTCAGTCTAACATGCAGACTCCGTCCGAGACGAGTCACAGTGCAACTCTTATTGTAAGTAGTGTATTCCACATGACTCACCCCATTTCCCATAGCGGGCCCTACAGGAATGGCCTACAAACCCAAGATCAGACAAATGGATAAGCATTGGTCAACTCAAAATAATGTGATAACTGAAATCCCACTAATGGAACAAGACTAATGATTGGGCAGCGCATCACACCTTGCAATGTGTTCAACACACAGTAGTCCATCACACATCACCAGCAAACACAAAACATACCACACATGTCAACACTCACTGTAGGTGTCGGGGTCCTCAAAACAAGCCACCTCTCCCACTGTGTACGGTGCAGGTCCCCCTGTAAAGCATGGAAGGAAGAATATGCTCAGAATCTGTGCACTGACAAACAATTTCAAATACAAATACAATGTGATAAGCTGACATGAGTAATGAAACACTTTCAGATATGCTCATACTGCATGGAATAATTCCTGGGCAACATTTACATAGGATGGGTCTCCTGCTACATTTACACACACTTCTACACACATGCAGTGGCCCTGACTGTCATGTGGTGGCAAACATGCACCTCCATTAGTGTGCAGCAACAATATAGGTGTGTATTCATCTCATCATGTGCATCCAAGAGAGACATCCAAAAGCTGGTTACTTGAGGACTGCATGACCTGTCAAACAGCCTATGTGGTAATGACACATTTGTGACAGTTAGGTACATGGTACAGAGGGCCAGGTACTTTGGCAATACCTCATGTTGTTACAGTTTCATAAATTGATGTGTCCAAACAATGGTGATTGGCACCAAACATAGATGTTTGTACCCTAGTCCATACCTTTGGACTGCCATCCCTAATCGGATTTTGGCACAAGTAACAAAAAATACCTGTCTAAGATGTTAGCTGAAGGCACCTGACTCCTTTACAAATATGGTTCATGTTCAGATCTGGCATGTATCAATAAAATGTGAAGGAGCACATTTATCCCAAACAGGCATGGCACTTCTGTGAACACTTTCCCTACACACTAACCAGACACACATGAGACATATGTCTGGGCCACATTGCTATCATCAATTGACGTGAAGGCAGCACTCATTTTCAGCATCATGTAGGATTTCCAATGTCAGTCTAGCTATAGCGTCAACATATGTAGCTATCATGTTACTACATCCATACTTCACTGGCAATTGTGACCTGTAGAGTCCTGATTGCGTCATTAATGTGTCGCTTGTCTGACACAAAGGCGGCACTACATTACATTCTGCTACAAGCAACCTGTAAGTGTGGTAAACATGAGCTGCCTGACTGCTAGCATTTGTCATCCTTCACATAGTGCATCAATTACCCTGTATGTTTCCCTAGCATTACACACAGTCAGCTACTTATCTGGCAGATTGGGTACCAATCATCTCATGTCACTACACAGCTTTCAATTGTGCACATTTGCATGATCTGTACTCACCAACATGGCCACCAATCATGATTCCCAGGTGGTCCAGCAGATCTTGCTCCCTTGAGATCAGGTCAGCCCAGCGGTGCTTCAGTTGATGCTCATTCCGTTGGCTCCCATACAGACGCACCAAGTGATGGCGCACCTTCCCCCACCGGACTTTTCGGGCCTCCGTGTGATACCCCTGTATCACCCTACCTCCAGCATCAGTGGGAGGAAATGGCAAACCAGCCATATGAACCCCCCCAATTCCTCCTCACCCATCCTGGAAAGACGTGGCCTACCAGACATTTAGGCACAAAGGGGAAAAGTAGTAGTAAATAAAAAGAAAATAAGGGGGAAATGGGGAAAGTTTGAGTGAGGAAATACAAAGAAAACTTAACAAATAGAAGAGCCCAACTATCCCCTATATAATAGTACCCACAACAGACTCCCACAGCCAATAAATACAACACTGGACTGGACAAATTTATACAACACACACTCAGACAGTATTCTACAACAATATATTGATGACAAAACAACAAGTAAGATGGCACTCTGGACACAAAAGCACAAATTCACACGACAACACTTTGCACACAGCCACACAGTCTAGAATAATCAGGGACTGCAAAGTGAAAGTGAAAGTACACCCACTCTACAGATTCTGTAAACAGGATATCCTATTACATCACATCCTGCATAACATGGCCGCCGTTTTTTTCCATTATGCATCATATTTTCACGCATACAGGTTGTGCGTCATATTTTTTGACGCACAGGAGTGCAAATAATGCAGAGTCAAAATATTTTTAATAATTGGGAAATAATATTTGTTAGCGGCATAATTTACAGTTCCAGAGGTGAAAATTAAGCCGCAGACAAATATTATTTCTATTTATTAAAACATTTTTTGACTCTGCATTATTTGCACTCCTGTGCATCAATAATTATGACGCACAAGCTGTATGCGTGAAAATATGACGCATAATGACAAATATGTATTTCATTTGTCCAAATGAGTTATGGAATTTTGCATGACCAAACGGTGCAAAGTGACACTGGGGTTAGCTATAGCAAATGTCCCTTATAGGATGTATAGAAGGTATTCACAGTGCATTAGTAGATTGGCCATAATGGATATTACTCATAATTGCGCACATATATAGGTAATTGCTGATTGCAACTTTCCAAATATGAAAGAGCTAACAGGATGTATTCATCAGCTAATTTGTGAGCACATGTATCAAGCTATTCCAAATAGCAAAAAGGCCATTTAGGTAATGCAATTGTCGCCTAAACCTTTTTTGGGGGTAACCATGTGCTAATTACGAGTTAATGTAGCTAAAATATGTTTCACTATTGACATATAGGGCACACATGCCCCTTATGCATGTGTATGCTTCACATGTGCATAAAAAATGTCTATTTGGGGTGCAGCAGAGGGGGACTTAGGCCCCCCGCACCCTGGGGTTTGCTGTTCCTGACTTGAAAATTTATCAAAGGTTTTCCCAAATTCAGTAATGCTAAACCATTGGCAGCAGGCCCATAGATGCAAATTGAGTATGATTCTCTTTTTGCAAATCTGTAATACCATTTGCCCATTTGAAGTTTGCCCTATTACTTCTTTAGAGAATTCTGACATACCATTTAGCATTAATTTAATTGCAAATTCTCAACTTTCCTTATGTCATGATAGCAAATAGGTTTTTGATGTATGTGACCCTTTATGCATTACCTGGTTTAGTGGCATGTTTCAATCTTCCTGCTAGGTTACAACTGGGACACTACTGTGATAGGCAGCTTGCAACCATTTAGTTGATTGGATGGTACATGTACATGTGTGTGGTCCAATGTTGATCCAGTATCAGGTGTATGTTGTCACTGTAACGTCCAGGTCTCATCATGAGTTATTGGCAGCTAATCGTGTATATAATGAGTATCGTTTGTAGCTAAATGTGACTAAAGTCATTGAGGACATGGTAACCTACACGTGGATGGTCCCACCCTGTCACTGAAGACGTGTAATGAGACTTTCAACTGGGCAACCGTGGTGTGCTGAGTGAGAGAATGTCTCGGCATGTGTCATTGCAACATTTGCACTCAAGTTGGCCTCTGTGGATGGAAATGCATCAGGAAACATCATAGCCTCTGTGCAGAATTAAATGGCTGGTATTCACCACACCACACACATCTCTATTATTTGAACAATGTTACTCAGCGTGTGAACTGTCAGGGTCCTCATATGTGTCGACTTTTCATGGACATTAACTGAGGTTGCTGGTTCTGCTGGAGGCCACATACACCATCAAAGGCTATGGCCCAGGTACACTGTCACACTTTGTAGTTTGGGCATTAATGAGGCCCAGACAACGGATGGGGCATGAATTCGCTATTCAAGGGCACTGTAACAAATATGATACAAATAAAAGTCAGATGATGCAATACAATGCATTTGAGTATACATTGATGAGGCAAATGACAAACTAGCCTCTGAAGAAAGAGAGGTTTTGGACAGCAACTGTGGTCCATATGTGGCCACCGGGTATCTTTAGGGTGACCCACGGACAGATGCCAGTCAGGCTGACAGGATGCTGGGTCAATCAGGAGCCAGCTCTTTGACAAATGACATGATCAGTGGTCTGACTAGGACTGGTCAGAGGGAGCAGTAGACAGTTGACAGGTCACACTGTGTATGTCCTGTGTTGTTTTGAAGGTGACACATGAACCCTGATAAAGTGTTACACGGCAACATTAGTAGCAATGCTTAATGGTGTAATTGCCCAAATGACAACATCTATGCTGTAGGAGGCATCAGCAGGGACGGGGCATGTAAATTTGGGTGGTGTGCATGGAGGGGATCACTGGTGTGGCCTCCGTCAGTGTCTCACAAGTCCTGTCGGATGAAATTTGCTTTAAAATGGCCTACAGTACCTTTCACACGGGAATCAATCTACAGGTGATACCAGGCCTTAAAAACTCCAAGCCAGTGTATTATTTGAGCTGACTTCCATGCAGTGAGATGGTACTATGACAATGGTAGGCATAGGAAAGGGTGTGGCACACTGGATGACTCTTGTGAGTGTGTGTGTGTGTGTAGATGAGGGAATCTCAGGGTACACATATCAGCATTCCAGGGACCTCTTCAGACAGGTGGGGTGTGACCAGGCACATGGGTGTGTAAGGTTTTTAGAAAAGGGCTGACATGTAGATGGGATGTGATGTGCTGGATGCTTGTCATATGTGTGGCACTTGTGCTGTGTATGTTCTGCTTATGTGTAACTCTAGTGACAGATAGTCATTGCAAAGATTGTATGTAGTTGGAATTACTGCTGCCAAGAGTCTGGTCGTACATTCCTGTTCCTGAAGCAAAAGCATGTCAACTGCCTGATGTATGAGGCCTGTTTTCCCCTAGTTGAGTGATGATGTTTTAGTTGTGTGCCACCTGCTGCGATGAACCATGTTTCCAACATGTATGTGTGTAATAGGTGTGGTCCTCAGCTATTACCCTTCAAAGGTGAACTGTACAGGATGTCAGTCATTTACATTGTGTGTGTATGTGACCGTTGTATGATAGGCATCACATTTGTAGTGTATTTTTCTGTGTCCTGATTGTTATATCATTAATGCTCCATGAGGCGACACTCTTCTTCTGATATTTAGAGCTAAAGGTGTGCAGAAATGAATAGCCAGACCATGATGTGGTGTTTGTCATCAGTGTTTATTTACAATAGTTCATTAAGTGGTGATGGTGATAATATTTAAAAGAAATTGTTCACAATGTGTTGGCGCCTACGCACTCCAGCAGCCGTGTTTGGTTGTTCCTCCTCCTGTTGCAGGGCAGCATCCTCCTCTTCCTCGTCTTCAGGCATGTATGGGTCTGGTTCCAGGAGGGGAATGTTCCTTTTGACACAAATGTTGTGCAATATTGCACATGTGAGGATGATCCTACAGACCATCTCGGCGGAATATAGTAGGCTACCACCAGTGATGTCGAGGCAGCAGAACCTTGACTTGAGGATGCCGAAGGTCCGCTCGACAATGCTGCGTGTCCTCTTATGGGCCTCGTTGTATGCACGCTCTGCAGCAGTACTCTGGTTGCCAAATGGTGTCATTATCCATGGCTGGATGCCATACCCCTGATCAGCTGTAAGAGAAAAAGAATGGGATCATGTTGACGTAGATGGCACTATTGAAAAGACCTTTCATGGCAGTAGTAGTCTTGTGTTGTCTTTGACTCTTTTGTGTACTGATGTGACATCCTATACTTGTAGGCTATACCATCTGCATTGTGTTGTTTCCTTGGCTGAGCAAGTGTTTGTCTGCTAACCGTTTGTCATCAGTATGTTTTGGGATTTTCAGTGCAGTGTGCCCTCCCTAGCATTGTGACTTGTGGTACAGGTGTCCTTGTACTTCACTTGGGGGGAGATGATAGTTCCATGCACTGTTAAAATTGAAAGTGTTGTTAACACATCCATATCAAAGTACCCTGGACATCCCATACCTTTAGGCTTATGCAATGTATTAATGTAAAGGTCATTGGGACACTTACAATTTGCAAGGTGACATTTCGGAAACCACACTCATTAATGTCTTCACATTAGGCTGTACAGTAAAATCCAATGTGTGACAGGTTCAATGGTGACTTAAGAAACATGGCTAGTGATGTAAGGACCTCAGTGTGTTCCTGTCTAGATGTTGCTGTTGTGGTGTATGTGTTGTTTGTCCTAGAGGATTGCTGTGCAGTGTGTATATAAGTAGGTTTTTGTACTTACCAACAAGTAGTCCATTGCCATACCGTCCATCCTGGAAGTGTTGGTTGATGGTGCAGTGACAGAAGATGAATGAGTCATGTACACTCCCAGGATATTTAGCCACGATGTTGGTGAACATTCCTTGGTGATCGACTATGGCCTGCACGTTGATTGAATGTGTGTGCTTCCTGTTGCGGTAGAGGTGTTCAGTTGCAGCAGTTGGCACAAGGCGTACATGTGTGCAGTAGATTGCACCAAGGACGTGTGGGAAGCCACTGATTGCGTAGAACCCCTGTTTAGTTTCCTGCTGCTTCTGCAGTGTGTTAGGGAAGCAGATGTGGTGGGGTGTCAGGCGAATGATGGCATCCAGTACTTTGGGCAGAAATGCGGAAAATGATGGTTGTGATATTCCGCCTACCAGGGCACCAGTTGTTTGAAAAGAGCCACTTGCCAGCATGTGGAGTACGGCAAGCAGCTTCGTTTCTGTTGGTATGGTGTGGGGTGTCACCAAAGTGGGGGCCAACTGCTGTTCAATGTTTCGCAGCAGCTGCTGAATGGCCTGCCAGTTCAACCGGTACCTCTGTATGATGTCGTGTTCCCTGAGGCCCTGCAGGGTGGTTCTTGGGCGGAATATCCTCTCCTGCCTTCTGCGCTGCCTTTGGGGTCCCTGGTGGTGTTGTTGTAGCTGCTGTTGTTGCTGCTGGGCTCTGCGTCTGCGTGCACGCTGGATTAGAATGACCTCCATGGCTCCCTGTTGCTGCTCTACTGCTCTGCTGTTTGTTCTGTGTGTTCTGATTAAATACAGGTGTGTTTGCCCCATTTTAACGCCTGCCCTGACCCAGGCGTTAATTTTTGACGCAAATCGGGCTGTGCGTCATTTTGTGGCTCCGCCTCCCAGCGTTGCGTGATTTTTGCCCGAAAGCATAAATACGACGCACGGCTGTTTAAGTTATTTTTTGGACGGGAACGCCTACCTTGCATATCATCAACGCAGGGCGGGTTGCCGCATCCAAAAAATGACGCACATGGCGGAATTTCGTTGTCCGCGGGCTCGGGCGTCAATGTTTAAATACGGGGCAACGTTTGCGCTGATTGTGCTTCAAAATGTTTGACGCACAATCGGCGCAAACGGAGTATAAATATGCCCCAATATATTATATTTATACTGATCTAGAGGCATAACATTAGTGGGCATGGAAAACTCAAGTTTGTATTGGAATAATTTGTGAGTCTGCAGTTTGGGGTCAAACACATAAACAACATCAATGGCAGTTAAGGAGGTGGCCCATTGTATCCATCATATTGTAGGGCTTTTCCATTTGAAAAACTAGCTTTTGTGACAGCCTCTAGGGATGGGACTGTGAGGTACTGGGTTTTTCAGAACCGGTACTGATCCGGTAACCCAGTGGTGCCAGGGTACACCCAAAGACCTCGGGTACTTTCCTGATTCAGACCACAGAAACACAGAGTCTTCGAGGTGAAGTCAAAGATCGAATTTATTGGCTGCAACCAAGTAACAAGCGTCCTAGAAGTACAACAGCACGGTTTGTATGTTCTCAGGAGACTGTGGCCCTCATTCTGACCCTGGCGGTCTTTGACCGCCAGGGCGGAGGACCGCGGGAGCACCGCCGACAAGCCGGCGGTGCTTCAATGGGGATTCCGACCGCGGCGGTAAAGCCGCGGTCGGACCGGCACCACTGGCGGGGTCCCGCCAGTGTACCGCGGCCCCATTGAATCCTCCGCGGCGGCGCAGCTTGCTGCACCGCCGCGGGGATTCTGACCCCCCCTACCGCCATCCAGATCCCGGCGGTCGGACCGCCGAGATCCGGATGGCGGTAGGGGGGGTCGCGGGGCCCCTGGGGGCCCCTGCAGTGCCCATGCCACTGGCATGGGCATTGCAGGGGCCCCCGTAAGAGGGCCCCTACATGTATTTCACTGTCTGCTGCGCAGACAGTGAAATACGCGACGGGTGCAACTGCACCCGTCGCACAGCTTCCACTCCGCCGGCTCGATTCCGAGCCGGCTTCATCGTGGAGGCCTCTTTCCCGCTGGGCTGGCTGGCGGTCTGAACGAGACCGCCCGCCAGCCCAGCGGGAAAGTCAGAATTACCGCCGCGGTCTTTCGACCGCGGAACGGTAACCTGACGGCGGGACTTTGGCGGGCGGCCTCCGCCGCCCGCCAAGGTCAGAATGAGGGCCTGTGTGTCAATGCAAAGTCAGGTTTCCTTATATACAGTTTTTTAAGCTTCAGGCAAACATTCTTGACATTTTGGTTGGTCATTCACATGTTTTCACTACAAAGGAAAAAACAGTGTCATGATGAAACCTCATATTTCATGTCATCCAACCCATAATAAATTACCCGGCAAGGCCTAGTATTTTACATCAGATAAGTGTGGACCCCCAATAAAAACGGGTACCTCCCCCTCGTAAAGTAAGAAGAAGAAAAGAGCAGGTGCAGGTGTGAGCAAGATTAGGCAGGGTGTGTGAGCGATAATAAGGGTTTTATGGCATGGTGTGCCTTGATGCTATCTGATTCGGCCACTGGGAGAGGGACTGACCAAACAGGTTTGGCCTGAGGCATTGGGTCCAGCTTGCCCAGGTCAGAGAAAAGTCAATCAAGGTGTACGTGTCCTTGGAATCAAATCTGACTGTATTATAAGCCTATGTGAGGGCAACTTTTAAAAATGGCTGCCGTGTATAAAATGGGAGCCACGAGTGCAGGACGAAAATGGCGATTTCGAGGTGAAAACGCTGCTGGAATTGAGCGAAAATGCTCATGCTTAGTGTACTAGTCATTATCGGTCTTTTGATACTAAAATCGTACTGCTGTGGCAAAGTAAATTACATGGGTCCAGAATTTTTAGAACCACAAACCCTCCTTTTGCCCTTACACAGGCAATAAACCTATTCTCATGCTAATCTGAGTCCAGGTCTATGTTTCTAAAGTCGTTGAGATGTTGCTGTAACATCATCCTAGTATTTAGCTCGTCTCTTGGTGCAGGTTTCCTTATGCATGATGTAACACAGAGGCCACATATCGCAGGAGCACACTGCACGCATAGACAGAACAGGAAAAGAATGGCCAAGATCATCCCAATGACCATCAGTATCTTCCATCCCCATGCTGATATCAGTTCCCAGAACCATCCCATTAATGACCAATCTCCTCTATCTAAATTAATAGATTCGGAAATTCTATGCAGTTTGGAGATGGCCTGGTATACTGTTGGAGCGTTATCTGGGACAAAAACACAGCAACTCGATTGGATCAATGTACATACTCCACCCCGGTCTGCAAGTATGACATCTAATGCGACCCTGTTCTGAAGGGTCATAAGACGATCCGACTGGAGCTCAGCAGTCAAGTTACCAAGGGCACCAGCGGTTTCAGCCACAGTGGATTCAACCACTCTTATCAATTGCTTTATGCTCCTGGTGTTACCTATTTGTCCCCAGAAGGGCAGAAAACCCTTTACGAAGTCCCCAAATTCTTGTCCTGCAGTGTCTTCTTCACTGAAGACGCCTCTAACTATCCTTGTCTTGTGGTAATCTGCCGCTGCTGTGTAGGTAGGGGGCAACAGGAACGAAACTAAGCATGTGCCCGAAAAGTCAGGGGGCAACCATGTAAAGGCTCTATCATGGCAGATGAAATAGGTACCATTAGCTGCCAAGAGCGGAGGGGAGGTCTGAGATGCGAAGACATATGTCTCAGTGCAGACGCTTTCCCCTAGCTGAGCTCTGGGATTCTTGCCAGTACCTTGCAGACACAGGTGACCCTGATGGGGTACAACCCAAATCAGGGAAGATATCTTAGCTTGCTGTTTCTCACTCATTGTGGCTTCATATCCGGTCATGTTCCATCCTATATATGCTATTGTCTCATCTCTGGGGATAGTCTCGTAGAAGATATTGTCCTTCATCATGTCTATGATACCTTTAACTAAAGCATTTTTCTTAGGGTTGTCTTCCGCAAAACGTAGGGGGTAGTGTGCATAGATGAATATCGTTCTGAATGCCCACATGGAACCATTGTGGCTGAAAGGCAGGATCAGATAAGGGATACCTTTATCTGCTGTGTGAGGCATAAGGCCACACACCCAACAGTTAGTTGTATTTATCACTAGTTGGTGTTGGTGCAAAAGCTGGATGAAGGAGTTATTAATGAACTCTAGTCTCCTAGCAGATTCATGTTTAGGGAGGAGTTGAAAAGAATGTGGGGAAACAGTGGAAGGAGGAGGTGTAGACGAGGTAGTGGGTGCCAATATCACGTTAAAACAGAATAAAACATATCCTATAAAAAACATAAGTATACTAAATAACATAAAAATGCACAGCAGCAAAAACCGTTTCCTGGTTATCCTTTCACATATTCTCTTCTTGAAACTCAGTCTTTCAACATGTTCTCCATTTTGGAAAGATTCCATCCTCTAACCGTTGCCGTTCGTGGCAGTTGGTTTACTTCACTTAGGAGTGTTCTGAATGTTCCAGGCCGCCCTAGAACAAACCAGACCTGTAGACCTTGTGTCCACAGGCTACCCCCCTAAGTCTTTTCAGCCACGATCCTACAGCTGAACCCGGATGGAGGTTCGAAAAACAAAAAACAAAAAAAAGTCCTTCAAAAATAATTTTCCATATTGGAGAACTTTGCTAAAGGGAAGAAAAGTAAACTGTTTTATTTGTCCTTTATTCTTGGTCGTAGATTATAACGGTTAGTCCGAGGTATCGTGTGGTCCTGAAAAAGGAGTTCAGGTTCTGTAGTGTCCAATCGAACTGACGGTGATACTGCTGATTGTAAAATGTCATCACTTTCTTTCTCAGTGAGTGTTCCTTTTATTCGTGCATCGCTGAAAGGCAGAAAACGTGGCACGGTTTCAGTCTCTGAGTCGGCGACACCTCCCTGAACCCACCGGTCATATGGCAGAGGTAGGGGTACCCTTTTGCAATGGGTCCCATGGATCCAGTGTTTCTTCCCTTCTACTCGAACAGCTGATCTTGTGGAGAGAAGAACGAGGTGCGGTCCGGTCCACCTGGGCTGCTCGTTTTTGGTTCGCTGAAAGTTCTTTATTAAAACCCAGGATCCAGGCTCAATGGGATGACCTGGAGATTCAGAGACCGGAGGCAGGGTGTCGTGGACCTGTTGATGTAAAACACGCAATTTAGACGTCAATTCATAAAGATAGTCAAGCAAAACAGGATGCTCTATCTCGCTAAACTTTTTGGGCCTGGGCACTCCCCATATATTGGCCGGGCGGCCAAAGACTATTTCATAAGGACTAAGTTTCACTCGTGAATGCACAGTCATTCTGGTTGATAGGAGTGCTAAGGGTAGAGCGTCAGGCCATTTAAGACCAGAGCTCGCTTGTATCTTGGCCAATTTTAGCTTTAGAGTGCCATTATAGCACTCCACTAATCCAGCTTATTGGGGGTGATTTGCAGCGTGAAACTTTTGGTTTATGCCTAGCCCTTCGCATACTTTCTTCATCACTTGACCCACAAATTCACTTCCATTGTCACTCCAGATCATTCTCGGCATTCCGAATCTAGGGAAGAACTCTTTCACAAGGGCTTTAGCTGTGGATAGCGCAGTATTGTCTTTTAGGGGATAGGCTTCCACCCATCTTGAAAAGGCACAAACAACAACGAGTACGTATTTTAAGTTGTTGCACCTCTCCATGTGGATGAAATCTAGCTGCAAAACCTCAAACGGATACGTAGGAGGTGCAAAATGACCAGCTGGAGTTGGGGTTCCTCTACCAGGGTTGTGTTTCAGGCATACCATGCAATTTTTAACCACATTTTCTGCGCACTTGGGAATTCCTGCATTTTGCCATACTGGGGCCAACAACTTACAAATCCCTTTCACACTGATGTGAGCCATTCCATGAGCCATTGTAACTACTGCAAGCACATACGCATCGGGTAGCAACCATCTTTGATGTTCTGACAACTCGACCCAACAACCATTCGCATCCAATTTACCCGTACTTTCTCTCCACACACTCAATTCTCTCTCTGTGGCTTCAGCTTGAATCGATTTCACGCTTTCTATCGTGTCTTCACACATTCCAACATCACCAATCCATCTTGCAGGGCCGGCGACATACATTCGGCTCATCACATTCCTTGCCGTTTCTTTTGCGACCTCGTCAGCAAATGCATTCCCACGACCAACATCATCAGTCACCTTTTTATGTGCGCTACACTTCACAATCGCAACTTGCAACGGTAAAGTAAGTGAATCAAGGAGCTCATTTACCAACTGACCATGCTGTATTTTAGTTCCATGCGAGGTCAGGAACCCACGTTACTTCCACAAACGCCCAAAACTATGGGCCACACCAAACGCATATTGGCTATCGGTATAGATAGTCACTTTCATTCCTTTTGATACTGTACATGCTCTTGTTAGGGCTATTAACTCAGCTGCTTGGGCTGAATTATGTGGGATACGTGCAGCTTCAACAATCGTACACAAAGTTGTCACAGCATACGCCGCAGTCGTGTCACCATTCGTGAGCTTAAAGCATGAACCATCCACCCACAAAGTACCATCACTCTTTGCAAGGGGAGTGTCCAGAAGGTATATTCTCCCTTTCGTTTCTTCTTCTGTTCTATGGAGACAATCATGTTGTTCAGAAGTATCTAACTCCGTCACAATTGGCAATAACGTAGCTGGGTTAAGTGTAGTGCATCTTTTTATATGTACATGGCTTGCTAACAATGTCAACTCGTAACCTGACAATCGAGCACTAGTTAAATGCTGTGTCTTGGTTCTGTTTAACAACGTGTCCACTGCATGTGGAACCATTACGATTAATGTGTTATTCATCACTAAACCAGCAGACTGTCGGATAGAAACAGCAGTTCCCGCTGCCGCTCTTAAGCAGCTTGGTAGTGCCTTAGCTACTGGGTCTAAGGTTGAAGAGAAATAGGTGCATGGACGCTCCCTGTCTCCAAACTGTTGTGTCAAAACTGCTAACGCACAACCTTCTTTCTCATGGACATACAATGTAAAAGGCTTGCTGTAGTTGGGGGTACCCAACACAGGAGCTGAACATAATGCATCACGTAATTCGACAAAACTTTTCTGACAATCTTCAGACCATGGGACGGGATTTGGTGTATCTTTACAAGTTAATGCCACCAAGGGTTTGGCTATTAACGAAAAATTAGGTATCCATTGTCTGCAATATGATGTAATACCCAAGAAAGCACGCACTTCTCTCTGTGTTCTTGGCACACTCATTGCTGCAACAGCCCTGATTCTCTCTGGGGTCAGTTGCCTTCCCTCCTTCGAAAAGAGATGACCTAAATAGGTCACTTCTTTTTGACAATACTGTAACTTTGAAAGGGACACTTTGTGGTGTAAATCAGACAAATGACGCAATAATGACAATGTTGCTTCTTTGCAGATCTCCTTAGTATCTGCAGCAACTAGCAAATCATCGACATATTGAATGAGAGTGGCGCCATCAGGTAACATAAGAGTGTCAAGTTGTGCTTTCAAAGCCTGACTATAGATAGATGGACTTTCACAATAGCCTTGAGGAGCTCTCTTAAATCTGAAGCTTAGTCCTCCCAAATTGAAGCCAAAAATGTCCCTGCTCTCTTCTGCAATAGGGATGCTGAAGAAAGCATTTTTCAGGTCTATCACTGAAAACCACGTGGCTGAAGCTGGAATCATTGTCAACAATGCAGTGATATCGGGGACGACTGGAAACTGTGGCACAACTATTTTGTTCACCTCTCTAAGATCAATTACAAACCTATAAATATGTGGCTGAGTAGGGTCAGTATGCTTCAAGACAGGCAAAACAGGACTATTGCAAACGTTGCCTCTTGTCTCTTCAATTACATCCTTCTCAATCAGATCACAAATAATTGCTAACAACGCTTTTTCCCCTTCACTAGAGATCTTGTATTGGGGAATACGTGGCATTTTAACATTGGCTTTTAATGTGATCACATATGGCTGAATTTCCAAAAGACCTACATCATTAGGTCCAGTAGCCCAAAGAGTATTAGGAAGAGACGAAAATTCTGGGGGAAATCTGTCCTTTGACAAATACATTGGTGAAACCACTTTCTTACCCAATGTGAGTTGCACTCCAGAAGGAGAGCAATACAATTTCGCATACAATCTCTTTAACAGATCTAATCCTAACAAGTTCTCGCCACAACCTGTCGTCAAAATAAGGGGTGTTTCAAATTTACAAGGTCCAACAGAAAGAGATATAGGGTTAGAAATCGGATTTCTAACTGGGGCGCCGGAAAACCCTACTGATACATTTGTTTCACCAGACAAAGGTGCGCCAGGGAGTTTTGAGTGCATAATAGAACTCTTGGTAGCACCAGTATCCAACAGAAAAGGTTCTGACACACCTGATGCAATCACCTTAACATAAGGCCCTCTCTGATCTACTGGAACTGAAACAACTCCCTCTCTTTGTCTATGGCTGTCCTAGCAATCATTACTGTCCAAATGCTCATCCTCTGTATAGTAATCATCAGTATAGTACTGAGCCGTCCTACCAGATGCATTAACCTGTTGATCAAATCTGTTCATTGAGTTTTGAGGGAGGAATGGGCGCGTGCCCTGGGGAACATATCCACGTCCTCTTCCTCTAGGTGCTTGTGGAACACCTTGACCTCTTAAACCAGAAGTACCATTTGCGTGCTGTAGCAAAGCAGGGCAACTATACTTGAAATGACCCTCTTCCTTGCAATATGAACACTGATTGGGACCTACTGGGATACGTGGTTGAGCATACTCGGCTCTTTGCGAGTTTCTCTGAAACGGTTGGGGCTGATAGTTATTCTGATAGTTGTTCTGATAGTTACTCTGTGCACCACTATTTTGACCACCACGTGGCGGGTACGCTTGTTGTAACAGAACCTTCGTTTTCAATTCTTTAGTTTTCTTCTCTACTCTATCTCTCTCATCTTTATCTCTATTTTCGTAGTACTGTGCAGTAGCCAATATCTGCGCTGAAGAGGAAACTGCCCAAGAACTTTCTGAATCTTTTAACTTTTTACACAACTCAGGAAGCAGATTATGCACAAATTTATCAACAAACAAACGTTGACCACCTTCCGTGCTCATATCTTGACCACTGTGGTCCACAAACATTTCTTCAAACCTGGTGAAGAAATCTGATACTGTTTCTTCTTTCTTTTGCTTACATGCAGACAATTTATCCCAGTTTACACGCATCGCAGGCATTATAGTTTTCATGTAATCAATAATCCTACCAGGAAGCTCTGTCACTAAAGGCTCAGGTTTAGCACCACCAATTTGTCGGGCATCTGCAGCAGCAATATTAGCCCATGTGTCACCTAACTCTTGAGCATGGTCTGTATGGCGAATCTTTCCCCATAAAGGCTGTGGAACAACATTCCCAAACAACATGTCTATGTCAGCTAAATTCATAATGCAAGACCCCGCAGTCTGTGACAATTCCTTGTAATACCCTGTGGGATTCTTACGGGGATCAGGCAATGTCTGCTTAAGGGCTAAAACTTCAGCTCGCTTCCATGGAACGTGTACCCATACACGCTGGAAATGAGGCAGGACAGGTGGATTAGCATTTGGGTCCCCTTCCCTCCATTGTGGGGGAACTTCTCTCATGGGGTACTGTTTCCCTTTCTTTTTAGCAGAAGAATCATATTTAAACAATAACCTGGAAACACCTTCAGTCCTAAACGACAATAACATCGCAACTGCTTTCTCGACATCTGAACCCACAATCAAACCTGTCACAAAATCGAACCGTACACAACACAACTTAGGCGGATTGGGCTCCAAACGATTTTCCTCTAAATCCTCGGAAAGAAAAGTACACATTTTCTCAAAAACGTATCTCTGTTTCTGTTCTTCCCACTGATGGAAGACATCCATAACAGACTCTAGTTCATATCTCGCTGGTTCAGTAACCCATTTATGCGCGAAATAATTCAGTGTCTCTTTCTCCCTACCATCAGGCAATTGGCTACGCAATTGTTTACGCTCTGAAACTGGGGTCGTAGCTAATGACCCAAAGAGAGGGGATAAAAGACTAGTCACAGTGTTTGTCATTCTCTGACGGATAGAGGGAGAGGTTGAGAAATGAACAGGAGGAAAAACAGAATGAGACAAGGCAGAGACAGAAGCAGTGTCAGAAACAATACTAGGAGTGGTAGTCGCTATAGTAGTCAAAGTTGTAGGAAGTAAAGGCAGAGCAGATGTCAAAGCCGGTGGCCCTTGAGGAGGCTGCACCGGAGGAATAGGAACCAACTGAAGAATAGCTGGTGGGTGCTGTGGAGGAGCAGGAGGCAATGCAACCACTGGTTGTGCAACTAGAGGTTGCGGAGGTGCCGTGGCATTCTGCGCATAGGGTGGTGGCGAACTTAGCAAATGCGACATTAGGGGATCTTTTTCAGAGTCTTTTGCTGCATCTTGCTGAAGAGGCGGCAAAACTGGATAGCATTTATCTACTGTAATTTTATGTTGCCTATGTAACTGCTCATTCAACTGTTCTACTTCGTTATCTTTAAACTGTATAGCAGCTTGCATAATCGAAATACCTTTTTCTCTCTTATTTTTCTTAGCTAATTTAATTTCATTTTGCTTGGCTTCCTTACGCCATAAGCGGAAAGAATCAAACATTGCCGGCCGGGCTTTCTTCTTAAAAAGTCTAACTTCGAGTTTATCTAAGATTTCTGTGTCAAAGCTACCATTTTGGGGCCATTTTAAAACACCATCTTTTCTGGTGTAACGGATCCATACTTCATTATATGTGATGGGGCCTACTCCGTGCTTCACATATAGTTCATAGGTTGGAGTTCCAATCGGAGGAACCGGACATGAGTCCTCCAACCGGGAGTCCCTTTTACAACCAAGACAAAACAAATTTCCAAGTCTGCTAAGACCAGGCATCTTCGCTCACTAGTCTAGCTTCAAACTTCAAAGGATTATCGTTTACGATAGTCTCGTGAATACACGAGTCCTTCGGCTTTGGTACTTGCAAGTTCCAAATCAAAGTGATCCCGAAGGGATACCAAACCAAATGTCCAACTAAGGACCAAACCAAACCTAAGGACTGGGAGACGCTCCACTTATACTTAACTGAAAATATCGATGACGTCACCAGAAGACTCGTCTTATCGTTTCGCTCTTCCAAACATCAAGGGTCCAAATCAGGGCGATAGCCAGGGCAGCAGTCCTTCGTAGCCGTCGGGAAGCGGGGAACCTCGCAGCAAAGACTTTCGGACCACGTCGACATGCAGGGGTCGATGAAGTGGCGGCCTTCCTCCAGAATTTTCACACGAAGCTCCTCACGGACCTCAGGCTTGGACCGGTACCGCTGGTATCGCCCCACATTGGGTGCCAACTGAGGTACTGGGTTTTTCAGAACCGGTACTGATCCGGTAACCCAGTGGTGCCAGGGTACACCCAAAGACCTCGGGTACTTTCCTGATTCAGACCACAGAAACTCAGAGTCTTCTAGGTGAAGTCAAAGATCAAATTTATTGGCTGCAACCAAGTAACAAGCGTCCTAGAAGTACAACAGCACGGTTTGTATGTTCTCAGGAAACTGTGTGTCAATGCAAAGTCAGGTTTCCTTATATACAGTTTTTTAAGCTTCAGGCAAACATTCTTGACATTTTGGTTGGTCATTCACATGTTTTCACTACAAAGGAAAAAACAGTGTCATGATGAAACCTCATATTTCATGTCATCCAACCCATAATAAATTACCCGGCAAGGCCTAGTATTTTACATCAGATAAGTGTGGACCCCCAATAAAAACGGGCACCTCCCCCTCGTAAAGTAAGAAGAAGAAAAGAGCAGGTGCAGGTGTGAGCAAGATTAGGCAGGGTGTGTGAGCGATAATAAGGGTTTTATGGCATGGTGTGCCTTGATGCTATCTGATTCGGCCACTGGGAGAGGGACTGACCAAACAGGTTTGGCCTGAGGCAATGGTTCCAGATTGCCCAGGTCAGAGAAAAGTCAATCAAGGTGTACGTGTCCTTGGAATCAAATCTGACTGTATTATAAGCCTATGTGAGGGCAACTTTTAAAAATGGCTGCCGTGTATAAAATGGGAGCCACGAGTGCAGGACGAACATGGCGATTTCGAGGTGAAAACGCTGCTGGAATTGAGCGAAAATGCTCATGCTTAGTGTACTAGTCATTATCGGTCTTTTGATACTAAAATCGTACTGCTGTGGCAAAGTAAATTACATGGGTCCAGAATTTTTAGAACCACAACTGGGGTCACAACAATAATGCGTATTCCCTGGGCCAGTGGTCTTTACTTCATGACAGCCATCTGAACTGCAGTGAGTTTTTTTTCAGTGGATGCAAAATGAATATACTGTACATGTGATTTATATGCAATCTGCGCTGTGTCACCTTCGTTGAATGTGACCTGGGTAAAGTCAATAGCACCCAGGATTATCCAGATGACCAAATTAGTTAAGTTTTCACATGTATGTAAGTGTTTTGTTGCTTCAAGCATGTCAGTCTGTAGTGATCTGAGTATTTGTGAGTGTTCAGTTGTCCAATGTTTAATGGAAACATCTAGACAAATTACATCATAAAGGAGCATTACGTGTTTGGTGGTCAGAAACATCTGACTGTAAAACTACTGATGAGGAGACCGGCACAGTGTTGGCGGTCTCCCCACAGCCCCATTAAACTTTCCCACTGGGCTGACAGGTGAGAACGAAGGTTCCCACTCTTTGGTCCACTGGGAAAGTTGCAGCAGCATTGTTCCCAGTTCATAATTGAGCTGGTAGAAATGCTGCCACACGCAGGTTGCACCAGCACCCTTGAAATGTGTGATGTCTGCGCAACAGACAGTCCTCATTTTATGGGTGCTGGGCAGTGGGACACCTGCACTGCCCATACCATGGGCATGGGCTTCGCAGAGTTTCCTCTGTAGCCCCCTGCACTTGTTCTCTGCCAGTCTTTTCATGGCAGTCAGACCAGCATAAAAATGCTGGCGGAGAACAAGATTATAATCAGGAGGGCGGTGCTGACTTCAGTGCTGCCCTGGCTGATCACAATGAAGAATGACGTCATCTCGTCGGATTTAGAGATCCTGGCGGAGACAGGGGTCGCCTGGCAGTCAGACCACCAGGGAAGTTATGTGGCGGTCGAACCGCCACAGCTGCGGTGGTCCAACCGCCACATGAGTCTGTCAGTCTTGAGACTGCCAGACTCATAATCAGGCCCAAAGTGGTTTTACACATTGCACATAATCTGGTATGTATGTTCTGCCAAAGTTAAATAATCTTCGCAAGGATTGCAGTTTTTTTAATTGTATTTGGTGGTCGTAGCTGTGCACATTTCTTTGAGGAAGTGTGGTGCCACACTCTTCCCCTCATTTGAAAGCTCATATCCCAAAAATAGGACACTGAGCAATTCAATTTTTGTTATTTTAAATTGAGTTTGTAAACGTTCAACAAATCCCAACACAATGCGATCTGACCTGGCCCAGTGTGTGTTTAATTTATCGTCTGTCAGATAAATGTCAGATGCGTAGGACAATGCCTCAGGATCAGTATCATGTAATATTGATGTCACATGGGCAAAGAACAGCCCTAGACTGTTCTTATACCCTTGGGGAAGTCTATAAAATTAGTGCTAAGAGCTGAGTGCATGGAAAGCAGTTAGATCCCTACTTTAAGGCACTATGGTGGTCATCATGACATTGGTGATGAGTGATAAAGTGGCGAAAATACCGCTAACAGGCTGGCGGTAATTACTGCCAAATTATGACCATGGCAGGGAGAACTCTCATACACAGCCAATGTACCACACCATCCGCCAGGGCGTCAACACCACTCATGCCGGCGGTTGCCATCAACAGACAGGTGGGAGACAAAGTACTGCCCACCATATCACAACACAGTACACTGCCACGATTTCCAGGGCGGAACCAATGTGATCAAAAGCCTGGCGGAAACACTGAGCAGAAGAAGAAAGACTCACCTTCAGAGACACAGAGATGGACAAAGCCGCCATGTAACCAGAACTGCTCGTCTTCCCAATGCTCTTCTACGCCATGCTCAACCTGGAATACCAAAGCCGACGAAGATGACGATGGTGAGTACAGCCATCTAGCACACAAGGGAGGGAGGGAGGGAGGAAAAGGAGGGTGACACACACGCACAACACACACCATACATACAACCAGCTGCAGACGAAAAACAATGGTACACGACACACAGCATAATAATGCAAGGATGGCTGTTTGTGTCCGTTAGGAGGGGGGACAGGAAGGGTGGGAGAGGACACAGGGGACACATGCATGGATGTTGTGGAGGTGTTTGTTAGTGAGGTATGTGTGCTGATTGTTGCGATGATGTTGGTGGTGGATGTTGATGCAGTGCATGCAGGTGTGAGTGTCGACGTGACTGTGAGGGAGGTGGAGGAGGAGGGGGAAACAGTGGATGTGGTTGTGTGTGCTACTGTCTGGTGTTTGTGTGAGTGCTTGTGGGCTGAAGTGTGTTGCCTGTGTTTGACTGTGACTGTGACTGGGAAGTGGTAGTTGGAGGGGGGGACGATAGGAACAGGGACAATGGCTGCCATCAGAGAGGAGTCCAGAGCCTGAATCGATCTCTGTTGGGCCGCCAATCCACCGTGGATGCCATCCAGGAATGCATTACATTGCTGCATCTAGGATGCCAGCCCCTGGATGGTATTCACAATGGTTTACTGCCCTACAGAGATGGATCTCAGGAGGTCACTAGCCTCCTCGCTCATGGCAGCAGGGCTCACTGGGGCAGGGCCTGTGGTGCCTGGGGTGAAGAAGATGCCCACCCTCCTGTGTGAGCGGACATGGGCACCTCGCTGAGGGGCTAGTGGGAGGGCGGTGCTGGTACAGGGGATGGCGGTTGTACCTGCAGCGGGGGTGGTCACAGAGGTTTCCGCCACCACCAGGGAGTTTCCATGGGAGGAGGTATCTGAGTCCTGTCACCGCCTGTCTCCGCCGTGGTGCTCCCCTTGCCCTCCGTCCCACTGTTTCCCTCGGTGTTGGTGGACTCTGCCTCCTGGGTCCTGTGGGATGCAGCTCCCTCTGTTGCCGGTGTCCCTGCTCCTCCACCAGATGATCCTAATGCACACATGGACAGGATAACAGAAGACTAAAGGTGGAGAGTGAGAAAGGAAACAATAGGTCAATCACTGCACCAGCACCCCAGAATGCATACACAATATAGTCACACAGAGGGATCAGGATTGAGCACTATGCATTGCACTGCCAAACAATTAGCTATATGCCACAGCAATATGTGGGCCAACCACCGCCAAATGCACCCTTCCTGGGACCCACTATACCATGTCTGACGACGGACACCCCTTCCTCGTTGGTAGGCCATCCCCAGCTGGTCCTCCGTGGTCTTCCGTGCCCAGCATCTCCGGTCCTCCCACCATTTCCGGCAGTGAGTTCTCCACCTGCCATAGACCTCCAGGGTCCACATGTCCTTGGTAATGGTATGCCATAATCCCTTCTTTTGATGGGTGCTGACCTGCAGAGGTGATACAGATGGGAGGACACCACTACACATACAATCCGGCCTGTCACATATATGGCCCAGCAATCCCGTTTCCATCACCATTGCCACACACATCGCCCGTCGCACACCATGTACAGCGACACAAGACATTCCACCCGATGACACGATTCTTGCACACCCATCTCCATGCATCCTTCCCACATGCATCATGCCCAAGGTGTACTCACCTGTTGGTCTGGAGACCCATAGAGCAGTCCGTCCTGGGGTAGGACCCCATCCACCAATCGCTCCAACTCCTCTGCAGTGAAGGCACGGGCCCTTTCCCCGGTCACATGGGCCATGGTAGGTTACACACGCAGGTCACTGCACCACACACAGTGTAGGTGTTCTCCTGTTGAAAGCCAGGAAACAAGTGAGGAATCAGATAGAAGATGGTCACATCCGCGACGATGTACACCCTCACCGCCAGTGCAGATCCCCATTGGCCACTGTACTCCATAGAGCACCATATTATCCATTGAGGAACTGCACAGCGGTGCAAGACTGCCTTCTGCCACGACGCCCAACGTCGGCAAAGTTACCTCACTTCCACCTGTCCCTACATACAGGACAGGCGGTCGTCATTTCATGGTGGTGGACAACGATCAGATGAACCTTAACTGCGTCACTGCGTAGACTTGCACATATCTTGACATTCATACTGTCCCATCACATAAATGCACTATGTACACTGAGGCGGTGGTTCCATTGTTCAAATTGTGACAACCTACTTACTCTTGTGTCCCTTAGATACCTACTGCTGCGGATGAATGGGATGAGAAGATAAGCCCCCATGTACAGACCCCTTGTGGACTTAGCTACACTGGAGGACAGGCACATTATACTGACTTATAGACTGGACAGGACCACAATCACTGAGCTATGTGCCCAATTGGAACCTGACCTGATCTCAGCTATCCGTCATCCCACTGGGATCCCCCTTCTTGTGCAAGTGCTATCAGTTCACCATTTCATGGCAACTGGTTATTTCCAAGTGATAGTGGGCTTGGTAGCTGGAATGTCACAGCCAATGTTTTCAATCATGCTGCCAAGGGTCTTGTCTGCCCTGGTGAAACACATGTGTAGCTATATTGCTTTCCCCCAGGTGGAAGATTTGGCCACTGTGAAGGCAGGATTCTATGCAATGGGCATATCCCCAATATTATTGGGCCGATTGACAGTACACATGTCCCAAACCACTGTATGTCAGTGTGTGCCTTCAGGTGTTATCCCCATAGGATTGTGTAAGGCTAACTGTTATCTCTCAATACTCGCAGGTGCCTCTGGTTACCCAAACCTATCGTGGCTCCTGACTCCTCTGAGGAATGCCAGCAAAGCAGGTGAGGATGGTTATAATGAGACACATGGGCGAACCAGAAGAATAATTGAGCGGCCCTTCGGCCTCCTGAAGGCCAGGTTCAGGTGCCTCCATCTGACAGGTGGATCCCTATGCTAATCACCAGGAAAGGTCTGCCAGATAGTAGTGGCATGCTGCATGTTGCACAACCTGGGCCACAGACAACATGTGTCTTTTCTGCAGGAGGAGGGGACTGGAGATGACCCTGTGGCAGCAGGAGACCCTGGGGACAGTGAGGATGAGGAGGCACAGGATGAGGATGAGGATTAGGACAACAGAACATCAGTTATACGTCAATACTTCCAATGACACAAAGGTGTGACAGTGGAACTGATCATTACTCTGACTATTGATGTTCTCTGTGTGGCTGTAGCATGATGGCATTCACTTCCTTTGAATCTCAACTTACTGTCACCTATGGCTTCTAATTTTCAAGATGTTGGTGATATGACAACAATGTCCTGATGTGATCACTACAGACAGTTACAGCTCATTATTTGTATGCTATCACAGTGTCAGATCATTTGAACTAGATGTGACTGTTCCCACAAATGCACATTTTCAACATATAAAACAGTGTCACACAAATTGTGTTCAAGGGTGTTTATTGTAGTGCAAATAAGTGACTGAAAAGTGCAATGGAATGGGGTGATGGTGGAGGAAAGTCAAGGGTATTGTTCCAGTCTGCTTGTAGCACAGGTCCAGTGTCCAAGGGGCCATATGAAGGGGAACAAAGGCAGTTCAAAATGGACAAGGTGACAGGGTGGGAAACAAGAGGGACAATCAGGAAAGTCTAATTTCCTGGCAGTGGTCTTGGTCTTGACAAGTGTCTCTGGCTTCTGTCTGGGTCACAGGGAAAGTTTGCGGGGTGGTTCACCTTCTGCAGGGGTAGGGGTGCTGGTGGCCTGTGGGTCCTGTGATGGGGCCTCCTGTCCATTAGCTGCAGTGGATGTAGTGGGCTGGTCAATAGACTGGCTAGAGGTAGGGGCCCGCTGCTGTGCAGTCCATTCTCTCATGATGTTGGCCACATCTGCTGGCACCCCTGCTATGGAGATTATTGTGGTGTTGAGGGCCTGCAAGTCCTCCCTAATCTCCAGATGGTGTTCCTCCTGCAGCCACTTGTTCTCCTGCATGTTGTTCAGGATCTGACCCATTGTGTTCTAGAATTATTGGTAGGCCCCCAGGACATTAGTGAGTGCCTCGTGGAGAGTCGGTTCCCTGGGACTGTCCTCCCCCAGCGCACAGTGATCTTCCCAGAGTCCCTGTTGCCCTGTGCCTTTGTGCCCTGAACGGTGTGCCCACTCCCACTGACCCCAGGCCCCTGATTGTCTTGGGGCAAGGTGTGGACTAGGGTCCCTGTACAGGTGGGCTCACTGCTGGTTGACATGTCCTGGGGACAGTGGTGTGGGTATGTTGGGGGTGTGCTGTGGTGTTGGATACTGATGGGGGAGGCTCTGTTGTGGACTGAGAGTGGGCTGGGGTGACTGACTGACCAGTGGTTCCTGATGGGTCAGGCTGTTGATCCAGATCCTGAAGTCCAGAGTTACTGTTGTCACTGGGGGCATCTTCTGTTGGGAACCTCCTCGCTGTTGACGTTGGCTGGGGCACCTGTGGGGATGTAAGTGATGTATTATTCTTCATGCCTGTGACATATTGTATATCCCTATCTTCCCCTCTGTCGTTGCTGTTGCCCTGCCACCTTTGAATGTGTATGTGGAATTGTTAGTACCCCTATGCTGTGCATGCTTTGGTGATGGGTGACCATGCGGGGCTGGGAGGGCTGTCCATGCATTGGTATGGCATGCAGGGCTTGGCATTGGGGTTAAACATCTGTGTTGGCTCAGTGTGTGTGGGATGGAGTGGAGTGATTGGAGTGAGGGTGTGAGATGGCATGCAGGTATGGGGGTGATAAGGGGTAAAGGTTGACTTACCAGTGTCCAGTCCTCCGGCTACTCCAGTGAGTCCCTTAGAATTCAGTAATGCCAAGACTTGCTCCTCCCATGCTGTGAGCTCTGGGGGAGGATGTGGGGGTCCACCGACAGTCCTCTGTATGGTGAGCTGGTGCCTTGCTGCCACAGAACGTACCTTCTTCCATAGGTTGTTACATCTCTTCCTGATATCATCCCTTGTTCTGGATGCTGTCCCACAGCATTCACCCTGTCCACTATTCTCCGCCATAGCTCCATCTTCCTTGCAATGGCTATCTGCTGTACCTCTGCTCTAAACAGCTGTGGCTCTACCCTGACTATTTCCTCCACCACGACCCGCAACTCCTCATCTGTGAAACAGGGGTGCCTTTGTGGGGTCATGGGGGTTGTGTGGTGTGTGTAAGTGTGTGGGTATTGGGTAGTGTGATTGAGTGTGCGTAGAGGAGAGCATAAGGCATGTATGGGTTTGTGTGTGGTTGTTGCAGTGGTCTTAATGTCTGTCTGCAATGATTTGTATTCGTAAGGGGCTGTGGGTAATGCGGGTCTGTGTTTTCTAGTGGTGTGAGTGGGTGGGTGTGTGTGGTGTGTGTATGGCTGTCAGGTGTGTGTTGTTTGAATTGACCAATGTTGTGTAGTTTAGTATGTTGGTGTCCATTCTAAGCGCAGCGGTGTGTCCCGCAAATGGTTTACCTTTGTTGAATGTCCGCCGTGGTGATTCGTGGGTCATGATGTGGTGGGCGTTGTTTTGTTGGTGTAACGGTATGGGTGTTGGTACCAGCAGTTTACCACTGACCTTTGGGCTGGAGGATTTGTGTATGTGGCTGTATTCTGTCAGTTTGGTGTGTGTGTGTCATAATATGCCAAATGTATATCCGCCACAGCGGCGGTATGTTGGCGGCCGTCACCGTGGTGGTAAGTGGGATTTACCGCCAATGTCATAATGAGGGCCAATGTTTTGGCAGAAAAAAGTCCAAGGATTTTTTACGCATAATGTATTACTGCAGTACTGTGTGAATTTTGAATCGCAGATGTGCGTGAATGACTGTTTAAGTGTCTGTAATCTAAGACTGTTCTATATGAAAGGTCCGGCTTAGCTACGGGGAACAAATGGTTGTTAATAGTAGATATACAGGGTTCAATTACTCCCTGGTATTTGAGTTGTGAGAGAATCTCCCTAACAAGAGCTTTTGCTTCATGTTTTACAGGTTATTGTGGTTGTATTTGTGGGCTGGATCACATAGGTGTAACACGATAATGAGAATCCCCATCCCAGCCCACATGGTTGCAGTACAGCACTGAAGCTTGTGCAAGTACCCAATTTGTGGGATATTCTAGTTTTACTTGCTCTGCAAGTAGGACCAAAAAAGATGGCAAAATGACTTCTTCCCTTTGTGGGAGTATTCTAACAAGTCTGGTGGGCAGTCCTTTTCAGCTAAGGGTCTGTCATAGCTGAGCATCAATCTTTCCCAGAAACTTACTTTCATTGTGTGCATTATGTCCCCCTCAATTCGTATGTTAAATTTATAAATGTGGTCTTGGGGGTGACCCGCCTGTCTGGGGTTTCGAATTCTAGGTATCATTAGCTGCTATCACATCCAGAAACTCTTGAGAATCTGGTGAACTATTGTGACCTCTGCTGCACTGTTTAGCAGAATCACTGATCATGTCCTGTTCCTCAGTAGTGATCTCAACCTTCTTGTTTTTGAATTTCGGTTTTTGTTGAGGAAGTTTCTCTTCCTTTTTTATTATTATGTCAGATGAGCACTGTGAGTCCTTTTTTGATTTTATGTACTCTTCTTCTCTGCAGTCTGACAACCCACCTCTCTGTTGGATGAGTCCTGAAAGAAACGAGAAGGACGTGTATCAGTATACTGACACCTGTCAGATTGTTTTTAAATTATCACAGTTAAGTAAATTGTAATGATTTTCAGAGGTCTCCGAATGCAGAGATTCTCCTCATGATTTAACTTTATCTTTATTTGATTTTTGTACATCCCAGCATTTGTTTAGAAGCCTCTTGTGTTTGCTCGGTGTTATCTTTTTTCATAATTACCTTAAAGCTGTGGCCTATTTGGTCTGGCCCCCAAGTTATCCCAACCTATACTAGTATAAGTCTTTGAAATTGTTTGTTTATCTCACATTCCTGATCTACTGAAACAAGTTGTGTGAGCCTGGCGTACCACCAATGCTGCTGCTTCCCATTTGATATTTCCTAACATAATTAAGGGTACTGTGGCAAAATTGCCCATTACTTACATGTCCAAGTCTAAGGAAGGGGAAGCCCTGTGCTCAGTTTGTTTTAACCCCTCGGCAGAACGGAAAGAGATGGTGTACCATGCATTATTGTATACATTTCAGCACAAATTGTGGCCCAGTTAGCACTATCATTTATTGAGGGTAGCATCCCAAATGGCATGCACATTGTGAGGATTCTGTGTTTATCTTGGGGCCCCATATAGGTAAACACTGCTTCCAGCTGGTTTGTTTTTGACAAATCCAAAACAGAATCTCTTCTCGATGGTGGGAGATTTACTCATAATTGCATTAATAGTTGCTAGATTTATCCTTGGTAGAGCTAGTTGTTGTTGGACAACTAGGGCAGCCTTCGCTGGGGGAATATTCAATGTTTGCATTTTAAACTGCATTAACCACTTCGCTGCCAGGCCTTTTCCCCCTCCTGTGCCAGGCCTTTTTTTGCCTATTTGGGGCAGTTCGCGCTTAGGCCCTCATAACTTTTTGTCCACATAAGCTAACCAAGCCAAATTTGCGTCCTTTTTTTCCAACATCCTAGCGATTCTAAAGGTACCCAGACTTTGTGGGTTCCCCTGAAGGAGGCCAAGAAATTGGCCAAAATACAGTGAAAATTTCGTTTTTTTCAAAAAAATTGGAAAAAGGGGCTGCAGAAGAAGGCTTGTGGTTTTTCCCCTGCACCCTGCAGTGCGTTTTCATTCTATACCGGGTATACAGTAATTCATTTGCTGAAATATAAGGAGTAAAAAATAGCTATCAAGAAAACCTTTGCATTTCCAAAAAGGGCACAAGATAAGGTGTTGAGGAGCAGTGGTTATTTGCACATCTCTGAATTCCGGGGTGACCATAGTAGCACGTGAATTACATGGAATTTCTCAAATAGATGTATTTTTTACACACACCCCTATATTTGGAAGGAATAAATGTAGAGAAAGACAAGGGGCAATAACACTTGTTTTGCTATTCTATGTTCCCCCAAGTCTCCCGATAAAAATGATACCTCACTTGTTTGGGTAGGCCTAGCGCCCGCGACAGGATATGCCCCAAAACACAACGTGGACACATCACAGAAAACAGAGCTGTTTTTAGCAAAGTGACTACCTGTAGATTTTGGCCTCTAGCTCAGCCGCCACCTAGGGAAACCTACCAAACCTGTGCATTTCTGAAAACTAGAGACCTAGGGGAATCCAAGGAGGGGTGACTTGTGTGGCTCGGACCAGGTTCTGTTACCCAGAATCCTTTGCAAACCTCAAAATTTGGCTAAAAAAACACATGTTCCTCACATTTCTGTGGCAGAAAGTTCTGGAATCTGAGAGGAGCGACAAATTTCCTTCCACCCAGCATTCCCACACGTCTCCCGATAAAAATGATACCTCACTTGTGTGGGTAGGCCTAGAGTCCGCGACAGGATATGCCCCAAAACACAACCTGGACACATCACAGAAAACAGAGCTGTTTTTAGCAAAGTGACTACCTGTAGATTTTGGCCTCTAGCTCAGCCGCCACCTAGGGAAACCTACCAAACCTGTGCATTTCTGAAAACTAGAGACCTAGGGGAATCCAAGGAGGGGTGACTTGTGTGGCTCGGACCAGGTTCGGTTACCCAGAATCCTTTGCAAACCTCAAAATTTGGCTAAAAAAACACATGTTCCTCACATTTCTGTGGCAGAAAGTTCTGGAATCTGAGAGGAGCCACAAATTTCCTTCCACCTAGCGTTCCCCCACGTCTCCCGATAAAAATGATACCTCACTTGTGTGGGTAGGCCTAGCGCCCGCGACAGGATATGCCCCAAAACACAACGTGGACATATCACAGAAAACAGAGCTGTTTTTAGCAAAGTGACTACCTGTAGATTTTGGCCTCTAGCTCAGCCGCCACCTAGGGAAACCTACCAAACCTGTGCATTTCTGAAAACTAGAGACCTAGGGGGATCCAAGGAGGGGTGACTTGCGGGGCTCGGACCAGGTTCTGTTACCCAGAATCCTTTGCAAACCTCAAAATTTGGCTAAAAAAACACATGTTCCTCACATTTCTGTGGCAGAAAGTTCTGGAATCTGAGAGGAGCCACAAATTTCCTTCAACCCAGCGTTCCCCCACGTCTCCCGATAAAAATGATACCTCACTTGTGTGGGTAGGCCTAGCGCCCGCGACAGGATATGCCCCAAAACACAACGTGGACATATCACAGAAAACAGAGCTGTTTTTAGCAAAGTGACTACCTGTAGATTTTGGCCTCTAGCTCAGCCGCCACCTAGGGAAACCTACCAAACCTGTGCATTTCTGAAAACTAGAGACCTAGGGGGATCCAAGGAGGGGTGACTTGCGGGGCTCGGACCAGGTTCTGTTACCCAGAATCCTTTGCAAACCTCAAAATTTGGCTAAAAAAACACATGTTCCTCACATTTCTGTGGCAGAAAGTTCTGGAATCTGAGAGGAGCCACAAATTTCCTTCCACCCAGCGTTCCCCCACGTCTCCCGATAAAAATGATACCTCACTTGTGTGGGTAGGCCTAGCGCCCGCGACAGGATATGCCCCAAAACACAACGTGGACATATCACAGAAAACAGAGCTGTTTTTAGCAAAGTGACTACCTGTAGATTTTGGCCTCTAGCTCAGCCGTCACCTAGGGAAACCTACCAAACCTATGCTTTTCTGAAAACTAGAGACCTAGGGGAATCCAAGGAGGGGTGACTTGTGTGGCTCGGACCAGGTTCTGTTACCCAGAATCCTTTGCAAACATCAAAATTTGGCTAAAAAAACACATGTTCCTCACATTTCTGTGGCAGAAAGTTCTGGAATCTGAGAGGAGCCACAAATTTCCTTCCACCCAGCGTTCCCCCACGTCTCCCGATAAAAATGATACCTCACTTGTGTGGGTAGGCCTAGCGCCCGCGACAGGAAACACCCCAAAGCGCAACGTGGACACATCCTAAATTTTGGAAAAAAACAGAGGTGTATTTTGCGAAGTGCCTACCTGTAGATTTTGGCCTCTAGCTCAGCTGGCACCTAGGGAAACCTACCAAACCTGTGCATTTCTGAAAACTAGAGACCTAGGTGAATCCAAGGAGGGGTGACTTGCGGGGCTCGGACCAGGTTCTGTTACCCAGAATCCTTTGCAAACCTCAAAATTTGGCTAAAAAAACACATGTCCCTCACATTTCTGTGGCAGAAAGTTCTGGAATCTGAGAGGAGCTACAAATTTCCTTCCACCCAGCGTTCCCCGAAGTCTCCCGATAAAAATGATACCTCACTTGCGTGGGTAGGCCTAGCGCCGGCGACAGGAAACACCCCAAAGCGCAACGTGGACACATCCTAAATTTTGGAAAAAAACAGAGGTGTTTTTTGCAAAGTGCCTACCTGTAGATTTTGGCCTCTAGCTCAGCCGGCACCTAGGGAAACCTACCAAACCTGTGCATTTCTGAAAACTAGAGACCTAGGGGAATCCAAGGAGGGGTGACTTGCGGGGCTCGGACCAGGTTCTGTTACCCAGAATCCTTTGCAAACCTCAAAATTTGGCTAAAAAAACACATGTTCCTCACATTTCTGTGGCAGAAAGTTCTGGAATCTGAGAGGAACGACAAATTTCCTTCCACCCAGCGTTCCCCCAAGTCTCCCGATAAAAATGATACCTCACTTGCGTGGGTAGGCCTAGCGCCGGCGACAGGAAACACCCCAAAGCGCAACGTGGACACATCCTAAATTTTGGAAAAAAACAGAGGTGTTTTTTGCGAAGTGCCTATCTGTAGATTTTGGCCTCTAGCTCAGCCGCCACCTAGGGAAACCTACCAAACCTGTGCATTTCTGAAAACTAGAGACCTAGGGGAATCCAAGGAGGGGTGACTTGGGGGCTCGGACCATGTTCTGTTACCCAGAATCCTTTGCAAACCTCAAAATTTGGCTAAAAAAACACATGTTCCTCACATTTCTGTGGCAGAAAGTTCTGGAATCTGAGAAGAGCTACAAATTTCCTTCCACCCAGCGTTCCCCCAAGTCTTCCGATAAAAATGATACCTCACTTGCGTGGGTAGGCCTAGCGCCGGCGACTGGAAACACCCCAAAGCGCAACGTGGACACATCACAGAAAACAGAGCTGTTTTTAGCAAAGTGACTACCTGTAGATTTTGGCCTCTAGCTCAGCCGCCACCTAGGGAAACCTACCAAACCTATGCATTTCTGAAAACTAGAGACCTAGGGGAATCCAAGGAGGGGTGACTTGTGTGGCTCGGACCAGGTTCTGTTACCCAGAATCCTTTGCAAACCTCAAAATTTGGCTAAAAAAACACATGTTCCTCACATTTCTGTGGCAGAAAGTTCTGGAATCTGAGAGGAGCCACAAATTTCCTTCCACCCAGCGTTCCCCCACGTCTCCCGATAAAAATGATACCTCACTTGTGTGGGTAGGCCTAGCGCCCGCGACAGGATATGCCCCAAAACACAACGTGGACATATCACAGAAAACAGAGCTGTTTTTAGCAAAGTGACTACCTGTAGATTTTGGCCTCTAGCTCAGCCGCCACCTAGGGAAACCTACCAAACCTGTGCATTTCTGAAAACTAGAGACCTAGGGGGATCCAAGGAGGGGTGACTTGCGGGGCTCGGACCAGGTTCAGTTACCCAGAATCCTTTGCAAACCTCAAAATTTGGCTAAAAAAACACATGTCCCTCACATTTCTGTGGCAGAAAGTTCTGGAATCTGAGAGGAGCTACAAATTTCCTTCTACCCAGCGTTCCCCCAAGTCTCCTGATAAAAATGATACCTCACTTGCGTGGGTAGGCCTAGCGCCGGCGACAGGAAACACCCCAAAGCGCAACGTGGACACATCCTAAATTTTGGAAAAAAACAGAGGTGTATTTTGCGAAGTGCCTACCTGTAGATTTTGGCCTCTAGCTCAGCCGGCACCTAGGGAAACCTACCAAACCTGTGCATTTCTGAAAACTAGAGACCTAGGTGAATCCAAGGAGGGGTGACTTGCGGGGCTCGGACCAGGTTCTGTTACCCAGAATCCTTTGCAAACCTCAAAATTTGGCTAAAAAAACACATGTCCCTCACATTTCTGTGGCAGAAAGTTCTGGAATCTGAGAGGAGCTACAAATTTCCTTCCACCCAGCGTTCCCTCAAGTCTCCTGATAAAAATGATACCTCACTTGCGTGGGTAGGCCTAGCGCCGGCGACAGGAAACACCCCAAAGCGCAACGTGGACACATCCTAAATTTTGGAAAAAAACAGAGGTGTATTTTGCGAAGTGCCTACCTGTAGATTTTGGCCTCTAGCTCAGCCGGCACCTAGGGAAACCTACCAAACCTGTGCATTTCTGAAAACTAGAGACCTAGGGGAATCCAAGGAGGGGTGACTTGCGGGGCTCGGACCAGGTTCTGTTACCCAGAATCCTTTGCAAACCTCAAAATTTGGCTAAGAAAACACATGTCCCTCACATTTCTGTGGCAGAAAGTTCTGGAATCTGAGAGGAGCTACAAATTTCCTTCCACCCAGCGTTCCCCCAAGTCTCCCGATAAAAATGATACCTCACTTGCGTGGGTAGGCCTAGCGCCGGCGACAGGAAACACCCCAAAGCGCAACGTGGACACATCCTAAATTTTGGAAAAAAACAGAGGTGTATTTTGCGAAGTGCCTACCTGTAGATTTTGGCCTCTAGCTCAGCCGGCACCTAGGGAAACCTACCAAACCTGTGCATTTCTGAAAACTAGAGACCTAGGTGAATCCAAGGAGGGGTGACTTGCGGGGCTCGGACCAGGTTCTGTTACCCAGAATCCTTTGCAAACCTCAAAATTTGGCTAAAAAAACACATGTCCCTCACATTTCTGTGGCAGAAAGTTCTGGAATCTGAGAGGAGCTACAAATTTCCTTCCACCCAGCGTTCCCTCAAGTCTCCTGATAAAAATGATACCTCACTTGCATGGGTAGGCCTAGCGCCGGCGACAGGAAACACCCCAAAGCGCAACGTGGACACATCCTAAATTTTGGAAAAAAACAGAGGTGTATTTTGCGAAGTGCCTACCTGTAGATTTTGGCCTCTAGCTCAGCCGGCACCTAGGGAAACCTACCAAACCTGTGCATTTCTGAAAACTAGAGACCTAGGGGAATCCAAGGAGGGGTGACTTGCGGGGCTCGGACCAGGTTCTGTTACCCAGAATCCTTTGCAAACCTCAAAATTTGGCTAAAAAAACACATGTCCCTCACATTTCTGTGGCAGAAAGTTCTGGAATCTGAGAGGAGCTACAAATTTCCTTCCACCCAGCGTTCCCCCAAGTCTCCCGATAAAAATGATACCTCACTTGCGTGGGTAGGCCTAGCGCCGGCGACAGGAAACACCCCAAAGCGCAACGTGGACACATCCTAAATTTTGGAAAAAAACAGAGGTGTTTTTTGCGAAGTGCCTACCTGTAGATTTTGGCCTCTAGCTCAGCCGGCACCTAGGAAAACCTACCAAACCTGTGCATTTCTGAAAACTAGAGACCTAGGGGAATCCAAGGAGGGGTGACTTGCGGGGCTCGGACCAGGTTCTGTTACCCAGAATCCTTTGCAAACCTCAAAATTTGGCTAAAAAAACACATGTTCCTCACATTTCTGTGGCAGAAAGTTCTGGAATCTGAGAGGAGCTACAAATTTCCTTCCACCCAGCGTTCCCCGAAGTCTCCCGATAAAAATGATACCTCACTTGCGTGGGTAGGCCTAGCGCCGGCGACAGGAAACACCCCAAAGCGCAACGTGGACACATCCTAAATTTTGGGAAAAAACAGAGGTGTTTTTTGCGAAGTGCCTACCTGTAGATTTTGGCCTCTAGCTCAGCCGCCACCTAGGGAAACCTACCAAACCTGTGCATTTCTGAAAACTAGAGACCTAGGGGAATCCAAGGAGGGGTGACTTGCGGGGCTCGGACCAGGTTCTGTTACCCAGAATCCTTGCAAACCTCAAAATTTGGCTAAAAAAACACATGTTCCTCACATTTCTGTGGCAGAAAGTTCTGGAATCTGAGAAGAGCTACAAATTTCCTTCCACCCAGCGTTCCCCCAAGTCTCCCGATAAAAATGATACCTCACTTGCGTGGGTAGGCCTAGCGCCGGCGACAGGAAACACCCCAAAGCGCAACGTGGACACATCCTAAATTTTGGAAAAAAACAGAGGTGTTTTTTGCGAAGTGCCTACCTGTAGATTTTGGCCTCTAGCTCAGCCGCCACCTAGGGAAACCTACCAAACCTGTGCATTTCTGAAAACTAGAGACCTAGGGGAATCCAAGGAGGGGTGACTTGCGGGGCTCGGACCAGGTTCTGTTACCCAGAATCCTTTGCAAACCTCAAAATTTGGCTAAAAAAACACATGTTCCTCACATTTCTGTGGCAGAAAGTTCTGGAATCTGAGAGGAGCTACAAATTTCCTTCCACCCAGCTTTCCCCCAAGTCTCCCGATAAAAATGATACCTCACTTGCGTGGGTAGGCCTAGCGCCGGCGACAGGAAACACCCCAAAGCGCAACGTGGACACATCCTAAATTTTGGAAAAAAACAGAGGTGTTTTTTGCGACGTGCCTACCTGTAGATTTTGGCCTCTAGCTCAGCCGCCACCTAGGGAAACCTACCAAACCTGTGCATTTCTGAAAACTAGAGACCTAGGGGAATCCAAGGAGGGGTAACCCCAAAGCGCAACGTGGACACATCCACAATTTTGGGAGAAAACAGTGCCTACCTGTGGATTTTGGCCTGTAGCTCACCCGGCGCCTAGGGAAACCTACCAAACCAGTGCATTTCTGAAAACTAGAGACCTAGGGGAATCCAAGGAGGGGTGACTTGCGGGGCTCGGACCAGGTTCTGTTACCCAGAATCCTTTGCAAACCTCAAAATTTGGCTAAAAAAACACATGTTCCTCACATTTCTGTGGCAGAAAGTTCTGGAATCTGATAGGAGCCACAAACTTCCTTCCACCCAGCGTTCCCCCAAGTCTCCCGATAAAAATGATACCTCACTTGTGTGGGTGGCCCAGGTGCCTGCAACATAATAAGGCCCAAAACCTGAAGGGATAGAAGGGATAGCACAGCAAGTTTATAAGGGCATATTCTTTTATACATCTTTAGACGGACTCTGCTTTGGGGACCCACATAAGTGAGGTGTCATTTTACTTGGGAGACTGAGGGGAAAACTGGGGAGTAGGAATTTTGTGCTGGAGCGGTGATCCTACTAAGAAAAATCAGGAAAATATGCTTTTTTATGCAAATTGTGAGGTTTACAGAGGAGTCTGGGTAAGAAAATGTTGGGGGAGCCACACAAGCCACACCTCCCTAGACTCCTTGGGGTGCCTAGTTTTAAAAAGTTTCTGGGTTTTGTAGGTTTCCCTACATGACGGCCGCACCCAGGACCAAAAACATAGGTGGGCCCTTCCCCCCAAACACAGGTATTTTTGGAATATATCACTTTGATGTGTGCACATACGTCCGTGATGTGCCAAACACTAAAATTGTGAAAAGAAACACACTTAGGTTATGTGAAGAAGACCCCTCACCCACCAACCAAGTTGGTGGCATGCTTCATCATCGGGGTCCCACCTGAGGCACCTAGCGTGTCTCAAGTGTGCTGCGACGCCTGATTACAGCAGAGCAGGTTTTGTCATTTGTACCACACATACTGGTTGGATTTGGCACGAGGGTGAGTGATGGTTCAGTAGATCAAATTTTATTAACAAGAGATTTCACAAAAGTGAAATGCACTGGTAATAACTGAAAGGCCAAAAAACTGAACCAATGACTCACAGCTCGTGAGCTGTAAAGCCACGACAAGGCACCAACCGCTTTACAGTCCATTCACACACCTTTCATACATGACATGCACTAGACCATTCACGCCGCCAGCCACGGGCCCAGCACATTACAAGACTCGCATCCACAGACAGCGCCAGTCAAGGGCCCATCACTTTCATACGCCCACATGCCTGATACAGCAATCACACCAGCTGATGAGTGTGTGGACTGGCGTTTGGCCGGCACTGCCAGCCAAGCGCCACACCACCAGCCAAGCGCCACCCCACCCACACCACCAGCCAAGCGCCACCCCACACACACCGCCAGCCCAGCGCCACCCCACACACACCGCCAGCCAAGCGCCACCCCACACACACCGCCAGCCAAGCGTCACCCCACACACACCGCCAGCCAAGCGCCACCCCACACACACCGCCAGCCAAGCGCCACCACACCCACGCCGCCAGCCAAGCGCCACTCTACACATGCCATCCCCTTTTTTTTGTTTTTAAACAACAAAGAAACCACTAATCATAAATTAGTACAAAACTACAAACACAAAAGCTCTAACTGAATACATGACTAATGCCAACCGTGAAACCGAACATATAAAAATATAAAACACCAGTTTACGCTCACGGAATTTCCCAATAATTCTTCTGTGTGTGGTAGCTCCTGAAACAGCCACCCACACACAGCCCAGGCTTTGAAGGACAATCAGGGCAGTACATCCTAGTCTCCTTCCTGATACCTCTTCGAGCACAGACTCTACATCTCTTAGCAGGAAAGTTTTTTTGGGCCGTGGGAGGAATGTGCTCAGCAAAGTGACGATCTTTCAATCTAGCCACATCCTCCACCACTGCTTCTCTAGGAACTCTTGCCTGTTCCAGCACAACAAGGCTAGCTATGATAGACTCCTGAAATTTCACAAATGTCATCCTTGACTCTGGAGAACTATCCTTAAACACAACAAAAGCATTAAAAGTTGCCAAGTGGAACAAGTGAAGCGCTAATTTCTTATACCACACATAAGACTTACGAGCAGCAGTGTAAGGTTCTAACCTCTGATCTACTCTATCAACACCACCCATGTGCTTATTATAGTCTAAGATGCACACAGGTTTGCGCACTTCGGCAACCTGACCCCAAACAGCCACAGGTGAAGTACTCTCATCATGGATGGTGCTTAGCATGTATACATCCCTCTTGTCTACAAATTTCAGAGCTAGCAGCTCATCATTCCGCAAGGCACTGCACTGTCCCTTCTCAAGTTTTTTACAGACAAGCTCTTTTGGATAGCCTTTCCGATTAGAGCGGATTGTGCCACAAGCAACAGTGTCCACTCTGAACAACTCCTTGAACAACCGAACTCCAGTGTAGAAGTTATCTACATATAAATGGTGACCTTTGTTAAACAGTCGTCTACCAAGTTCCCACACAATTTTCTCACTAACTCCAAAAGTGGGAGGACAACCAGGGGGGTCAATATTGGAATCCCTACCAGTGTAGACCCGGAAATTATAAACATATCCTGTACTACTTTCTGACAGCATATACAATTTAATTCCATACCGTGCCCTCTTGCTAGGAATGTACTGCCTAAAAACCAAACGACCCTTGAACAGGACCAAAGACTCATCTACAGATATTTCTTTCCCTGGAACATAGATCTCTGAAAACCGATCTACCAAATGATCAAGGACAGGTCTAATCTTAAAAAGACGGTCAGAATCAGGATGATCTCGTGGCAAGGCTAAAGCATTATCTACAAAATGCAACTTCCGAAGAAGAAGCTCATACCGGTTACGACTCATGATGGCAGGAAATATAGCAGTTGCCATCAAGGGACTAGTAGACCAATATGAAGACAGCGACGGCTTCGTTATCAGCCCCATCAAAAAAGTTAAACCCAAGAACTTTTTCAACTCTTCCAGATTTGTGGGAATCCACCGGCTAGCTCTAGAGTGTGGCCTAAGTCTGGCAGCGTTGTCCCTCAAAAACTGCTCTGCATACAAATTAGTCTGCTCAACAATCTCTTCCAAAAATATATCGTCCATAAACAACTCAAAAAAGTTGACGGGCAAAAAGTTTTCCGTATTAACTCGACACCCTGGAAAACCAGTAAACGCAGGCAACTGTGGCTGCTCCATGTTTGGTGCAACCCATGCGTCAGGTCTTCCAATGGGAAGCCTTTCAGCCGCTGGCTCCTGCACCATTGGCACATCACTGTCCTCCTCTAAAACAGGCCCTTCATCAGCACTGAGAGTGGCTTCATCATCAGATGATTCATCTCTGACAGAAAATTCACTTCCAGAATCCTGCACTTCCTCCTCTGCCTCAGATGCAGAGTCAGTCTCATATTCATGGTCAGAAGATGACTCAAAAAGCACACTAACAACCTGCTGAGCGGTCATCCTACGGCTGGCCATGATCCTTCCTACTAAAATTAACTGGACAAATACACCACCCACAACCAGCACTGTGTAAGATAAGTAACAAAGTATAGGTTTATCACTAAGAATTATAAACTCAAAAACTATACTGCTCACTTGCCTGAAAAAGCTTGACTCACCAGCAACTACTCTGCACAGCCACAGCAATCACCAACGATATCCCACTAAAAAGAGAAAAAAAAAAGCAAATTAGACATAAGACAACACAATAATCATTGTGCATAACTCTAAGGACAATTTCACACACAATCCTGCATTCAGTACACCACCTACAAACATGTCATTCATGCATTGCAACAATACTCACTTGGAGTAAATTTATTTACTTACCTAAAACATGCAACTACGCAAACCGCAGGACAACTACTGCCAAAACTGCAACAAGCCACAGCAAAGTCAGCAAAAGCTTTGAACTAAAACAAAAAGGAGAAAAACTGTTATTATCATAAAAGCAAATACCTCGCCAGTTGACAAACACTCCGCCACTAACCATTTTTTCATTTTCCCCTGTGTCTAGTCTTCTCTGCTTGGGGGAAGATGGGCCTAAAATAAAATAGGCCAATCTACCCCCAAGGGGAGGGGGCAGAAATCGCCCAGATTACATTGCACCCTTTGGGGGGCGGCGACCCTTGCCCAAGGGGCCACACCCCCACACAAAGCACACACACACACACATAGTATCCCTGGCGCTATGGGGATTCTGCCCCCCTTGGGGACAGAAAGGCCTAAAAAATAGGCATATCTGCCCCCTAGGGGGGCAGAACTGCCCAAAAATACATGTGGGCCCCTGGGGGCGACCCTTGCCCAAGGGGCCGCCCCCCAACACAAAAAATAAAAACCAACAATTAAAATCCCTGGTGTCTAGTGGCTTTCTGCCCCCCTTGGGGGCAGATCGGCGTAAAAATAGGGCCAATCTGCCCCCAAGGGGGGCAGAAACGACGATAAACACATTGCGCCCCCGGGGGGAGCGACCCTTGCCCAAGGGGCCACCCCCCAACACAAAGCACACATACAAACATATCTTTCTGGTGCTATTGGGATTCTGCCCCCCTTGGGGGCAGAAAGGCCTAAAAAAATAGGCCTCTCTGCCCCCAAGGGGGGCAGAACTGCCCAAAAATACATGTGGGCCCATGGGGGCGACCCTTGCCCAAGGGGCCACCCCCCAACACAAAAAATAAAAATCAACAATAAAATCCCTGGTGTCTAGTGGCTTTCTGCCCCCCTTGGGGGCAGATCGGCCTAAAAATAGGGCCAATCTGCCCCCAAGGGGGGCAGAAACGACAATAAATACATTGCGCCCCTGGGGGGAGCGACCCTTGCCCAAGGGGCCACCCCCCAACACAAAGCTCACATACATACATACTATTTCTGGCGCTATTGGGATTCTGCCCCCCTTGGGGGCAGAAAGGCCTAAAAAAAATAGGCCTCTCTGCCCCCAAGGGGGGCAGAACTGCCCAAAAATACATGAGGGCCCCTGGGGGCGACCCTTGCCCAAGGGGCCGCCCCCCAACACAAAAAATACACATCAACAATAAAATCCCTGGTGTCTAGTGGCTTTCTGCCCCCCTTGGGGGCAGATCGGCCTAAAAATAGGGCCAGAAACGACGTAAAATACATGTGCCCCCAAAGGGGAGCGACCCTTGCCCAAGGGGTCGCTCCCCTACACTAATAAGCACACACACACACACACATACTGAAATCCCTGGTGTCTAGTGGGCATTCCTGCTGCCCGATCGCATCGCAATCGGGCAGCAGGAATGCTCAAAGAGACATCGAGGGAAAGGAAAACCCTTTCCTTTCCCTCGATGCCTCTCTGATAGCACCCCCACCCCGCACGAAGGTGAAAAACTCACCTTCTCCCTTAGACGCGCTGGAAGCAAATGGCTTCCAGCGCGTCTTTCCCCCTTTCCCTGAAATCAGCGCGCAATCGCGCGCTGACGTCATGGGGGGGGGCAGGGGGGGTGGGCGTGAAAGGGGAAGGGATTCCCCTTTCAGCCCTGGCCTGGGGGTGTTGGGGGGCGGCCCTCGGGGGAAGCGCTAGCGCTTCCCCCGACTGCCAGTCCCAGGACGTAATGGTTACGTCCATGGCGCCACACGGGCGCTGCCATGGACGTAACCATTACGTCCGTGGCGGGGAAGGGGTTAAGCGTCTTTATAGGTTTACTAAATTATTGTGTAATGGACGTAGATCCGCTGCCTGTAAATTTTGTACATTTGGATAAGGGGTATAGGTAGCTAGGGCTGGCCATGTGTGCCCTTTGTTACTGAAGGAACTTCATCCTATGTGTGCAGCTACGAGTGGGAGGGTGCCTTGAAATCAATTTTGATGTTCCTGGTATTATCATGGAGTGTCTAAATAATTGTATGCTTTGTATTGTGCTGGTGGGATAGCTACTATGTATGCATGAAATTTATGTGTGTTAGCATTAACTGCAGAAAAGTTGACCCATGAAGAAAATGTTTCAGTTTTGTACGCATTGTGTGCCTCAACCACAAGTGTAACATCTCAACCCTCATTAGTAGCCTATTTGTGAGTAAATGTTGTGTGACAGCATGTATACAATTTACAGGAATAACTACTGGATTCACCATTTTCTAAACCAGAAATTATTGATTTGAAAGTAGGGAATCCTTTAAAGAGTTTAAGCTTGAACAACTTACAGACTAATATAGGTATTCCCTACATAGCTGAGGAGGACATGTCCCTAACACTACAGACATCTCAGTATAAAGGTTACTAGGGCAGTTTTGGCATACAAGAGAGACCTACTCAGGAGATCCATTAAATAAGCACCAGACCTTGATACATTGGTGGTGCTATGTTATGCGGTTCCTACTTTGGTAATAGAACTGTGTGGTTAGGTTAACAGCTACTAACAGTGTAGGGTGCACTCAGTCTCCCACACTCTAGTACCTCCCTCCTACACATGCAGTCCTATAACCAAAGATGGAACCACTTCATAAATCCTCAGGCCTGTTATATTCTGATTGTTCATATAATAAGTCAGACAGTGAAAAGAACTGATCTACTTGCTCTCTCTCCACTTTCCTAGTCTTTTTTACCACCAATCTTAGGCCCTGATTTAAGAAAAGTGGTGTTGCACATAGTGCAGCATCACTTTTTTGCACCCCTTAGCGCCCCTCTAACGCCACCATGGCGGTAATTAGAGGAACTAGCATCAAAATGTTTGATTCTATTTCGGAGCTGTGCAGAATTAGCATAAAAATGTTTCCTGCTAATCCTGTAAAGCCCATTGAAAACAATGGCATGCCTCCTTTTAACGCCTGCTTTGAGCAGGCATTAAAAGTGCCGAAATAAATGATGCAAAGAAATATTTTAGTTTTTTTTGGCCCTTCTAATGGGGGAACACCCCCTTTGTGTACATTATGCCAGGCATAATGTGTGGAACAAAGTGTTACAAAGTGGTGTAATGCATGCATTGTGCCACTTCGTAAATTTGGCGCAGTGACTTTGGCCTCATTAGCGTAAAATACAATTACGGTAATGTGGTGCAAGGAGGTGCTAGAGGCCCTTAAATATGCTGCTTATTGTTATTTTTGATTACTTATCACCCACATTGTTTTGATGCAGTGCACTGCCAGCCCTGCTAGGGTTAATGAAATTCTTGCTGGCTCCTTCAAACTCTTGTATCTACAACAATGACAAACCTATATGCCCACATGACGCGGGTCCATATGTATATAAATCTAAACAAATAGTCACGTGGGACTCATTCAAAAGGAAGAAGACCTCATCCTTGAGTTAGAGATCTCTATCTTATTTTAATTTAGTTCCAATTCAACTTAATTGTGTGGAAACATTACCTCGAAATGTTAGTATAGCAAAGACAGTAAAGGACAAGTAGAAATTTCTGTTATACATGTATTATATTCATATATGTAATCTGGGGCAAAATATGTGAATACAGTGCAGATGACGTAGTGGTTTCAAGGTGATCATATTTATAACAAATGGTACACAAAGACACTATATGGTCCCCAAAGGTTGTATATTCTCATTAGCTAAGAGAAATAGAGGGAAGTTCCAATAAGTTTACAATCCCTTGTTATTTGCGAGTGTCAACCAACTGGGGGCATTTATTGATGTCTCATTCCCGAATAGTCTCTTCAGGACTTCGTCATACAACTACCACACCATCATTGCATTGTTTGGATAGCATCAACCATCTATCTCCATATATTAGCTCAGTCCTTGCTGTAATGAGCTTCTCCAGTTGCCGATATGCATAGCTGGTGATACTATCCATATTATATTATTCTAAACCTTGAACAATGCAAACCAATTTCATTCACTTAGAGTCTCCTCCAAGGTTGACTAAGTTTGCACTTGTATTTAACACTAAGGAGGCACCTACTTACATTTCTTCTTTAGCTCCATCTTCAAGGCACCCTGCTGTTAATTCAATTTCTATATTACAGATCACAGCATGAAACTAGATATTAACACCATGTTGTGCAGTCAACGGAACATCAACGTCAGAGTTTAGGTCAGAATTTAATAAGTCAAAATTCTTACCTTGGCAATGGGGCCAGTTTCATTTAACGACTGATCAGTAGAATGAATTTCTGTTATACTAATATTTTCAGAAAACTGTGGTACTGTTGTTTAGCTTGCTATAGCCTGTGCAGAATATTGAGAGGGTTCCGTGCCATCCTGCCCTGCTAATCTATATTTTTTCTGAGGACTCAGCAGCTTTGATTTCTGGGGTTGTAGCTCCGCCATTGCAGAGAGGCATCAGAATTCAAGGGCCAAGCAGTTTCTCGCCCCCACTGAAACAATGTCTTCATAGGCAGGAAAGAAGCCTGTGATAGTATTCCTCGCCACTCTCCCTATTTTTATTTGCTATGTCGGCTCCTCCACTTTCTGTCACCTCAGACCTGGGCTGAGGCCAGCCCCCTGGGCTCCCTTTGAATTCTTTTATGGGCCATTCAAATCACATTTAATTAGTGCTGAATGGAGGGTAGTTATTCTTTTCTGCCATCCGCAGCCGCCAATGAATTGTACAATCAAATGTTGACAGAAGCAAATGCAATGGCAACATCAGATCATCTTCCCTAAATTCACAGCCCACATTTAGATGTTACTAGTATCATTTGGGCAACACCACCTGAACAGAGCACATCATGGCCAAACTAGTTGGCCACCATTTTTGATTCCACTCAAACAATGCAGGGTGGTACACACCACATAAATGGCATACATTCATATATCTTAGATCTTTGTATAAGGTTTAACTCACCCTAAACAATATTAAAGTGTGCTACATGGAGGAGTGCATGGATTGTTTCAATCTATATGCTCATATAGCTACAATGAAGTAATCAAAACATTTAGGCCCATATTTATACTTTTTGACGCAAAACTGCACTAACGCGTCAGAAATCCAGCTGCACGATGATCCGAAAACCCCGCAGCATGGGTTGTGATCTCCCAGCCTCCGTCAACAATGCTGCGCGTCGTTTCTCCTGCTCTGTGCATCGATTCTTCATTCGCGTTTCATTCGAGCGTCGTTTTTCAGCTGCGGAGCCTGCGGCACATTGTTTCTTCAGCCGCAGATTGGAGTCGCATCGATCTTTTCCCCGCACGTCGCTCTGTGCGTGGATTTCCTTCTCTTCAGTGTGCCAAGTCGAATTTACAGTTAAAACTGCACACACAGACACTGCAGTGGCAGGTTTGAGACATGATTACAGAGCTACTTATGTGGGTGGCACAACCAGTGCAGCAGGCCCACTAGTAGCATTTGATTTACAGGCCCTGGCACCTCTAGTGCAACTTACTAGGGACTTACTAGTAAATCAAATATGACAATCATGGATAAACCAATCAACCATACAATTTACACAGAGAGCAAATGTACTTTAGCACTGGTTAGCAGTGGCAAAGTGCTCAGAGTTCAAAGGCCAACAGCAACAGGTCAGAAAAAATAGGAGGTAGGAGGCAAAACGATTGGGGATGACCCTGCATAAGCACAATAAGTCCAACACTAACCAAGACATATCCACTATTCTCTGCACATACCCCACTGCACATCACATCTACACTGATAGATGGGACCTCAGTCCTCAGACCTCAGTCCCAAAGAAAGCCATAAACTTAATTTTGAAATGGCTGAAACATGTTTACATAGACAGGGATGATCCCCAACCTTTTTGTCCTACATTGTTTTTAATCCACCACAAGAAGACATAAATAAACAATTGTAGATTATATGTTAATGGATTTGCTGCAGGTGAATCATTTTGGGCAGTGTCCTGCAAAGAACAGTATCATGATGCAAGGATGAAGACCAAAAAGTGCATTAGTTCAGGGTACCAAGAAATTAAAAAAGGGGGAAAAATAATTTTCCTTAAAAGAACATAGGAGCAAGGTGTAGGCAGCTCCAAACAGACATGCTGGAATGTTTGTTAATGACTGTGAGGCTTTTAACATTTGAAACTTGCTGTAATGAACGTGTAAGGATTTGCAGCCTTTCAGAGAGAGAAATAAAAACACTACAGTATGTGTACAATGAACTGTTCAAGTAAAATAAAAAAAACGTGACAGTGTTTACATGACTGGAACAGTGCAATGAAAGATGGCAGGGTGTTCTGAGAGTTAGGTATTGAAGAGAAACAGGAAAAGATTAGGCAAATTTAGCTCCAGTTCTTTCAAGTAAATGGTGGACCAAGAGGCTGAAAGCATCTATTTAGTAGGACTGTAACTACTGCCAGTAGTACGAATGATTGGAAAGCATCTTTTGATAATATATGATCTTAAATTAGATAAAGCATCCTATCCTGCTGAATAAGTTGTTTAAGCGTGCCCCCCCCAGTGGGAAGACAGTTTGACTCGTCCTACCATGGGTAATATAGAGATTAACCAAGCACCATGCTCCTGAAGAAAATAAATATTAATTCCAATGTTTTTAAAAGGAAAAAGGGGAGATGTAGTGCCAATTAGCTTCCAACACTATTAGATATACAATGCAAAAATATTTGAAGTGGATCTGGCGCAGTGCTAAGCAGTGGTATTAAGAAGAGTCTAAAATTCAAGATAAGTGGTGTTCAATGAATGATCACTGCTTGGTTTTGAAGTCTTTTGTTGAAAAATATGAGAGAGAAGTCAAACTCCACACATATGTCTTGACGCTGCTCAGGCTATGGACTCTGTAAATTGGTCTACACTATGGAGATTCCATGTTAGGCTTGATATCTTCAAGCAAAATGTTGTTTGTATACACAGTAAAGCTGAAGGGGACAAAACAACAACCACCTTTGGACAAATGACGATGAAAGGTATGGCTGCTTACTTCTATACGCATTAATTCTGATTTACAGAGATGGTTTCTTCTACAGAAAATCCAAAGGATGCATTGACCATCCAGTTGATCAAACAACATTTTTATGTTCTTCTGCATGACAGTGTTTCAACTCAGTATCTAGAACTTAAAGAGATATAAACAAGCTGTATATAGCAAAATATTAATTTATGACTACAGATGTATGGCCTGATTCACAAATGGCATTCTGTAGAATATGAACTAGTACTATAGTAGTGCCACTTACTACAAAATGTACCTCACAAACCTATGGGTGGAAGTCCCCAACTCCATCTTTTCTACATTTTCTATGCGGTGACCTATACACATGTAACCTTACTAATTAATAGCGATTGTGGAAGGGAATTAGGTAGTGAGGGATAAAGAGGGTTATAAGAGGGGCATGCTTATACAAACACTCACCCAAAAAAGAGAAAGACCATTGCTGTTCATAATGTACAGGCAGATTTGCTAACTTTTCATGCAGCGCTGCATTGAGCAGAAGGGAGAAAGTAGAACAGTACCATATCTACTAAGATATGGTGCTGTTTTTCTCTATACCTATTCAGGTGCACAGTAGATGGGGGTGGAGGGATGTGGGAAAGATGGCACTGTAAATGTGGCTTGGGGTTGGTTTGGGGGCGGGGTCAAGTCCAGCGAGATGTCCTGCGAATGACAATAGGGAGTGCCCTCTAGAACTGTCATGGTGATCACCACACTCACATGGAACATCAAAGGGCTTATCTTGCTGGTGAAGCACCACAAAATGTGAAAATATATGCTTGACCAAAGGCATGGTGTAGTAGCCCTACAAGTGACACACCTTAGACAGAATGAGGACCATAGATTGTGTCACAAAGCATAACCACTAAATAAAATGCAGTGGCCTTTTTCTTTCTCTCATCTTTGAAATTCCATCCAGAAGGATGCAAAACTGATAAAGAGGGCAGCATTGTAGTAGTGAAAGGTCACCCGGTGGACTGAAAATGCACATTTGCCTCTATCTATGCTCCCAATATTAATCAAGTGCAGTTTCTGCATTCACTGGTATCTCTTTTGGGGGGCTGCAGTGAAGGGGATATATTAATGGGGGACTTTAACCTAACCTGGGATTCAATAATGGATAGCACTCACCCACACAGGGCTCTTACAGGGAGCTTCCCCAAATCTGTGAAGCAAGCCTTCCACTCACTAGGAGTAATCGATGCCTGGAGGACCAATGACCAGAGGTTACATATTCTTCTCACTTTCCCACTGCACATACTCCAGATTAGTTTACACATTTATTAGTCAGTCCCTTTCATATGCACTAATCGTGGCCTCCTTTCACCCCATCACCTTCTCAGATCACACCCCTGTGATGCTGACATTAGAATGGGACATCCCAACACCTAATATCATCAATGGTTTTTCCCAGGCGCCCCACTACAGATCGCCTCTTCTGTGATGAAACATGTAAAACTATTAGAGAGTGCTTTCAATTAAACAACACATAGGATACCAACCTGTAAGATACTTGGGATGCATTCAAAGCAGAAATTCGGGGAGAATGCATAGCACTTTTATCTACTCTAAGTAAATAGAGAGCTTGCAAGAGATTAGCATTTGAGGCTGAACTTCAGGGAGCACAGTCAGCTCCCAAAGACAACCGAACTCTCACTCTAAAACAGAAAGTTTCAGCCATCAGAGGCAAACTAAGTTCAATCCACACCTGTAGATCGGAGCTCATGCTCTTACTCCTTAAACACACAACCTATAAGCAAGGGCAATTAGGTAGTCTCCCACCTGGCAAGGCATCTTTTAGTCAAGAGGGAGAAACAATATACAGGGAACATTTAGATAGTCGGGTCCTCGAGCGGACACAGAGAACGAGGAGGCTAGGGTGTTTGGACAGTTTTATGAACAGCTCTACTTAGTAGATCGTTTAAATCGTGCGGCACAGTTAGGCTACTGAGCTAGGGTAGAGCTTCCCCAGGTAACAGAAGCCAAAAACCAAATCCTAGGGTGTCTAATATTGGACAGTGAGGTTCAAGCAGCAATTATTTCCCTGAAACTCCATAAATCACCGGGACCTGATGAGTTAAGAGCCCAATTCTACGAAACATTTAGTGCCGAGTTGGTTCCTCATCCCTTCTAAGACTGATGCTGTACGTCTGTAGATCTTATAGGCCTAAAGCTCTCTTCAACCTAGATGACAAATTATATTCTAAGATTTTAGCCACCAGATTAGAAGATATTATGCCTGATTTGATCCATCCAGATCAATCTGGCTTCATCAAGGGCAAACAAATGCATGATAACTCATGAAAGGTGAACCACCTGGTCAAAGAAAGCCACAAAGAAACACATGGCAGAAGTTTTGTTGGTGCTAGCTGGCAAGATAGCTTTCAACTGAGCCGATGGGCATTCCTTTTCCATACCTTGAGACAATTTGGCTTCTGTAAACAATTCATAGACATGGTGAAGGCCAGTTGTTCTCAACCGTGGTCACGTGTCCTGATAAATGGGGTGAATTTGACTCCTTTTGGTCTAGGCGAAGGGGGCGAAGCAGGAATGCCCCCTCTTCTCCTATTCGTCACCCCCTAGTATTGAACTCTTGGTTACCAAAATTCAATCAACCCCCTCCATTCAAGTTCTTCTCTTTGGACCTGCAGGACATAAAATTTCCCTTTTTGGAGATGATATACTGTTATCCCTCACTTCCCCCCCAGTCATCCCTGGAGACTTTACAAATGGTGCTCCAATTATATGAAGAGGTGACAGGATTTTGCAGAAACTTACACAAATCATTCCTGTTGAACTTGACCCTTCTCACACATTAATTGGAACACTTGATAAAATCTGCTACCTTTCAATTGGCTAAAAAAGATATAACCTATCTGGGCATTAAAATCGCACAAAAGATTTCAGAACTTTTCAGGGCAAATTACCTTCTACTCTTAAAACACCTAAAAGATGATCTCAAGAGATGGGCACCCCTGTACACTTCATGGCTGGGGCAGATTCCCGCCATTAATATGACGGTATTACTGAAGTTATTATGTCTTATCCAACGTCTTCCCATTGAATTAGAATTAGACTTTTTGCCCCCTCTTCATTTTTCAATAATATGCTTCATATGCAGGGACTGAGAGCATGACTGATGTACAAACTCCTACAGCTACAGAGGGAAGGTAGGTGGCTTAGCCCTCCAGGATTTTCACCTATATATATCAAGCAGCCCAGTTGCGGGTGATTTCTGAATGGTCACAGCTGGAATCAGACAAACATTGGCTTCATTTAGACAGAGCAGTAACAGGCAGATATATTTGGGATTTACTAAGAAAGCCCAAGATAGGTCACCACCTAACACTTTTCTTAGCACCCCGACTACACTTCTCCTAGCACCTGGACTAAAACTACTCTAAATGTGTGGGGCAAGATCACTCGAACTGGCAGTTGGACCACCTTTTCTTCCCCATATTCTCCAATTCACTATAACACGGCATTCACACCAGCACTCAAACTGGGGCCGTTCGAACTAGGAAGGGGGCTGCCAACCTCTTTCATTGTCTCTGACCTCTTTTTCATCTGGGACATTCTCACTTATGAGAACTGCAACGGGTAATACATCCAAACATTAGAGAAACAGCAACTAGAGGGGGGTGCTGACCTCTTTCACCATCTCTGCCTCCGACCTCTTTCACAGTTGGGACATTATCACTTTTGAGAACTGCCAACAGGGCTTCCATCTATTCGACGCAGAACGCTACCACTATACACAGTTGAAACACTGGGTTTTACATCCATACATTAGAGAAGCAGCAACTAGATAGTTTACATTAAATAATTTGTTAGAAGAGAGAGCAGATCTCGAAAGATGTATCTCGAATATCTATACTTTATTGCTCACCCACCATGATTTTCCCACAACCTTGTCACATCCCTTTTTGGTAGCAAGTTCTGGGAGTAACAATCCATGAGGCAAAATGGCACAAGTTCTGGGGAGACATTCCCAGATTCAATCAATCAATAGGCAAATGCATTACAAATTACTCTATGACTGTTACGTTTACCCAACCAAATTCAACAAGTTTTTTTCCAGGCACATCAGATCTCTGCTGGAGGGGATGCAGTCTGGTACGAGACTTCCACATACTTGGTGGGACTTCTTGACAATCTGCCCATTATGGTCTAAAATTCTAGCCCAGATTAAGGATATTCTGGGGTACCTCATCTGAGACTCCCCAGGATAAACTCTTTTTGGCGTGCAGTATGACTCCCTTGAGCTCCAAACACTAAGGGGGTCATTACGACCCTGGCAGATGGCGGAGAACCGGCGGTAAGACCGCCAACAGACTGGCGGTCTTACCTTGGGGAATTATGACCATGGCGGTTGCCGCCATGGTCATCCGCCGGTTCTCTGTTCCGCCCACTAGGGCGGAGACGACCGCCGGGCTGGAGACCTGAGTCTCCAGCCCGGCAGCCGTCACCATACCACCGGCGGTATTTGGACCCGGCTTACCGCAGTGGTTTTCCAGCTGTTTGAAGCGTCATGAAATCCATGGCGGTAAGCACTATCAGTTCCAGGGAATTCCTTCCCTGGCACTGATAGGGGTCTCCCCCACCCCCCACCCCCACCCGACTCCCTCCACTACACCCCCCACCACCCCTGCCACCCCCCAAAGGTGGCAGGGCACCCCTCCCCACCCCGACCCCCAACATCACATAACTCACACACACCCGACACGCATGCATACACCACCAACACACACACGCACACACCCCGACATACATGCCAACATCCACACACACAGTCAGACACGCACACCCACATTCAAACATACACGCACACATCCATACAGAAATACCCACAGACATACACGCACTCATTCCCATACACACAACATCCCTGCAAGCATACACGCACTCACACACCCCCTCTACATACACACACGCACACCCCCATGCACGCACACAACACACAACACCCCCCACCCCCCTCCCCTAACGACGATCGACTTACCTGGTCTGTCGATCCTCCGGGAGGGGACGGGAGCCATGGGGGCAGCTCCGCCGACACCACACCGCCAACAGAACACCGCCACTGCGAATCACAGGACGTGATTCGCTGGGCCGTGTTCTGTTGGCGTGGCAGTGGAGGTGGAGTAACCTCCACTTCCCCGCCTCCGGCCAGTACGGAGAGCTGCCAACGGTCATAATAGGCCGAGCGGCAAACCGCCTGCACAGGCGGTCTTCCGCACGGCGGTCCCTCGGCGGTCTTGAAAAAAGACCGCTGAGGTCGAAATGACCCCCTAAGTGACTGAGAGATAATGTGGCTTTTCCTGGGCACCATCAAACTTGTCCTAACAGTGGTATGGAAAAAAAGGAGGCACACTCGCAATTTCAGTGGCCTGCATGACTCTGCCAAGCAGTCACTATGGAGAGGATGGCCTACATTCTTCTTGATAAACACAAAGATTTGAATACACATGGGGCCTCTGGTTGAATTTCTACCTAGAGGCTTATCACTGTGAACTTGCTCCACCCGTACCGGAGCGCTTCATATCTTTTGAATACAGCTGTGCCTCCTAACTCCTTGCCTTCTGCGAACATGATATATCCCAGGCTGTGAGACCCGGACTCTCCCTTACATCCAGAACCTCATAACTTAAGGTGCTTATCAGATTGTACTACCCTCATCCACCATTGGGATTTGTTGGGGAGATGGGGGACTATGTGGATTAAAGGGTTGTGAAACTTGACATGATTAACAACAACAATGAACTTGTGGAGGCACCTTACTATGCTACAAACTATAATATCAATTTAGGGCCTGATTACTATCTTGGTGAATGGGATACTCTGTCACAACCGTGACTGATATCCTGCCTGCCGTATTACAAGTTCTATAGGATATAATGGAACCTGCAGTACGGTCGGCAGGATATCTGTCATTGTTGTGACAAATTATTCCATCCGCCAAGATCGTAATCTGACCCTTAGACTTTCTGAGGAATGAAGCAATGTTAAAAGGTAATAACAGTGTCACATTTTTTGCTCAGTGTAAAACCAATAAGCAATGTTCGACAAAAAATATGAATCTATAGATTGCCACACCTCTCATCAAAGTTGCCATTGTGCTATTAGATATCAGACTGAATAAAAAGTTTGAACTGGATAGGATAGGTGTCCGAGTAGTGTGCAGAACTGACTCCGTCACTGAATAGAACATACTATTAATCAAGATCTTACTTGGTCAGGAAAGGGCACTTATGGTACTTTTCAAAAGAGCTCTATGAATTTTTTTATTCATTTGAATGAGACTGATGGTTAAATCAAGAGAATGATCTTTATGTCTAAATACATTTATAATTATTTAGAAGTTTATTTAATCTTAGCTTGTTCTGGAATTCTTGTTATTTGGACGTTAGTTCTTCTGGCATGTTTTGGTTTTCCACTGTGTCTGGACTGGTCTCATGAAGATTGCAGACGTGAGTGTTTAATGGCTGAGTTTCTCTCACATTGCTGCAGAATCAGTGCACACACAAGAAAGTGTATTTCAAGATCTTCTGGCATCTGTTGCAGTGCGGACTGTATATGTCTTAGCACCTTTATAATATTACCACTGGTGTCCAGTTTCAAGTAAAGTGACAGAGTCTGGCTTTTTCCAAGGTATCATCATATCTGGGCAACTGAGTCATATTGCTCTGATGCAGTTGAAGAAGTTGTTCTTCAGGTGATTTTGAGACCTCTAAGATTGTATTTCTATGCTTAAATAATGGACTTGTTAGATGATGGATGTTAGTATTTCCTACAAGAAATGATACAGCACCATCCTTTGTTTCAGGATAAGAGATGGTTGCAAGCTGATGCTGTGGATTTATCACTAAGTTCTTGCCTTGGAATAATCCAATAGAAATGAATAAGTTATTGTCATGATTAAAGATGAACCCCCACTTCACCAAGTGCCAAATTAGATCACAACAATTGCTTCATTTTAACTAGAACCTAAGCAATAAGGACAATATTTCATTGTCCTAAATGGCCCCACCCCACCTTAGAATTTTGCTCAGTGTTCTTGTCCTGTCCACCTTCCACTATAATCAAACTTTCTTGAAAGAGATCTCTTGTTTTACTCTGTCTTCCAACATTCAATAATACAAGTCCTTAAAAGACCTCCAAACCTTAGCAATGATTACATTCTCAGGTTTAGGTGAGTCATCCTGTATTGTGTTGGCAAAGCAGATATTGTCCTATTACAAACTATCTTTACCTTAGGCGGGTTCATGGAGCCTAAATCTTTTTTTGGGGCATTGGGGAAGTTTATGAACACTATATATGTGAAGCATCTTTCCTCTGAGTCCAGGCTTGCAACATGGGTGATATATCAATAAAATAAGTGTGTGATGGTGCTGTTGTCAATGGTGATACGTTTGATATGGAAGCCTCAGATATGTTCCCATCCACTGATGGTGTCTGCCTCGTTTCATTATACCTTGGAGCCCCAGATAATTCAGTGGGGAAAAATAGCAGATTTTTCACCCATATAAAAACAATTCTCCCTAGAGCCAAATACCCAGTTAGATTTCATGCCTGAAACCCTCAAGGGTCAATCAAAATGTCAGCATAAGCAGAATATGTCACTTGATTACAGTAAGTAATGCATGGTGCAGATGACTGAACTGGACGTCAGCACAGTGGTAGAATTTGCTCAGTTTGAAAAGAACAACTAAAAACTGTGATTTTGTTTATGTTCGAGTATGGGGACAAGACAACAAAACTACCCGGAGAAAGGAAAAGAAGGCTCTGGGTATGAATGGCAAGTTGTCTCATTCTGAGTATTTTCAAGTGAAGTTTGAGGCTACCATGGGGCAACCAAGAAGTATCCGACTTTACAGAGCCCTTATGGCTAGAGCTTCCTGTCTTGAACTACAGGACGTTTTTGGGACCTACAAAAGAGACTAAGGAGGTTGTTAAAGGTGAGGAGGTGGATTGCCAGCATGTCAGGTCAGTAGAGGCTGTGATCCCCCATATCCCTGGAGGAGGCCCCAGGCTTTATTTTGAGATCCCTGCCTGCTGGGTGGAGGTCTCACTTTGTTCTGAGCAATCACTGGTGCAGTGAGTCTGAAGTCTGGAGAGTTTGCAGAGCTGCTGCCATTATGTTTGGGCCTCACTTGGCAAATGTATGTTTTTCAAAAATGAGTTTTCCAATTAGGAGCATATTACTGCTAAACAAAACAAACAATGTCCCTGTTACAGACATTTTTTCCTATAGGTTGGGATAGTTGTTCAATTTATCTGCTCAGGACCACCATGATTAGGATAGTTGTGCCAGGCAGCTATAGCTAGTGATGGCCCTGCAGAACTGGGGCTGCCAGATCCAGGGGCATATTTATACTTTTTGGTGCAAACTTATACTAACAGAGTTTTGCACCAAAAGGTTTAGCACTGGATTGCGCCATTCTGGTCCCTTAACGCCTGGTCTGACTCAGACCTTAAATAATGGTGCAAAGCAAGCTTTGCATCATTATTTAGCCCCACCTGTGCATCATTTTAGCACGGGGGATCAATATGGGGCTCTGGGGTTAGCACCATGTTTTAGATAGGCACGCCACCCTTGCATCTCATTGACGCAAGGTAGGTTCACACATCAAAAAAAAGGTTCAAACTGCAATATTTTGACGTTAGACGTGTCTAATGTCAAAATATAAATATGAAGTTGGTTTTGGGCCGAATTTGTGTAAAAATAAAATGATGGAAATTCGGTGCAAATGGGGTATAAATATGCCCTCAAGTGTTTCAAGTGTTCGAGGCAGCTGAGGCTCTGTCAGGTGAATCAGAATCCATGTGGTTCACCCATGCCCTCTACTAATTTCAATCATAGCCTCAAACACATGTTGATCCACCACCTGTACATTGTTTGAGAAACCAAAACTTAATAAGCCTCTCACCAAATTTCGAGGTGCCTTTCTGTATGAGGTTTTGTTGAGTATGGCATCAAGCCCTTTATTAACTTTGATTTTGGGTGCTTCATTAGTGCCTGCTACAGGGCTCTTGTTCAGACTTGGTAATACCGGAGGCCCTGTCTACTTTCAACTTCATCCTAAATCAGGGGCTCAGTGCCATTTATGCTAATCACATCAGTAATGTAGCTACCTTTAGAAAAGGATAAGTATTTTTATATTCCTCTTTTGGCTGATGATAAACATTTTTAACATTAGAATTGAAATAATTTAGTCACCATCTATATCTCTCATGCTTCCTTCTATTGGATGCTACTGAGTTAGTGGATTCTAACTTCAAGTGTTGGCCACCAAAACAGATTACTTTGCTCTGAATCAAAAAAGCTCCTCAAAAGCAGTAGACCTCCGACAAGTATTTCTGCAAGAACAAAAGTAGTCAATGTGCTCATTTAGGAATGAAGGTTTGTCTAATACCGGAAGCAACCCAACATTGCAGAAACATCATTAACCCCTTGGGTGCCTTGGACGTATCGGTTATGTCCTGGGAAGCACCGCTCGGGTGCCCAAGACGTAACCATTACGTCCTGCTACCGGCCCTCAGGCGAGGCGCTTCCCCTTCCAGCCTTGAGCCCCTTCTAACCCCTCCATGGCATCTGATGACATCAGCATGCAGTCACGCGCTGACCTCATCAGAGACTGCCCCCTCCGCACTGGAAGTTTTTTTTTGTTTATGATTATAAGGGGAGTGGCCCCTTGGGTAAGGTCTGCTCTCCAGGGGAACAAATTATTTTTAGGCCTTTTCCACCCTCCCTTGGGGCAGATCGGCCTATTATAATTAGGCCGATCTGCCCCCGGGAGGCAGAAACTGCTATACACCAGGGTTACTCTTTTAGTTTATTTTATGTATTTTTAGATGTGGGGAGCGACCCCTTAGGCAAGGGTCGCTCCCCTGGGGGCAAAATTAACTTTAGGGCATTTCAGCCCCCTTTGGGGGCAGATCGGCCTATTTTTATTAGGCCAATCTGTCCCCAAGGGGGCAGAAACCACTAGACACCAGGGATTTTATTTTTTGGTCAATTTCATGCAAGGGGAGTGACCTCTTAGGCAAGAGTCACTCCCCTGGGGGGTCAAATTTATTTTAGGAGATCAGAGAAGCCTATTGTAATTAGGCTGATCTGCCCCCAGGTGGGGCTGAAATCTCTAGTCACCAGGGATCTTTTTTTTGTTTTTTTAGACATGGGTTTCTACCCTGGGGGGAACAATCTTTTTAGGCCATTTCTGCCCACCTTGAGGGCAGATCGGCCTATTTTTATTAGGCCAGTTGGCAGAAACCACTAGACACCAGGGAATTTTTTTGGGGTCAATTTCAAGCAAGGGGATCAATCCCTTACGCAGAGGTCAGTCCCCTGGGGGGGGGCACATTTATTTTATGCCATTTCAGCCCCCCTTGAAGGCAGATTAGCTTATTGCAATTAGGCCGATCTACCCCAAGAAGGGGCAGAAACCTCTAGGCACCAGGGATCTTTTTTTTTTGTTGTTGTTATTTTTTTAGATGTTTTTTAGACTCCTTATGCAAGGGTCACTCCCCTGGTGGACAATTTTATTTCAGCCCATTTCAACCCCCTTTGGGGGCAGATCGACCTATTTTTATTAGAACTATCTGCCCCCAGGGAGAGCAGAATCCACTAGACACCAGGGATTTTTATTTTTGTGCATCAATTTTGTGCATGTGGAGAGACCCCTTAGGCAAGGGTCATTCCCCTGGGGGGTAAATTTATTTATTTATTAGACCAATCTGAAACCACTTAGCACCAGGGAGGTTTTTTTTTGCACCAATTTCATGCAAGGGGAATGACCCCTTAGGCAAGGGTCGCTTCCTGAGGGGGGGCAAATTTATTGTAGGCCATTTCTGCTCCCCTTGGGGTCAGATCAGCCTATTTCTATTAGGCCGATCTACCCCGGGGGGGGGGGGCAGAAACCACTGAGGCACCAAGGATTGGTGTGTGTGTATGTGTGTGTTTAGTTTGGGGGGCAGCCCCTTGGGCAAGGGTCGCTCCCCATGGGGGCACATTACTGTTGGCCATATCTGCCCCCCCTTGAGGGCATATCAGCCTATTTTTGGAAGGCCCATCTGCCCCCAAGGGGGGTAGAAAGCCCACCAGAGACCAGGGAACATTATTTTTTTTAAAAGAGCGTGGGGCCATACACCTACCCCAAATAAATTGGGCCAAAGTTGTTCTGTCCACTGGTGGGCAGATAGGGCAATTCCCCTCGATCCACTCCCTGGGGGGCAGAAAGCCCACTAGATGCCAGGGAATTAAAAAAATAAAAATAGTGGGATGGTGACTACCAACCAGTATGGGCATGGTTATGACCCCACCCCAACTGAAGGGGGTTAACAGTCATTCAGCTCTCCCCTGCACACTAAAACATCTTATCCTACGGCAAGCAAGAGGACATTTGATTATTTTGGGTTTTGGTTTTACACCTGGCCATGAGAGCTTGTCTAACTCTCAAAATCGTCCAACTTGAAAATGAAACATCTGGGTGAGTCCAGTGTGGTGTGCTTCACATGCACCCCACACCATTTTCTTACCCACAATGCCCTGCAAACCTCCAACATTTTCCCCACATTTTTGTGATGGAACCTTCTGGAATCTGCAAGGATCCACAAAATTCCTACCACACAGCATTGTCACATCTACACCGATAAAAATTCTGCCCCACTTGTCAGCCTAAAAATTATTTTTTTTTCAAATCGCCCTATTGGACCCGCTTTGGTTGCCCCTCAATCTCGATATGTTTTTGGTTCTTCCCTGTCACAAACACTTGGCCCCCCTACACAAGTGAGGTACAATTTTTACCTGGGAGACTGAGGGGAACGCTGGGTGGTAGGAAATTCATCCTGGTGCGGTGATCCCACCCAGAAATGTGGGAAAAATTGTTTTTTTAGATAAATTTGAGGTTTGCTGAGGATTCTGGGTAAGAAAACTCTGGGGGATCCACGCAAGTCACACCTTCCTGGACTCCCTCAGGTGTCTAGTTTTCAGAAATGTTTGGGTTTGGTAGGTTTCCCTGTATGGCTGCTGAGCCCAGGAACAAAAACGCAGGTGCCCCCTGCAAAAACAGGTAGTTTTGTAATTGATAATTGTGATGTGTCCACATAGAGTTTTGGGGCATTTCCTTTCGCGGGCACTAGGCCTACCCATACAAGTGAGGTACCATTTTTATCAGGAGACTTGATGGAATGCTGGGTGGAAGGAAATGTGTGGCTCCTCTTAGATTCCAGAACTTTCTATCACCGAAATGTGAGGAAAAAGTGTTTATTCTGCCAAATTTTGAGGTTTGCAAAGGATTATGGGTAACAGAACCTGGTGAGAGCCCCACAAGTTACTCCATCCTGGATTCCCCTAGGTGTCTAGTTTTCAAAAATGCACATGTTTGGTAGGTTTCCCTAGTTGCCGGCTGAGCTAGAGGCCCAAATCAACAGCTAGGCCCTTTGCAAAAAACAGCTCTGTTTTCTTTGGGAAAATGTGATGTATCCACTTTGTGTTTTGGGTCATTTCCTGCCGCAGGCACTTAGCTTACCCACACAAGTGAGGTACCATTTTTATTGGGAGACTTGGGGGAACACTGGGTAGAAGGAAATTTGTGACTCCTCTCAGATTCCAGAACTTTCTGTCACCGAAATGTGAGGAAAAAGTGTATTTTTGGCCACATTTTGAGGTTTGCAAAGGATTCTGGATAGCAGAACCTGGTGAGAGCCCCACAAGTCACCCCATATTGGATTCCCCTAGGTGTCTAGTTTAAAAAAATACACAGATTTGGTAGGTTTCCCTAGGTGCACTTTGCAAGAAAACACATCAGATTTCACTATAAAAATGTGATGTGTCTATGTTGTTTCCTGTCGCAGGCACTAGGCCTACCCACACAAGTGAGGTACCATTTTGGGGGGACACAGGATAGAAGAACAAGTGTTATTGCCCCTTGTCTTTCTCTACATTTTTTCCTTCCAAATGTAAGACAGTGTGTTAATAAGACGTCTATTTCAGAAATACACTGTAATTTACATGCTAATATGGAGACCCCAGAATTCAGAGATGTGCAAATAACCACTGTTTGTTAACACCTTATCTTGTGCCCATTTTGTAAATACAAAGGTTTCCTTGATACCTATTTTTCACTCTTTATATTTCAGCAAATAAATTGCTGTATCCCCGGTATACAATGAAACCCCATTGCAAGGTTCAGCTCATTAATTGGCTCTGGGTACCTAGGGTTCTTGATGAACCTACAAGCCTTATATATCCTTACAACCAGAAGAGAGCAGAAGACATAACGGTATACTACTTTCAAAATTCTGACATCGCAGGCAAAAGGTACAGAGTGAAATGTGGAGAAAAATGGCTGTTTTTTTACCTTTCAATAGTTTTTTTTTATTTCAGCTGTTATTTTCTGTAGGAAAATCTTGTAGGATCTACACAAATGACCACTTGCTGAATTCAGAATGTTGTCTACTTGTCAGAAATGTTTAGCTTTCCGGGATATAGCATTGGTTTCACACCCATTTCTGTCACTAACTGGAAGGAGGCTAAAAGCACAAAATATAGTAAAAATGGAGTATGTCCCAGTAAAATGCCAACATTTTGTTAAAAATTATGGTTTTCTGATTCAAGTCTGCCTGTGCCTGAAAGATGGGAAGATGGTAATTTTAGCACCATAAATCCTTTGTTGGTGCAATTTTTAGGGAAAAAAACACAAGCCTTCTTCGGCAGTCCTTCTTTCCCATTTACATTTTTTTTTTAATGTTTGCTGTATTTTGGATAATTTCTTGGTCTCCTCCAGGGGAACCCACAAACTCTGGGTACCTCTAGAATACCTAGGATGTTGGGACAAAAAGGATGTAAACCTGGCGTGGGTAGCTTATGTGGACAAGAAGTTATGAAGGCCTAGGCGCGAACTGCCCCAAATAGCCAAAAAGAGGCCTGCCTCCTGAGGGGGAAAAGGCCTGGCAGCGAAGGGGTTAAAACATGGAGGGCCTGATTATAAACATTTCTGGTTAGAGGTGCCAGCATACACAAAGGCCAGAAATCCAGAAAACGAGAATTTGGATTGTACCACTACACCAAAAACTGGTTATTATAAGTTTTCTCCCTGAATGGGAAATAACCACAAGGTCCCGAATATATGCTTCCTTTTCTATCTGGCTGTCCTTTTTAATGGAAGAAAATACCGACATTGTGTCATCAGAGGGGCCAGTGGTGGTTGAAGGGGTGGAGTGGAGGGCAGGGATTCAGGACAGACGTAAACCTGTCCAGGTGTAGCCCCCCCCCCCTCCATGCTTATGCAGGGTTATGGCAGATGCTAGCCTGTGCTCATACCTGCAGCCCATTTGGGGAGCAATAGGGTCCAGTGTCTCCATGCACAGAATTATTGGATCTGAACTTTACAGACTTGATAATTCCAAGTGTAGAAACACTTGGAATTGTGGATAGTTGAATTCCCCTGGAGTTATTATTCTGCTCATAATTAGGGATTTAGGTATTAGGGGCCAGATGTATCAAGCGTTTTTGCATTCGCAAACGGTGCGAATGTCTGTTTGCGAATGCAAAAATGTGTTTTACGATGTATGAAAGGCATCCGCAGAGGGAAAATAACAAATCGCAAAAATAGTGATTTTTTGCGAATGAGACACAAATTAGCGTGTCGCAAACAGCGTATTGCAAATAGTGATATGATTTACCAATTCCCTTTTTGCAAAATGCTAATTGCGATACAGAATAGTGAATCGCAGATAGCGATCTCCTAAATCGTGCCGCTATTTGTGAGATGCAGCTTGCAACACGCAAAAACTGATTTGCAATTCGATGTAGCAAAAAATCGCAAATTGCGATTATCCGCGGAATGGCCATTTGCACATGCAATTACCACGAACTGAAACCAGGTGGTAACCAGGTGCAACCTATATAAAGAGGCCCAGAATGCCTCAGCCCCTCTTCCACAATGGCTGCACTCTACGTCATGGTGAGGAGAATGAGGATCTTGGCAGGTTTGAGGAGAGAGAGGAGGAGACAGGAGTGCATTTTCAGAGTGCCCATAACCCTTTTTGAGCAGACTGAGGAGGAAATTTATGATAAGTACAGGTTAAGCTCAGCCATGATACTTAGGGCCATATTTATACTTTTTGACGCACAACTGCGCCAACGCAGTTGTGCGTCAAAAATGTTAACGCCGGCTAACGCCATTCCAAAGCGCCATGCGGGCGCCTTATTTATGGAATGACGTTAGCCGGCGGAGCTGACTGGTGTGCGTAAAAAAAAATGAACCACACCAGGCAGCGCCGGCGTAGGGGAAAATGGAGCTTGGGCGTAAAAAAATGGGGCAAGTCGGTCTGAGGCAAAAAATCTGCCTCAACCCGAGTTGCGCCATTTTTTTGACTACCACCCTCCATTGACATGACTCCTGTCTTAGCAAAGACAGGAGTCATGCCCCCTTGCCCAATGGCCATGCCCAGGGGACAGAAGTCCCCTGGCCATGGCCATTGGGCATAGTGGCATGTAGGGGGGCACAAATCAGGCCCCCCTATGCCACAATAAAAAAATAAAAAAAAAACCCTTACCTGAACTTACCTTAAGTTCCCTGGGATGGGTCCCTCCATCCTTGGGCGTCCTCCTGGGGTGGGCAAGGGTGGCAGGGGGTGTCCCTGGGGGCATGGGAGGGCACCTCTGGGCTCCTTCCGAGCCCACAGGTCCCTTAACGCCTGCCCTGACCAGGCGTTAAGAAATGACGCAAAAGTGGCTGGACGTCATTTTTTTTTACCCACCCACTCCTGTGCGCCATTTTTGCACGGGAGTTTAAATAATGCGCACATGCCTTGGAGTCATTTTTTAGACTGGAACGCCTACCTTGCATATCATTAACGCAAGGTAGGTGTCCACGCTAAAAAATGACGCAAACTCCAAGATTTTTGGCGCTAGACGGGTCTAACGCCAAAGTATAAATATGGAGTTAGCTTTGAGTCGGATTTGCGTAAAAAAAAACAACGCAATTCCGGCGCAAACAGAGTATAAATATGCCCCTTAACCTGATAGGTGAGCTACAACCCATGCTGCAGCGCACAACACACAGGACCAATAGCATACCCACCCATGTGCAGGTATTATGCTCCCTGCACCTACTAGCCTCAGGGAGCTATCAAGGGGTCATAGCAGCAGCTGGGAGGGTATCACAGAGTGCTCTCTCTAGATTTTACAACTCATTTCTCAATGCCATGCTGAGCAGAATATAACTGTACATAAGATTCCCCAACACCCCACAGGCATTACAACAAACTAAAGTTTATTTTTACCAGATAGCACAGTTCTCACACGTGCTAGGTGCCATTGATGGGACACATGTAGCAATCTGTCCACCATTGGCCACTGAGTATGTGTATTCCAACCGTAAAAAACAGCAATCTATGAACATACAGATGATATGCAATGTCTCCTACATCATTACCGATCTTGTGACCAGATACCCAGGGAGCACACATCTTTTGCCACAGATGGATACACATAAGACTGCCAGCTGGGAATTTTGGGAAAAGATATCTACTAGGTAATTTGATAGTTCACAATAATGCATTGATGTAAGCATGACGTCAGACAGCAAATGTACTCATTTGACTCTCTGTGCATTCAGGAGGCAGTGCCTACGCAGTGCGCACCTATATGCTAACACCCTATCTGAGCCCTGCCACTCCAGCAGAGAGGAGGTACAATGCTGCACATAGGGCTACCAGCAATGTGGTGGAGCGCACTTTTGGGCTGCTGAAGAGCCGTTTCAGGTGCATCCATAGGAGTGGAGGTGCACTACAGTACAGCCCTGAGACAACATGCTAAATTGTGGCCACATGTGCTATCCTCCACAACATAGCAACTACCGGGGGTATACCAGTGGAACTCACAGAGCCAGACTCAGATGAGGATGATGATCCCTTACCACCCCTTCTACCACCAGACAGGACCAGTGCAGCAGAAGGCAGGTAAAGATGTGCTGACATCACGCGCAACCGTTTTTGATGTAAGTAATGACAAATCCACTTCAATAATATGTATTTCAGTAGTTAGCATCTTTAGTACATTGACATCAGGTAAACATTGTGCCATTAGGACATAGCTATTCAAAATGGGCAGACATGATCTATTAACAGTGTCACACTATTAGCATCATAGCATTACTTTATTTCTACATGTTGAGGTGGTCCCCTGTAGCCCTTAACATCACTTCTTACATCCATGCACTCCACTTGAGTGCTCATTGCCCTCGCTGGCACGTCTATTAGCAGGTTCACCTGCAGTAATGTGTCTGGAACTGCGACGCCTCGGATCAATCACAGGGACTGTCAGACTGCTGAGGCTAGAGGACTCCTCACTGTCACCAACACCCAGTTCGCTGGTTGTGGCGTTGCGTGCTGTTTGCATGGCATCCACTATGTTGGTAATTTGCACCAGTTCCTGTGCAATGTCCGACTGCAATGTGCCATCTCCACATGTGTGGCAACGGCATGCCATGATATCTGGGCTGTTGAACTTGCAAGCCGATTGACTGATCTATAGAAGCTATCAAACTTTCCAAAATATTGGTGATGGCGCCTGCACTGGCTGACGCGCTCCTGCCGTATCTCAGTGCATAGTTCCCCAATGGCCTGTGTCAAATCCTTGGTGTTTTCAGCATCTCTTTGCTGTCCCTCAATCAGGGTCTCCAAGTGCTTGTTTTGTAACCCCATATTGCTATTGTGAAACACAAACTGTCTCTGCAGTGACTTCAAATGTTTGCATTGCAGGCGTTGCACCTTCAGCATGGAAGCTTCCAGGCCGCCAAAGATTGATGGGCCCACTCCCTCTTCTGTGCCCTGTCTGCCTGAATCGTGGTGCCTCCTGAGGGGAGTTGACTGACGCTGGCGCTGGTGCAGGGACTGCTGTCTTCCTGTGGGACTCGCCTCTGGTGATGGTGTGGGTTTGTGTTCTGGCATCTCATCTGAGTCCAGGTTGTACTCTGGCAGTGGTAACACCCTTGCCCTGCATCTATTCGGAATTATACTGTAGGACTCACAGGTATTTGAGTCTGACTGTGGCTGTGTTTCTGCTTCCCCCACTTTTTCAGATCATTCAGCATCAGGGACCGAGTCATCTGCAAGGACAATGTGCAGCATGTCAGTTCTAGCATTTGTCACAGATTTCCACAGTGTTGCTTTAAATGTACAATTAAATTGTGTCACCCTGAGTCTTTTGTGGTGTTTCTCTATGTGGCTGACCACTATCCTACTATTTATGTTGTGTATTCACCTTAGGGTTGTGTACTACCACTCCCATAAGGCATTGTTGTGTTGTATGTAAGATGTGACCTGGACTACTTTTCATTGTGCATCAAACTATGTTCTATTTCCTAAGGGGCATGTGTACATGCACATGTGGGGATACACATAATCACTGGCCCTACCTTTGCTGGTGCCGGGTGTCCCTGAGGTGTCAATGTCAGTTACACCACTGACAGCTTCTGGCAGCAATGTGGACTCCACCAGGTCTTCCATAGGGGTGGACGGTGTGTGGGTGGATGGTCCACCTCTGGTGCTCCTTGCCTCCCGAAGCCTGCTGGCCACCCTCTCCTTGGCACGGGACCGCAAGTCGTACCATCACTTGCGTATCTCCTCCACAGAGCACTGCGCAATACCCACTGTGCATATATTTGTCTGGATGTCAGACCAGAGTTTCCGCTTCTCACTCTCACGTACTTGGAGTGAGGTCTTGCCAAAGAGTCTATCATGGTTCCCAACAACCTCCAGCATCTCCAATTTTTTCTAACTGAATTTCAGCTTCCTCTTCCTGTCTCCCTTCTGCTTCCCATTGCCAGCATTGACCATGTTGCAGTTTGATCCTGGCTTCCTCACAATGCTGACTCCTTGGTGCTGGGCTGTGTCTCTCTCACTGCTCCAATGGGTGTGGCATCTGGAAACAGCATGGGATGACTCACTTCCTGCTTGTGATGTCATCAGGCTGTTCCGGTTTGCCGTTTTCACTATTTGCGATTTTAAGTTACCGAATCGCAAATTTTTTTGCAATTCGGTATTTGCGTCTCGCAAATAACGTTTGCGAATTTTAAGAAATCGCTATTAGCCTTTTTCAAATTTGATACATCGCGTTTTGCATTTCTAAAATTGCGATTTCTTAAAATTCACAATTTGGAAATCACTACCTGGAATCTTGATACATCTGGCCCAATATTTCCAGCACTAGAAGTCCTTTTCATTTCACCTTGGTTGGCGTATACTTACAGAATACAAACCTACATATACAGTACAGTATTTTTCAAGGACATGCCCAAAATAATTGAGATGCAGAGCACAAATGGGAGGGTACATAAGTTGTTGCAGTTTATCTGTCACAATTTTTATATCCTTATTTTATGATATAGCGATCAAATATTATAGGTTGTCTTAAACTGACCCCACTACAGGAGTTTCTGCTCATCTTGCTTCATCAAAACTTACATTATAGACTCAGGTGTTCATCAAGTGAGTTTGAAAATTGATCTTTATGAAATTTTAAATCAAGAACAAGTATTCAAAATGATTTGAGGTCCATAAGTGATGGCCCCTCAATCAGGCTTTCCATCTGTAATACCAAAAGGTGATATCCATTTCAAGTTAAATTGCAAAAAAATAAAAGACCAAGGCCCTGATTTATACTTTTTGACGATAAACTGTGCTAACGCAAGACACTGGCAGGGCATCATATTTATGGCATGATGGTAGCTGGCGGTAAGGCCCGGAAAGCGTCATAAAAAAGGACGCTAGCCGGGTGGGGGAAGGGTAGGGGGAACAGGGGTTTAGCGTCAAAGATGATGCTAGTACAGGCAGAGGCATAAAAAGACAGAAGTCATGCCCACCACCCCAATGGCCAACGCTCAGGGGACAAGTTAGGCCCCCCTATGCCACTACAGAAAAAAAAAATACTTACCTCTACTTGCCTAAACTTACCTGGGGTGGGGTCCCCCATCCTCCGCTGTCCCTCTGGTGTGGGAGGGGGTGTCCCTGGGGCTAGGGAAGGGCACCTGTGGGCTCTTTCCATGGACTCTGACCATGAAAAAAGGCCTGCAGGTCCTCTAAAGCCTGCCCTGACCCAAGTGTTATATAATGGCACTAACCAAGCTTAATGCCTTTATTTAAGGCCCTCATTCCCTCGTGCTTGATTTTAGCAACTGAGGATAAATATGGCGCTAGGGTCATATCATCATGTTTTGCCAAGGAACGCCTACCTTGCAACTCATTGACGCAAGGTAGTTTTCCGCAGGCAAAAAATGACTTTAACTCTAATATTTTGGCTCTATTTTAGCACCAAAATATAAATATGGAGTTAAGTTTGCGCTGCGTTAGCGTAAAAAAAAAAAAATGCTGCTAATTCAGCGCAAACAGAGTATAAATATTCCCCCAAAGACTCAACATCCCATCTGTTCAGCAAATCTTTTCCTTCCTGCTGCACCAGATGGACCATGTGCCCTTCCTTCTTGCCAAATATTGTTTGTGATTTCATATTGCACAGTTCTTGAAAAATTACTGGCCAGTCAGATCTCTACAATGAGCCAGTATCTTGTAACTTGTGAACAACATTGATCTCAGACACAGGGCCGGGATGGGACCCCAAAGCAGCCCTGGCAAATATTATAAGACCAGCCCCCTTAGGGTGCATAGTGAGTGAGCCTGACCAATACAATGGGGTTTGAGTCCCTGTAAAGAAAATTTCAGGAAAATGGCAAAAAACGGGCATTCTACATATATTTAATTGTAGTAGTTTTATAAGCAAAGTAAATTATGACCTTGGTCTGGGGAAGAATAAACTCAGGATTTAGAACCTAACACAGTGTTTAGGATTGACTTTGCTGATAACAATTTAGTTCTATCTAAACAAACCTTTTTTAGCAAAATTAGGATAATCAAAGACAAGGAATAAACACGACCTCTAACCTGTACCATGCAATTTGCATGCAGATCTGATGGCAGTTCATAGATCACTGTGCTAAATTATGATTGTAATTTATGATCTGCACTGTAAAAAAGGAGCTCTGTGACAAAATCAGTATCTCACTGAGCTATGAACATAATATAGTGTTCTGTGCTCTGCATACAGTCTTTGCAGCAGGTATATTAACCCTCTGCGCTACCTTAGATGAGTTAAAACACCCACTAGACAAAACCCATTTTCTCCATGAGGTACATTAATCACCAGCATTATCTTAGCAATTTAATTGCTGCCTGAAAACTGTTGGATATACAAGGAACTCTGCAGTGCTTTCAGAACTGCTGCACTGCTACAAAACCTGCCCTCAGTAAAACCAAATGCCCCCTTCTATCCTTCCACCCTTCTGGGAAAAACACCTAGGCCCTTATTTATACTTTTGGACGCAAAACTGCGCAAACGCAGTTTTGAGTCAAAAAGTATAGCGCCGGCTTGCGTGATTCCAGGGCACCAGATTCATGGAATCCTGCAAGCCGGTGCAAAGGGTGGAGTAGCGTCAATAAAAACAACATTAGTCGGGTGGGAGTGACAATATGGGAGATGGGGGTTTTGCACCAAAAAATTATGTTAGCCTGGTTAGAGGCAAAAATAATGCCAGCCTAACATACCTTCTTGACACTAAACCATCCATATCACTTGACTCCTGTCTTATAAACGACAGGAGTCATGCCCACCACCGCAATGGCCAGCACAGGTGACAAGGGTTCCCTGGGTGTGGTCATTGCACCCAGTGCCATCGAGGGGGGCAATTTCAGGGCCTCCAATGGCACTTTAAAAAAATTAAGAAATACTTAGGTGGGAAGGTGTCTCTCATCCCCTGGTGTCCCTGTGGTGTGGGGGGGGGATGTTCCTGGGGCTTGGGTGGACACTTGTGGGTTCTTTCCATGATGTTTGACCATGGAAATGGGTCCAAAGGTCCCCTAACGCCTGCTCTGACTCCGACGTTAAATAATGGTGTAAAGCAAGCTTTTCACCGTTATTTAGCCCCTCCTCCCAACCGTGCATCATTTTTGCACGGGGGATAAATATGAGGCTATGGGGTTAGCACCATTTTTAGATGGGAATGCCTACCTTGCATCTCATTGATGCAAGGTAGGCTTACTCATCTAAAAAATGGTGCAAACTCCAGTATTTTGACGTTAGACGTGTCTAACGTCAAAATATAAATATGGAGTTAGTTTTGTGCAGAATTTGCGTTAAAAACAAATGACACAAATTTGGCGCAAATGGAATATAAATATGACCCGTAATGTCCAGATCAGCCAGTCAGGCTTGCTTAGCTACCTCAGTTAATGACTTTCTAAGTCCTGAACGCTAGCAGTTCAAACAGAGCCTTCTAAACATTATCAACCTGAGGGAAGCATTTGAGAGGATCAGTGGAGGCACTTCAGGGATACTGTGGCTAAATTTAGATTTGGCTCTGTCAAGTGAGCAAGACATTTACTGTAGTGCCTCATCATGTGTTTATGAATTAATTTATTTGTATAATATTTAACATGGACCTTGGCAATGACTTAAGGGTATATGTATGGCTAAGTCACACAGTGCAGTGTCATCTTGCTGCGATGCACTGCATGCCAGGGATGGGGCTGGAATGCACCATATTTAAAAGAATACAGTAAATTCCTGCCTTTGTCCCTGCATTGGTGCCATTTTGGCTGCCTAGCACCAATGCAGACACAAATGCACCATGGTGCAATGGTGCCTGCAATGTAAGGAAGACTGTTTTTGTGCAGGAAAGGGCACCTTTATGCACAAAAACAATTCACTGAGGAATTTTACTCTTTATATTCATGCTGAAGAATGCAGCATGCATAGAAAGAGAAATAAAACAAGGAGAAATAAAGATATCTCTTCTTGGTCTCAGTTCTACCACTTCTGGTAAATTTGGGAATGCATAACAATCCATGGATGTTGAGTGGAAACACCCACGCAACACCCATGGAATGCCTCTATGGGGCAGAGTAACTCAACACAGCAATTTGCGCTGCATTGTCTTATTCCAGCTTTATGAAGCCACTCGGGCCATGCAAGGTGTCCTTGCATGGCTTCTTAAATCACATTTTGGGCTTGCGTTGTGCATACACCACATTGTCTGGTTCAAAAAAGACGCAACCCACTTAAAAATATGCCCCTTAGCATTGATTTTGTATAACTCTTCTAGAAAATATCATAACTGTTACTTCATATTCCACTGCTACAATGATGACTATAGTGGACAATACAGGTGAATTTGGAAGGGGTGTGGTTCATAAACTAAGGGGTTTAGTTACAAGCTTTCTGCGCCACAGGTGCATCACTTTTTCTGATGCACAAGCAGTGAATAGTGCAGGGCCATATCTACAGGGCCACACAAAGCCACTTTGTGTGGCTTTTGTTGCCTTGTAGATATGGCGTAAGGCAACGCAGCACAAGTCACTGTGTTGTCTTACACTGTGTCTGGAAGACATTCAATGGGCATTGCAGTGGGTTTTGCCATTCAATATCCATGGTATGAAGAAGACACATTATACAAGTTGCAAAAGAGCTGATAAGCTGTGTGATGGGAAATATTAACACTTAAAAAATAGTATGGAACCATTAAAAAAATAACTTGTCAATCGCACTGATAGGTCAGGATGATAACACTGTATTGAGGTTCTCTCTCCTCAACTTTTTCTTTCTTGTGATTCCTCTTTATATTTCAGGGTATTTTTGAAATCTGACACGTGTGCTGTGCTGCTTACAAAGAATGGTGCCCGACTTTAAAAAAATCAAAGATCTGAGGGCCTGATTGAGGCCTTGGTGGAGGGGATTACTCCGTTCCAAACATGACGGATATCCAGCCTGTTATTACAAGTTCCATTATATCCTATGAAACTTGTAACACGTCAGTCGGGATATCCGTCACATTTGGGACAGAGAAATCCCCTCCACCAAGGTCGTAATCAGGCCCTATGTCTGAGAGTGTTTCTGACGTTCAACATGTGTAAATCACAAATAAATTGCAATTAACAAAAAGTACAATCATCTACCTACAATTTTCTATTTGTAATTAATGAATGGACTACTTGTATCTCTAGAACTGTAAATGTATATATACAAACTGAAGATTTTCACTTGAAAGCCTATGCATGTATAACATTACATAGCAAAGTACGAACAAGCTGTTAATCTTATACGAACTCTCTATTACTATAACACTGCAAATGTAGTCACTGTAACATTATGAATGGCTGAATAGGAAATCAACCACATCTTGACAAATTGAGGCCAAAAAGAAAGTAATCATAGCACAAACAGATAAATAGATGCACATGTGTTAACGCTGAGTTTATTAATGAATAATCATGAAGTTTGAGTGTTGAATTTTCACAGAAAATCTTTTAACTTAGAGAAAAATAATGCCCACGTTTGAAGTTGTGCCAACTTGAGTGGCTGCCAGTATTCACGAAGTGTACTTATTAATGGCTTAGTAATATGAAATGTTGAGCTTATGTTTGTTTAATGTAGTAATATGTCACATTAAGGGTTATACATTAGATATTAGTTTTATTAACTGTAGGCCTTCAACTTCTTAGTTTCAAGGCCTCATGTCAAGCTGCATTTTCTGGTGTTTTATATAATGGTTGCTTAGAGAATTAAATTGTGATTTTTCACTGCACTGACCATGTGCCCGTAGCTCAAGTTAGTTTTCATGAGAAACTGCTTGCTGGAAGATGCTTTAAGAGCTAGGGAAATAATGTGTATTGTAGTGTGTGTAAAGCTGACCTTCCCAGGAAAAGACAATGGATGCACTGCCTGGGGTATAAGCTACAACAATATTTATACCCAACGAGCCGAACGACGAGAGCTAGAGAAGAGGAGGCAATCATCGACATGTGAACTATGTAGTAGGAAAACTTTAGATTAGGGATTTTATTTTCATTGAACTAGATGTAAACATGCGATTCGTTGACCTAGGACATGGGAAGTAGATTTAGGAAATCTAACTTAGCCGGACTGCACCGAGAGAAGAGAAGCCATTCTCCCCATTCTTCTTGAGAGCTTAGACCATTTTCCGTTTTGCCACCAGGCTATTATTTTCTTGACCGTCCCAAGAAGAGATGTGCTTAACTTTACTGCTTAAAAGAGACTTTGCTTTTTCTGAACTTTAATGCTGAATCCTAGTGTCTTGCTGACCGAACTGATGTCCTGTTGACGAAGACCATCACAGCTTGCTGAACCATATTGAGGACAGGTATATGACAATATTACTGAATGTAATGTCTATTTGATTTTGTTTCTAGGCACCAACCGCCATTTTGATAGAGCCATAGTTAGATGTTTTTCCAAATTTGTGTTGACTAAATTGCTTTTGCATGAAGTCCAAACATGCTATTCTAATCTGATGTTGGTTAAGGTACTCACTGACAAAGCTCGCTACATGTAATAACAGTTTATGTTTTCTGTTCGTTGAAATCTAAATGTATATCATTTCGTTTGCGCAGTTATTCTTGCTATTAATTTGTACTGTAACTATAGAATGTGTAGTAGCTCAAGCCTTGTGTGATTCTTTCGCCGCTTTGGTCAGCCAGTATTGTTTCTGTTTATTTATCATTTGATTTTGAGACTAAATGAAGTGCCATTAGCATTGTTAATGTAGGGCAATAAACATTCTAACTATTCATGGCTGAGAGGACGTGGTGAGTGAAATTACTAACTCCTATTGATTATTGATGTCAATTATTGCTATTTGCTATTGATTTGAATTAGTATGTGGTTATATGGTGGGAAACACTTGAAGCGCAGTCAAAAGGTCCATTGGCCTATACGTGTGTCCCTTGTAAGTTTACTTAATAAGGTCAGATGCGCTAACAGAGATGGTAGCAGAGGATGGTTTGTCTCCTTAAGAGCCCATCATAGATGCCTGGTACATGGTTTGTCTCCTTGAGAGCCCATCATAGAAGCCTGGTACATGGTTTGTCTCCTTAAGAGCCCATTATAGATGCCCGGTATATGGTTTGTCTCCTTAAAAGCCCATCATACTGTCCAGAGATAGGAAGAGTATTTGGGCCCAGAGATTATGAGCAAGAAATAGCAGGTGTTTCCAGAGATGGTAGTAGCGTAGGGGTTAATATCCTACAAAAAACAAAAGAAATTCACAGATTTGGAAAACAATTTGAAATTTGGGGATTTTCTAGATTCACTGATACAAAGTAGAAAGAAAATGTACCCCTAAGCACCTGAAATGACTTTCCCAGAATCTTGGAGCTTGTCAATGAGTGTTTGAGGATGTTCTTGGCATTCTAGTGACGGTGTGAATGAAGTAGGTTTTGCACTTGCATAGCTTATGCAAATCACAGGTGAATTGCGATGTTTGTGAGGGTTTAGGGAGTTTGAGTACTCCAAATGAAGTTATAGAAGGAGAGTGTGTACTCCGAAGTGTGAGAGTAGGGAAGTCATCGAACTTCACATGTGTGTGGCGCTTTGTGCTCAAAAATTGTCCATGTGGTTGTTGGTATACAGATCATGCATGGTCTAAGACTCCAGAGTATAATGGTTTAATGGATATATCAGGCATGGTCAACGAGTCAGGGTGTGAGTCAAAGTGAGTGAAATAATTTTCTACTGAGATTTGGCGAGTCCTATGTGCACCGGGACAGACCCACTGATCAGTTGAGAGTGAAATTTGCGGGTCTAATTTTGCTTGCGAATCAGTGAAACTGAGAAAGAAGGAGTAGCTTGTAGTGAATCCTAGTTTGTTTTAATGAGATAACAGGTGTTAGCTTAACCTCTGGCTTGCAGACTCGTGCCCCCGTCACCAAGTGACTTTTAACCTACTTAGCTTGCTTTGTCTTAGCCCATTTAATTATTTAATTCATCTAAGATGGCTGCCTTGTTTGTAGTTAGGCCACTTGTTATGCTTTGCATTATCAGTGCCACCGCGCTAAGGAATCAAGATCAAGCAACAAAGACAAACAAACAGTAGGTGTTCACACTTAGGGATTTTCTCTCTCTATACTTTTGAGGGATTGTTTATCTTAATTGCCGTCCCAAGCATGTCTGTTATCTATTGTTTGGGAACACACCTACGTCAGGGGTCCTGGTAGATCTGTATGAATACATCTCACCTTAGACAGATAATCAGAGGGATTCCGACGAGAGGGCATCAACACCATCGCTGATACCAATGCTGCACGTCGTCTTGATGCTGACCCAGTCTTCGTGTCCCTGCGGAGTCTGAGATAGAGACCTCATTCCAAGGTAACGAGGGTTGGGGGTTCTTCTCATGGACATGGCATTGGCAGATTAGGTTTAGCAAACCCAGCTCTCCTTTCGGTAGGAGGTTAGGCCTATCAAATTAGGGTATTAGGGCATATTATACCTCGTTTGTCTTTCACATGCATTGCAAGATGGTGGGGGTCTTTGTAATAATGACTCTCGTCTTTACAATTCTGTTTCTTGCATTATTCATTATCCTAATCATTGCAGCCCATGCAACATAGCGCAAATTGCAGTTGTGTTAAATAAAAACTATTGAAACTTTACTGCATCTTTGATCTTTGTCATTGCCTGTGTTTGTATGCGACATGATATATCTGTGAGAAAGGGGTAATCTCTGTTTAACCACAACACTCCGTGAGATGTCTTATTCTCGAGTCCATGCGTAAAGGCTGCCACAAATCACCTTTTACTATTGTGTTTCTGGTGAGGTGCTGCTAGTGAGCCGGTAAGTTTGGGAAAACAGTTGCGATTTGTTGTAGGATAGGCATAGTAGCCTACAAGCAAAAGTACTGTCATCCATCAACCAGCAGTCTTGCCTAGAGCAAGAGTCCAAACTACAACAAGCTTCTAGAGCGAAACACCATCAGTGAAAAATCCATAAAGTTTCTGAAGGGATTGTGTTACCCTACCTGTAGTAAACGGACAAATTTGGTTTTGATTTTGTTTAGTGCTTGCAATAAAATTGCATTTGTTTCGTGTGAATCTGAGTTTGGGAGTACAAGCCGCAAAACTTTGTCAGCTGCAGTACGTGTGAGTGTGATGTCGTTGGAGCCGCGTTGGGATAGGTTGGTTAGTGAGAAGGGTCGTGCACGGATTGGCAGCCATCCGTGAACACAATTGGTTGAGAAGGTGTGTGAAGAGAATTCTGGGATTAAAAGTCACCTCCTGATTTGATTTAGAAAATTATAAAGGTCGCAGAAATAAATTTTTCAAAGCTTTAAAGAGTGCTTTAAGGGGAGATACGTACATTACAACAAGTATAGGGGATATCGCACTGCCAGAATGTACACTGGCTTACATTGTAATCAAAGAGCAGGGTGTTGCACCATGTGTTTGGTTGAAACATTGGTGCAAAGTGACAGCAAAGGATGGGAGTTTAGCATTTCCTGCCCACTGAACATTTATTTTGAGGAGCTTAAAGAATCTGAGGAGGGTGCTGTATGATTTGAAACCCCCCTCTGAGACCAACACAGTTTGAGGAATTAGCAATCTGGGACTTAGTAGCCAGACAGCAACAGCAACATAAATTTGAGAGGAGGATGAAAAAGGCAGAGAAGACACTAGTGGAGGCTAGGTGGGACAGTGCTCAGAAATTGTGGAGAGCTGAGACTTTACAGGGGATTAAAATGTGCCCAGCTATTACACAAGACAGCGAGAGAGAAGGAAGGGAAGCTACCAGAAAAACAAACAGGAGCCCTTCCGTAGAGTATCGAGCAGAGATCAAAAGAGACTAGAGGATCCTTTGTGCTTGAGGAAGAGTCAGACGATGATGAGTTTATTTTACAGTTATTGAGAAATCGTCCCCCACCATATGTAGCACAATAGAGTAGTTGAGCACTAGTGTAAATCCTTCAGCTCCGACCCAGGTTAACATGACTACGAGTCCAGTGCAGGTTAAACCGAGTATAACACAGAGCCCAATGCAGAGCAGTCTTAATGCACCTGTTACTCCCATGGCACAGAATTAGGTGCCACAGTTGAATGTCCAGAGAATTTACCCTGATGTACCTGTAGTGGAAACTGCCACAAATCTAATAGTGCTGACAGGACCAGTTTTTCCAAAACCAATGCTGGTTCAGAGAGAGCCATCTCCACTTTTACTGCCACAAGTGCAGCCATAAGTGATGCCAAAGTACACTCCGAAAACAGGGACCCAGACAGAGACATCTGTATTGATGAGCCAGAACATGGGAATTATGCACCCACAGAACATGTGTGTTAGACCAAACCCAGATGCTGTGTCTGTACCTGTCACCATTGCGCCAGCTGTATCTTTGTTCGCACAGGAGAAAAACAGTGCAAATGGACAGGGAGTCCTGAGTCATAATTCAATGAGGGGAGGACTTAATGTGAATATCAAAGTAGTCTCTCTCATGGGACAGCCATTTGACAGATGGAGATCATTGCTAGACCTTAGTCCATTTGGAGTTCCTCCGGATACTTCCATAGGGTCGAATGTTAGTCAGAGCCTGAAATTACTGACACCGCAGTCCCCGATTACAGTTGTGCAACAAGTGCCACATGCCTAGGCCAACAGTATTTCGCTGCAAGGCATGACTGCCTAACAATTGACAGAATGGTTAGACAAGCTGAATACCCCGCAGAGTGCTCCTAGGGGAGAGGAGTACTTGAACTATACAAGACTAGGAATGGAAGTGGGTGAGCTCATTGAAAGGACTATAGGTGTGAATAGACTAGAGTCCTACACAGAAGCAGAACTGAGATATCTATGCCCAAATATTATGAGGGAAGTGAGCAATGTGCATGAAAAGCAGATCTGGCAGAGAAAAACAGCATAGAAATAGAGAAAACAAAACATTTGAAAATGAGTTACAGGTTAGATTTTGACACAAAAGACTTCAAACACATGAGATCTGCAGGAATAAAGGCACACCTTAGGGAGTTACTCCAAGGTGTCCAGACATGGGGAGCCTTAGACAAATGGGAGGGCAGATAGGCAAAGAAAAATAAAAAGGGATTCTGCAGAGGTGACTGCAAATGTGCAGCAGGGAAAGGATCCAGTAAACATTTTACCAATGAGAGACATTCCAGGAGGGAATTTAGTTCATGTCCCTTGGAGCAGAAGTGACGTTCTGTCTTTTACAAATAACTATCCCAGGTTGGGAGAAAACCCATTAGAATGGTACCAGCAGACAGACAGGTTTATGAAACTTGCAAAGTGTCTAAGGGAAGACTTGAACACCCTATTAGAGACAGTAGTTCAAGCTAATATGTGGATGGAGTGTAAGAGGAGTATAGATTGGCCGATAAAAGAACCGGAGAGAGATCCAAATACGGGTGCTCCATCTCCTGAAGTAATGAAATATTACTACAAATTGATTGAATTTTTGAAGATGAGAATTTCACCCAAAAACATTGATTGGCTGGAAATAGACAGGACAGCTCGGGAAGCGAACGAGTCAATACATGTGTATTATGAGAAATCGTTGCAGACACTTAAGCATTACTGTGGTATAGAAACAGTCGAGCCGAAAGACATGATTCACTTTGTATTCAGATTTGTGGAAGGGTTGAGACCTGAAATTAGCCAGATGATTAAGAGTCATTTGATTTGCTGGCAAGCAAAGCTGATTGATGAGGTGTTGCAGTATGCAAAGTACTGTAGTGATGAGATTAAGTTGAAGCAGAGGAAGTTGAAGGAAAAGGCGATGGTGATGCTGATTAAAGCGGCACAAACATGGATGTATGGAAATGTTCCACAGCAGCAGCAGGGAAATGTGGTGTTTCAAAATCAGATGAGAGGTAAAGGTCGCGGAGGAATTGCTAATGGAACTCGTAGTCCTGATTTGAGTACTGTAGTGGTTCAGAATGATGTGCAGGGAATGAAGAGAGTGTTGCCTTGTCACACTTGCAGAGCGATCAGACATTGGAAGCAGGAGTGTCCGATGATGGTGCAGGAAGGTGTGGTTCAGGAAACATGTGACATCAATTTGTTTCAAAACATGAGAGGATCAAGAATGAGAGGTCATAAACCGAATTTTCATAATAATGTGAATCAAATGAAACATTTTCAACCCATGCAGCAGGTGCAACTGCCACGTGTAGAAATGTCAGAGTTGCAGCCAATGCAACAGCAGGTTCAGATGGTACCTAGACAGCAAATTTAGTACCTCAAGCCCCAATGGAAAAACAGCAGGTGATGCTTCCTCAAAAGGTCACAGGTCAGAAGTTTAACCAAAGTAATACCACAGTTCACCAATTCCCGTTACACAGTAAGAATGAAATAAACGATGACTGGGTGAGCGAGAGTTCGGATGAGGAGGAATGTGTGCTTGCAGCCTCTTTAGAAGTAGATCAGAAAGGCCCATATGTGAAGGGAAAGGTAATGGGTCACAAAGTTTAATTCTTGGTTGACAAAGGAGCTACACGCTCTACAGTGAGAACTGCAGAAGTTCCGAACCGGCCCTTTTCAGGAAAGACAGTTCAGATTGTGGGCGCAGCGAATCAGTATTTGACCAACCTAATTACAGAACCAGTTCAGGCTAAAATTGGCAAAGGATTGCACAAATTCGTAGTCTGTGATTCAAGCCCAGTATCCCTACTGGGAAGAGACTTGCTGTATAAAACTAGGTGACAGATTATTTGTTCAAATGATGGAATCGAGATATGGATGAATAGTGATGATGAGGATGACCCAGCTCCATAGATCGAGTGTGAGACAATAAATCAGGAGTACTCCCTGATTAATTTCTTTCCAGCGTTCACAGTGAAAGGGCTTCCTCCTGATTTACAGAGAACGTTTAAAGAGAAAGAGTGGGATCTGACAGTGAAAGAGATAGGTCTGATAAAGCGAGTTGAGCCAGTTAAAATTCCTGTAAAACCGAATGCAATTTTTCCTCAGATTCCCCAGTATCACATGCCACAAGACATCATTATGGAGGTTACTCTCCTAATTGCAGAGTTTGTAAAACAAGGGGTTGAGCAGCACATGTAATTCACCAATAATGGGATTGGAAAAGCCCTGTGGGAAGGTTCGAATTGTCCAGGATTTGAGAAAAATAAATTATATTGTGATCAAATGTTGCCCCTTGGTACCAAATCCAGCCGTGGTTCTGTTTCAGATTCCATGTGATGCTGAATGGTTCACCGTCATAGACTTGTCACAAGCCTTCCTTTCTGTGCCTCTTCATGAGGATAGTCAATTTCTCTTTTATTTCAATTTTTTGGACTGAGTTTAGTTGGTGTTGAATTCCTCAAGGGTTTTCAGAGACACCTTCCAAATTCAATCAGATCTTGAAAAATAATCTGAAGTCATTGGAATTGCCTTCCCAATCAAGCTTGGTACAGTAGATTGATGACTTGTTTATTGCATCCAAACTGAGAGAAATGTGCAAGTATGACACGATTGCCTTACTGAACCATTTGGGAAAGAATGGTCATAAAGTGTCCCCACTTAAACTACAATACTGTCTGAAAGAGGTGAAATATATGGGTCACCAGATTGAGAACGGAATAAGGAAAATATCCAGAGAAAGGGTCACAGCCATACTGCAAGTAAGTCCCCCAGCCCCACAGAGAGATGTCAGGATGTTTCTAGGGAAGTTAGTCTACTGTAGCCAATTCAGCCATTTCCAAACCATTGCAGAAGCTGACTCATAAAGAAGTTACTGATCCCCTAGTGTTAGTCCAGGCTTTCATGAAAGCGTTTTCTGAATTGAGAGAGAGTCTGTGTAATGCTTTGGGCATGCCTGACTACACAAAGTCCTTCACATTGTTTTGTCATGAGCGTGATGCATATTTTTTATCTGTCTTGATGCAGGTCCATGGGGGTGTGAACCGCCCAGTAGCATATTTTTCAGCTACTTTGGACCCAATTGCAGCAGCTTTACTAAGCTGTTTGTGTGCAGTTGCAGTGGTTGGATAGAGTCTCAAACAGCGTGAAAGCATTGTGACAGCACATCCCCTAACAATTATGGTCCCTTACTCAGCTGAATTTGTACTTACCTGAACCAAAACCCAGTACCTTACAGGTGCAAGATTGACGCGTTATGAGACGAGTATTTTAGGGTCATCAAATGTGTCATTGAAAAGATGTATAGTGCTTAACCCGGCAACCTTGCTTCTAAATAAAAATGTTGAAGTTCAAAAGTTGAAAGACATTGAACATGATTGTCTTGAAGTAACTGATCTGTGCACAAAACCAAGACCTGATATTAGAGACACCAGATTGGATGAAAATGATCAAATTATCTTTGTTGATGGTTCCTGTCTAAGAGACATTACAGGAGTACTGAGGGCAGGATATGCTGTGTGCCCAATTACTGGTATACTGGAAGCATCTTGGCTGCAATGAGTGTATTCTGCACAAGTAGCGGAACTGGTAGCCCTTACTAGAGCATGTCATGTTTCTGCTCAGCTTAAAGTTACCATCTATAAGGATAGCCATTATGGATTTGGAATAGTCCATAACTTTGGCCAGTTGTGGTCACACAGAGGTTTAATGACCTCTTCTGGTTCACCAGTGAGAAATGATGAGAGAATTTGAGATTTGTTGCAAGCTATCCAAATGCCTGTAAAGATTGCCATGGTGAAATGCAGTGCACATCTGAAATCGCAAGATTTTGTGTCAATGGGAAATGGATATGCGGATCAAGTCACAAGGTTTTGCACATTAAACTGTATATCATTCAAAGATAAGTGGGAATTGTCACCTGAAAAAGATGAAACATGTCCATGTTTTGCATTGCATGTGATAGATACACTTGAAGAATTGAGAACCCTGCACAATAATGTTGACAGGGAGTAAAACCGATCATGGAGCAAAATGAAATGTGTACAGCGACAGGATTGTGGGTTTAAGAAAATGGTCCATTTGTTCTATCAAACAGTCTGTTTTTTCAAATGGCTAGATACATGGTCAAGCACATGTTGGGAGGGATGCAACAATTCACATCTTCAAGCAGAATTGGTTCAATCTGAGGTTTAGACAGTTGCTGAAGCAGTTTGCCATCGTTGCATCATTTGTCAGCAAATAAACATGGTAAAAGGGACAGTGGTTAATTTGAGCCACATTGGAAGAGCAGGAGGTCCATTCAGTAGAATGCAAATGGATTTTTATTGAGATGCCTGTGTGTGAAGGTTTGAGATATGTGTTAGTGATTGTCTGCATCTATAGTCATTGGATTGAAGCATACCGTACACAAAGAAATGACAGCCTCACAGTAGCGGAACTACTGCTTGGGGAACTGATACCACATCTCTTTAGAATCAGATAAGGGAAGTCACTTCAACAATGAAGTAAGTAAATTGCTATGTGCAGCATTGAACATTGAGCAGAAGTTGCATTGTAGTTACCGCCCTGAAGATTGAGGACTAGTGGAACAGATGAATGGAATCTTGTAATCAAGAATGGCTAAAATGTGTGCGTCCACAAATCTGAAATGGCCTAACACACTGCTGTTAGTTCTGATGACAATGAGTAACACACCCAACAGGAAGACAGGATTGTCACTGCACAAAATCCTCATGGGAGGAGCAATGAGTTTGCCAGCGGTTCCTGCAAATGCTCTTGGGCACATATCAGATGATATAGTGGTGGAATACTGAAATGTCTGGCTGATATGGTTCGCTCTTTCAGCAGGTGGGAGCCACCGCACTGCAATCATCACAAGATCAAGGACACAACCTGAGAGCGGGTGACTGGGTTGTGATCTGAAAACATGTGAGGAAGATGTGTTTGGAACCTCTGTGAAAAGGCCCTTTCCAAGTAATTTTGATCACCTCCACAGCTGTGAAGTGTGCTAGAGTTCCGAACTGGATACACGCCAGCCACATGAGAAAAGTGGCATGTCCATTGGACAATGAAGCAGAGTTGTTGAGAGTACCAACAATGACTAGACAAGCCTCAAAGCCGGAAAGAGAAGAAAGAGGAACTGAGGCCGGATCTGAGCAAGTTGAGAATGGTTAAGTGACTCCTGTGAGAGACAAAGGAGAAGATCTCCAGGAGATTGACTTTGAGACAATATCAATTGAGGGAGCAGGAGAGTCTAGTCAGGGGAGGGCTCTCCCAGAAGTAGACGATTTTGAGAGACAAGCAGAGCAAACACCAGACCCTGAGGGGGAAGGAGTTGAGGCGGATCAAAGCCAAAGTGGCCTGACTCGTCCTGAACCAGTTACAGGTCTGTCAAGAAAAAATCCTGCAGAGCAAGAAGAAGTTTCAAGTTCAACACTGAAAAGAGCGTTGACCTAGGGTCCACTGAAGGGAGATAAGTGGCCGGAGTCACAAGCAAAGAAAAGGGAGAAGTTGTTGAGACAACAATTGAGGAAGAAGTAGACATGACAAGGAGGGGAAACACCTGGAAGAACGAGTCCGGAACCACGAGTTTGTGAAAAACGAAAGCCAAACAACGCTTTCGTTTTCCATGACTTCCTGGTTTTGGTACCTTAACCATGCATGTCTGAACAACGTACATGCGTGGTTAAGGTACAGAAGAAGGGAGTCGGAGTGGACGCGGTGAAGGTGGAGGTAAGTTGGGCTGGGACTGAGGCTGTTTTTGGGGGGGCTCGGGGTGATTAGGGTTTGGGGGCAGGGTTTGGGTTTAAGGGTTGGGTTGGGGGGTTTAGGTTATAGGGGCGGGGTGGGGACTCAGGGTATTTTTTGTTTTTGGGGTGGGGTGGGGGGCTGGGGGTGATTAGGGGTTAGAGCGGGTAAGGGGGGCTCAGGGTTTAGGCTTAAGGGGTGGGGTGGGGGACTGGGGTGGAAGCATGCTGGGTCGTGCATGCTGATTGCTAATGCCTTTACCAGGAATGCGTTTACAACGGTAAAATCATTGTAAACGCATTTGTGATAAAGGCATTAGTGGTCGTTGTTCCGACCTCGTTGTTGAGCCACAGTTGGTTTAGGCACCCATGGTTCCGAGATATAACCGACAAGGAGCGAAGACCTAAGTGAAGGAGAATTGAATGGAGATCGAAAGTTAAAAAGAAAGAGAATAGCAAGTTCAAAGTACGCAGGTCCTGAATGGGCGTATGCAACAGCAAGTGAATGGCAAATACATTTTTTGTCTTTTTGTTTTGATCGAGACATTCAAGGACAATCTTTTGTCACTTGAAAGAAGATCTTGAACTGAACTGTTGAGACAAATTGAGAAAAAGTACAAAGAGAAAAGAGACTGTTGAAAATAACTGGAAAATACTTTTGATAACCTGATTTGACAAGCTGCTAAACCGATTTTGACAAGCTTACCGATTTTGGGGAAAAAGGATCCTGGAAGTGAGACTGAAAGCTGTACATAACTGCTGAAAGAAGATTTTTGTTTTTTTATTTTTGCTGCAAAACTTCCCACGTTTTTCTCTTCTACTTTCTGATTCTTTACAGATCACAAGTGACATTAGCCAGCAGGGTAGGAAGAACAGGTGCTGTAAATACATGAGTATTGGTTTGGCAGTTGTATTTGTGATATTGTTTGTGATATTGATTATGGGTGTGACTGTTCTTGACAAGAGTAAAGCCAGCCATACTTCAGCTTTAGAGACAACTACTGCATTAACGGCAATAAAGACGTTTAGGTTAGATGAGAAGTATCTGCACGTAGATAATGCACAAGGCGAGCTATCTTCTAATGTCTTCTATCGCTTATTGAGTGAGTATGTTGAGACGATGGATGCGAAGAATTGTTTTGTGTGTACGCAGATTCCTTCATCAGTTGAAGGAGTTACCTATCATAGTTTGCCCCTTACATATGGGATAAGTTGTAGTCTGTTACTAACAGGATTCTATATCCAGGAATACATTCACTATTTCTATTCCAACCAGGATGTGGTGTTTTCGTTTGTCCCCGTAATTAGGTACCTGAGTACAGTAGCTAAGGATAATGGCATAGGATTAATAAGGGGATTCTTTGAACCCACACTGACATTTGGAACTGCATACAAGCACCAGAGTAACATGACATGCTTGCTTACACCTTTAGAAAAGAGCTTCTTAGATCAGACAGATGACAGGAGAAAGGCATTAAAGGAGAAATTTGAAAAGGCTTTAGAGAAAGGACTTCTAGAAATGATTACGCATTTAGTGAAACAAAAACACAATGGAAATTATCTTTAGATGTGCATCATGTAGGGAAGCTTTGTATTTATAGACCTAGATCTAGCACTGACATATTGCTTCTGGGAACGAGTGAATGTCGGCATGTGTTTTTGTTTCAGAGTAAATGGACATTTATGTTGAATGAACAGGATCCAGTGATTCCTGGTATATGTTACATTTGTGGACCTAATGCTTATTACCGTCTTCCAAGAGGATGGTATTGGCACATGTTACTTGGAGATAGTTTTCCCAAAGATTTTCCAACTTGACAACTTGAAAAGATTACCGAAATTGATTGAATTACATCTCAGTAGGGAAAGGAGAGAGTCTCCTTCTGGTATAATGGGAGATGTATTTGGAGCAATGACTCCTTCAGTAAGAGTTGTTCTGAATTCTTAAAGATTTGAAACTTGTCTACTGTTGTGGATAACATGTTTACAAAGTTTTTAGGAGCCATGATCCTAATGGATACAGAACTTGCTGTGGTAAGATCTATGACTCTTCAGAACCAATTTGCATTAGCAAAGGATGGGGGAGTTTGCAAAATGCTTAATTCGAGGCATTGCTCAGTGTATAATTCTGATAACAGTAAAGAAATTAAAAGCTTACTTACTAATCTGACTAATGAAACTGCTGATTTGAAAGAGTTGAAAGAACCAGGTGTTTGGGAGAAAGTTGGCAAATGATTTGCTTCAGTGGGAAATTGGCTCAGCAACATTGGGACAGGGATAATATTGAAAATAATACAAGGGATTTTGATTATTGTGATTTGTATAATTTGAGCATGGGGACTATGTCAATTATGAAGAGTGATTAAATTGAAGAAAGTGAAAAATGATCAGAGGAAGGAAGAAATTAAAAGAGGAAATTTTTTTGGGGAACTTCAAAAAGGGAACATAAATATAAAGGGATAGAAATGACAACATTTTTAGCTAAAGCAAAATACATTTTTGTGTGGAAAGATTTAGTGTGATGACACATTTAGTCAACAGAGGAGGGATTGTTAACACTGAGTCTATTCATGAATATTCATGCAGTTGGAGTGTTTAATTTTCATGGAAAATGTATTAACTTAGAGAAAAATAATGCACGCATTTGAAGCTGTGCCAACATGAGTGGCCGTCAATGTTCATGAAGTGTACTTATTAATGGCTTATTAATATGAAATGTCGAGCATATGTTTGATTAATGTAGTCATATGTCATATTAAGGGTTATGCATTATGTATTACCTTTGTTAATTGTAGGCCTTAAACTTAGCAAGGTCTTGGTCTAGTTGCATGACCTCATATCAAGCTGCATTTTCTGGTGTTTTATAAAATGGTTGCTTAGAGAATTAAATTGTGATTTTTCACTGTACTGCCCATGTGCCCGTAGCACAAGGTAGTTCTCATGAAAAACTGCTTGCAAGAAGATGCTATATCAGCTAGGGAAACACTGTATATTGTAGTGTGTGTAAAGCTGACCTTCCCAGGAAAAGACAATGGATGCATTGACTGAAGTATATGCTGCAACAATATTGATAGCCGACAAACCAAATGATGAGAGCGGGAGAAGAGGAGCCAATCATCAATATGTGAACCATGTAGTAGTAAAACTTTAGATCAGGGATTTTATTGTCATTGGACTAGATGTAAACATGTGATTCGTTGACCAATTAGGACATGGGAAGTAGTTTTAGGAAATCTAACTTAGCCGGACTGCACCGAGAGGAGAGAAGCCATTCTCCCCATTCTTCTTGAGAGTTTAGACCGTTTTCCTGTTTTGCTACTTGTAGGAAGATACCACTGTTGGCATGGTTACCCCCTAACATTTTTGCCTTGTGTTGATGCCAGCTTTGACTGAAGGTGTGCTGGGACGTTGCCAACCAGGCCCCAGCACCAGTGTTCTTTCCCTAAAACTGTACCTTTGTTTCCACAATTAGCACAGCCCTGGCACACAGTTAAGTCCCTTTTAAAAGGCAACCCTGGTACCAAGGGCCCTGTGGCCAGGGAAGGTCTCTAAGGGCTGCAGCATGTATTATGCCACCCCGGGGCCCCTCACTAAGCAAATGCACACTGCCTCACAGCTTGTGTGTGCTGGTGTGGAGAAAAATACTAAGTTGACATGGCACTCCCCTCAGAGTGCCATGCCCCCATCCCACTGCCTGTGGCATAGGTAAGTCACCCTTCTAGCAGGCCTTACAGCCCTAAGGCAGGGTGCACTATACCACAAGTGAGGGCATAGCTGCATGAGCACTATGCCCCTACAGTGTCTAAGTCAATTCTTAGACATTGTAAGTGCAGGGTAGCCATACTGAGTATAGGGTCTGGAAATTTGGCAAATACGAACTCCACAATTCCGTAATGGCTACACTGAATAGTGAGAAGTTTGGTATCAAACTTCTCAGCACAATAAACCCACACTGATGCCAGTGTGGGATTTATTGAGAAATGAACACAGATGGCATCTTAGTGATGCCCCCCTGTATGCCCGCTCTACTGTTAGTGTTTGACTGACCGGTCTGTGGCAGCCTGCCACTTCCAGACTAGTGCCTGACCACATGGGTTGAGTGCCACTCTGTGGTCAGAAACAAAGGCTGTCCTGGGTGGAGGTGCTTCACACCTCCCCCTGCAGGAACTGTAACACCTGGCGGTGAGCTTCAGAGGCTCAAGTATGGTGTTACAGTGCCCCAGGGCACTCCAGATAGTGGAGATGCCCACCCCCCAGGACACAGTCCCCACTTTTGGCGGCAAGTCCAGGGAGATCATGAGAAAAACAAGGAGGAGTCACCCCCTCAGCAAGGTCCACCTCTAAGGTGACCAGAGCTGGAGTGACCCCCTCCTTGGAAAATCCTCCATCTTGGTTTGGAGGATTTAGCCCAACAGGGATAGGGATGTGCTCCCCCTCCCCAAAGCGAGGGAGCCAAGGAGGGTGTAACCACCCTCAAGGACAGTAGCCATTGGCTACTGCCCTGAGAGCCTAAAACACCCCTAATTTCAGTATTTGAAGGTGACCCTGAACCCAGGATTTTATATTCCTGATGACCTACAAAGAAGAAGGACTGCTTGGCTGAAAAACCCGCAGAGAAGAAGGAAGACGACAACTGCTTTGGCCCCAGACCTACCGGCCTGTCTCCAACTTCAGAGAACCTGCACTAGCGATGCATCCTGTGGGCCCAGCAACCTCTGCCCACTCAGAGGACTGCCCTGCAACTAAAAAGGATCAGGAACTCTCATGGACAGTGGACCTGTCCAACCAAGAAAGAAGAAACCATCTTTAAAGGGACTCTCACCTCACTTCAGAAGCGTGAGTCCCCACCACTCTGCACCTGACGCCCCTGGCCCGTGTCCAGAGAAACCAACGACCCAGAGAGGATCCCCAGGTGTCTCCGACAACGTGTTTACCCTAGGATGACCTCTCTGCACCCCCACAACGATGCCTGCAGAGGGAATCCCTAGGACCCCCCTACCGCAACTGCCCGGGATGAAGATATCCGATGCCGGGAGAAGGACTGCACCCGCAGCCCCCTGGCCTGTGAGAAACTGACTACTGGTGCAGAAGTGACCAGCAGGCAGCCCTCACCCTTGCCCAGTCGGTAGCTGGTCCGAGAAGCCCCCCTGTGCCCTACCTGCAATGTCTGAGTGACTCCCGGGTCCCTCCATTGAATCCTTTTGCAAACCTGATGCCCTGTTTGCCCGCTGCAGCCGGCCGCCCCTGTACCGCTGAGGGTGTGTTTTGTGTGCCTACTTGGGGCCCCCTAAGTGCTCTACTAAACCCCCCTGGTCTGCCCCCCAAGGACGCGGGTACTTACCTGCCAGCAGACCGGAACGGCAGCACCACCTGTCTCCACAGGCGTTCATGTTATTTTGGCTCCTCTTTGACCTCTGCACCTGACCGGCCCTGTGTTGCTGGTGTTTGGTGTTTGTGGGTTGACTTGAACCCCCAATGGTGGGCTATCTATGCCCCAGAGACTGAAGTTGTAAGTGCTTTACTTACCATATTAATCAAACTGTACTTACCTCCCCCAGAAACTGTTTAAATTTGCAGTGTCCACTTTTAAAATAGGTTATTGCAATTTTATGAAAAAATGTGTATATTACAGTTTTGATTCAAAGTTCTAACTATACCTATGCAACGTACCTTACATTTAATGTACTTACCTGCAATCTGAATCTTGTGGTTCTAAAATAAACTATGAAAAGAATATGTTTCCATATAAAAACCTACTGGCCTGGAGTTAAGTCGTTGAGTGTGTGTTCTCATTTAGGGCCATATTTATACTTTTCGACGCACAACTGCGCCAACGCAGTTGTGCGTCAAAAAATCTAACGCCATTCTGAAGCGCCATGCAAGCGCCGTATTTATTCAATGACGTTAGCCGGCGGAGCTGCCTGGTGTGCGTCCAAAAAAATGACTTACACCAGGCAGCGCCGGCATAGGGGAATATGGAGCTTGGGCGTCAAAAAATGGGGCAAGTCAGGCTGAGGCAAAATTTTCGCCTCAACCCGATTTGCGCCATTTTTTTTAACTCCCAACCCCCATTGAAATGACTCCTGTCTTAGCAAAGTGGCATGTAGGGGGGCACAAATCAGGCCCCCCTATGCCACAAAAAAATATATATATATATACTTACCTGAACTTACCTTAAGTTCCCTGGGATGGTCCCTCCATCCTTGGGCGTCCTCCTGGGGTGGGCAAGGGTGGCAGGGGGTGTCCCTGGGGGCATGGGAGGGCACCTCTGGGCTCCTTCCGAGCCCACAGGTCCCTTAACACCTGCCCTGACCAGGCGCTAAAAAACAACGCAAAATCGGCTGGACGTCATTTTTTTTGACCCGCCCACTCCCGGGCGTCATTTTTGCCCGGGAGTGTAAATACGGCGCACATGCCTCGGAGTCATTTTTTAGAAGGGAACACCTACCTTGCATATCATTAACGCAAAGTAGGTGTCCACGCTAAAAAATGACGCAAACTCCATGAACTTTGGCGCTAGACGCGTCTAACGCCAGAGTATAAATATGTTTTGACGCACAATCGGCGCAAACCCTGCCCCATATTTATACTTTGACGTCCGACCCCACGGGCGTCAAAATTCCACCATGTGTGTCATTTTTTGGAAGGGGGTACCAGCCTTGCGTTAATTATATGCAAGGTAGGCGTTCCCTTCCAAAAAATGACTTTAAGGCCTGTGCCCCATATTTATACTCTGATGTCATTTTGACGCACAGGAGGGGGTGGGCCTTAAAAAACGACGCACAGCCTGATGGGCGCCGTTTTTTAACGCCTGGGTCAGGGCAGGCGTTAAGGGACCTGTGGGCTCGGAAGGAGCCCAGAGGTGCCCTCCCCTGTCCCCAGGGACACCCCCTGCCACCCTTGCCCACCCCAGGAGGACACCCAAGGATGGAGGGACCCATCCCAGGGAAGTAAAGGTAAGTTCGGGTAAGTATTTTTTTCCAATTTTTTGGGTGGCATAGGGGGGCCTGATTTGGGCCCCCCTACATGCCACTATGCCCAATGACCATGCCCAGGGGACATAGGTCCCCCTGGCATGGCCATTGGGCAAGGGGGCATGACTCCTGTCTTTGCTAAGACAGGAGTCATGTCAATGGAGGTTGGGCGTAAAAAAAAATGGCGCAAATCCGGTTTGAGGCCTGAATTCGCCTCAGACCTGACTTGCCCCATTTTTTGACGCACAACCCCCATTTTCCCATACGCCATTCCATAAATAAGGCGCCCGCATGGTGCGTTGGAATGGCGTTAGCCGGCGGTAAAATTTTTGGCGCACAACTGCGTTGGCGCAGTTGTGCGTCAAAAAGTATAAATATGGGCCTTTGTCTTTACCAAAAATCAGTGCTTTTGTTTTAATAACGTGAGTAACAAAAACAAAGCAAAAATGATTTGCTGTATTGTTTAATAAGGGGGATTCTTCAATATTGCAGTGGCTCTGTGAAATGTTCAGTGACTCACCTAAAATGCTTCAAAAGCAATGCATGTTTTGCACAGAGTTTTACAAACCATTTTTCTATATTAACTTTGGTGCAAAAAATCTTTCTGTGATGTGAACTAAAGCAAAATTTATTCGCCCCATGTCAAATTACGAACACAACAGATACGGTATAAATAGATTTACCCTTTTTTGCACTACTGAAATGTGAATAGTCTGACTACTCTTTTTATCATACCCACGTGGACGTCTAATACTGAAGATTATTTAGTCTTCTCTCACATATTGTTTTAACTTAAAACGAACACAGACTCCGGGGTTTATTCATAGGACATTTGAATATTTATTTATTGAGAAGCCACAGTTCTTACACTTTTACAACTGTAGGCTTTTGTAAGGCAAAAGCAAGATGGATCCACTATTTTACACAGAAAAAAAGCTTCTGGAGGGGACCCCGAAGACATGCAATCTCTGCTTAAAATGCAATGTACATGGCATATATAAAAACAATTATGAAACAAAACGTCATGTAAATCCAGGTTACAATCTACTGAAATAAATGTATTTTATAAACGTAGTGTATAATCTAAGGTCATTATTAAAGTAGTCTTTTATACATACACATTTATTAAAACGTAAACACAATGTTAACATTGAAAGGGTAGACCTCAACATAAAACAACTGCTTTCGAAGGGTATTGCAACTTGTCTTGTTCTTTTAGGATAGAATCAATAAAGATAACATTGAACAGTTGTGGCCAATACAATATTAATCCATTGATATGTAACCTCTACTCAGTGAACTGTAAATTCAAGTAAAAGTGCATGAGTTTTTAACATGAACCGAAGGTGGCCAAACAAATGAATGAACGTGTCACATAAATAAAATCTCTTCGGCTGTAGCCTGACTTCTTTTTCATTGTTAATTTTTGCAGTTGGCATCCAAGCAAGAGGAGCGAAGGGATGGGAGAACTTGATTCACTCGTTTGCACAACAGTTTACCGTCAATGTATATACAGTACATTAATGATGCATTGTGTAGTTCTGCTTAAACTTGGGACACACCTAGAATATGTTCTATTTTATCAATTGACAGTATTAAACAATAGTGTGTCCTACTCTTCATGGAGATACAGATTTTGAAATTCGGATCCAGTGAAAAAAGTATAGATGCTAAACTTGTTGTCATACAGCTAAATGACGATTGTGTTGGTAAAATGTCCATGGGCATTTAGAGCTGGCTGAAAGTTCCCTAATGTGGCTAATGGAGTAACAGATTAGGTACATGCATTGGTTACCAGGCTACATCCAAATGGGACTCTACAACACACATTCTAATCATCCTCCTCATCCTCTTCATCACTGTCCTTCATGGTGATCCCTTGAAGTCCTCCACCTTCGCTAACGGAGGCAGTGGCTTCCTCTACAGTAAGTCGGTTTCGTATGGTGTCGTATGTTTTGCTGTTTAGCGTTGAGTCCAGAACACCTTGCAATCGGAAGTCCCTATACATTTTCTAAGAAGCAAAAACAACATATGTTGAGAGAAGGATAAGATAAACAGATCAGATGGATCATCTTCCTTAAACATACATTGATAAGGACATTATTACGGCAATACATGTGAATATAAATTCTGAAATATGTAGGCCAAGAAGTGTAGAGATTACATAATGCTGTTTGTGTTGTATAAAACATTGTCCGAAACCTGAAAGATCTCCCACATACAAGGAATGTGAAAGAGCCAACTCTAACACTGTTTTTTCTATATTAAATTAATAATTTTACTACTATTGCGTTTTGAAAAGATGAAATGGGCCACATCCACAGAAATGTAGGGTCTGAATAATGAGTGCAGCCCCACCATTGAGCTTGATCAAGTAAAGAGCAGAAAAACACATTTCTAGTGGACACAATATACTTGCCCAACCCCCAACCTGGTAGCCATCAATCAATCAATCAAAAAACATTGTAGAGCACGCTACTCACCCGTGAGGGTCTCAAGGCGCTGGGGGGGGGATCAAGAGGGGGGCAGGGAGGGTCACTGATCGAACAACCATGTCTTGAGGTTCTTTCTGAAGACCAGGAGGTCTTTGGTTTTGTGAAGGTCGGTGGGGAGGGAGTTCCAGGTTTTGGGGACGAGTTAGGAGAAGGACCTGCCTCCTGTGGTGGTGCGTTGGATGCGGGGGACTGTGGCTAGGGCGAGGTCGGCTGATTGGAGGTTGCATGTGGGAGTGTGGAAGTTCACTCTTTCGTTGAGGTAGGTTGGGCCGGTGTTGTGGAGGGATTTGTGTGCATGGATGAGGATCTTGAATGTGATAGTCTTGTCTATGGGGAGCCAGTGAAGGGATTTGAGGTGTGGTGAGATTCGTTCGCGGCGGGGAGGCCAAGGACGAGGCGTGAGGCTGTGTTCTGGATTCTCTGGAGTTTGCGTTTGAGTTTGAGTGTGGTGCCGGCGTAGAGGGCGTTACCGTAGTCCAGTCTGCTGCTGATGAGTGCGTGGGTGACTGTCCTCCTGGTTTCTGGGGGATTTATTTAGAGTGCGGAGTGTGTGGAAGCAGGAGGAGGTTAGAGCATTGATTTGCTGTGTCATGGAGAGGGAGGGGTCTAGGATGATGCCGACGTTGTGCGTGGTTTGCGGGGGTGGGTTTGGGGCCTAGGGCGGTGGGTCACCAGGAGCAGTCCCATGTGGTTTTGTTGGGGCCGAAGATGATGAACTTGGTTTTGTTTGAGTTGAGCTTGAGGTGGTTAGTGGTCATCCAGTTGGCGGTGTCGAGGAGAGCAGCGTGTAGATTGGTTTTGGCGGTGGTGGGGTTGCGGGTGAGGGAGAGGATGAGTTGGGTGTCATCTGCAGAGGAGAGGATAGTGATTCCGTGTGCTCGGAGGATGTTGGCTAGGGGGATCATGTAGATGTTGAAGAGTGTGGGGCTGAGGGAGGACCCTTTTGGGACTCCGCAGGTGATCTTGGTAGTGTTGGAGTGGAAGGGTGGAAGGCGGACTCTCTGGGTCCGGTCGGTGAGGAAGGAGGTGAGCCAGTGTAAGGCTTTGTGGCGAATTCCTATGTTGTGGAGGCGTGTGCGGAGTGTGTGGTGGCAGACGGTGTCAAAGGCTGGGAGGAGGTCTAGGAGGATGAGTGCAACAGTCTCGCCTTTGTTGACTTTGGTCCTGATGTCGTCAGTGCATGTGATGAGGGCGGTTTCCGTGCTGTGGTTTTTGCGGAACCCGGATTGTGAGGGGGTCAAGAGTGTTGTTTGCTTTGAGGAAGTGGGATAGGCGGCATTGACTAATTTCTCTGCAACCTTGGCGGGGAAAGGGAGGAGGGAGATGAGGCGGTAGTTGGAGAGGATCTCTGGGTCGGCTTGTGGTTTTCTTAGGAGAGCAGTGATTTGCGCGTGCTTCCAGGGGTCTGGGTAGGAGGCAGAGTTGAAGGAGTAGTTGATTATGTTGTAGAGTATGGGGGCAATGGTTGGGCTGGCTTTGTTGTAGATGCGATGTGGGCAGGGGTTGGAGGGGGAACTGGAGTGGATGATTTTCGCCAGGGTATGGGAACAACATACTGTTCATTTTAGACACACATGAACGGTTAACACAAAGTAACCCATCAGGACTTGTTTGACCATCATCAATTATTTGATAGTTAGCAAGGAAAAAGGTTATATTTATGCAAATGATCCTTGTCTACCATTTAGGCAGCGCTTTGCTGTCAATTTTGGGGGAATTGCCTTAAGAATTGCTAGTGAGTCCAAATAGAGGGCTGCACAAAGTTCGGTGGCAGAAGCCAGTCCCAGACTTTAACCCTATTTCCTTACATCCTCATCCACACTGATACACTCAAGGCAAATGCCGATAGGATTTTAATTGCAGAGAAATCCTGTATTAGGCAAGAAATAAGCCTTCAATGATAAATCTATATAATAGTTTCATTTCTTTTGCCCCTTGAAGTAAGCAGAAAGTCACATTTCTTAATCTGGTCATGATTGTGTTAGCTGAGATTGTTCAAAGTATAGCAATCTGATTTGCCAGTAATAGTGGAAATGAAAATGACATCATTAGCAGACAAGTAGAATAGAAAACTGTGGGTAACTGCATTTTCAGAAGTGTGTTGAATTGCAGGTTGGCCCCTATTAGGAAGCATTTTAGTGTTATGCATGTATGACCAAAGTGGTGCTCTTATCTTGTTGCATGTCACCTCCCTAATAATGTAATAGCGGGAAGAGAGTTAAGAAATAGAATGCTATTGAAAATTATTGAGTGTGTTTCTAAAAAATTGATCCCAGGGGCGGCAGATGATCAGTGCACACCATGCCCTGGATACAGGCACTAATGACAGACAGGGGCGGCCCCTCTGCTATGGTAGAGGAGCATCGCCCGCAGCAGAAAGCAGAAATAAAGTACAAGTATTTTACTATCCCTTTATTTCTTTGCTTTTGTAGGGTGGGCGGGAACAGCCTCCTCCATGTCAACAAGTGGAGGAGGAGTAGTGGTGTGCTTCTAAATGCGCATTTCAGCTTGGCCAGCCGTCCGAGGCCGGGCAAACTGACATGTGCACTTAGAAACTCCCCACCCGGCTGTATTTTACAGCCGGGTGGAGACCAAGTGCAGTGCCCCACTCCCTCCCTGAGCTGGATTTTTGCCTGCTCAGGCCAATTGTGACACTTCGTTAATTCTTTCATGCTTTGTAACAGCATTAGAGAAGCATTGGGATTGGTTGGGGAGGAAAGAAGACAAGAGGCGTCTGGAGAAGAGGGGGGTAGGATCACAGAGGGGCAGGTAAGTTTATTATTATTTTTTTTACTGCTCTCCCAAGTCCCCCACTCCACATGCTGCCCCCACCCCTTCCTGGCAGCAGCAGCGACTGATGCCAGAAGCATTATACAAATCCCCAGAGTGACCTACGAGCAGCCCCTAGGAATGTTCCCCATACAGCCAGCCATGGTAAATAATCGAGTACATTCTCAAGTTATGACGAAAAATTCCAAGGATTGCATTGGTTTCATGCAGGCAGAGTAAAGTTACATAGGGTCTACTCAGGCACCAAGGGATGCTCATGGACTGGATACAAACAATCAGAATAAATAGTCCATGGTTTCACACAGAGAAATAGCCCAATGCATGCCCAGTTACAGGCAGCAGGCTTACCTGCCATATACGATCACCTGAAGATCGAAAGAGTGGAAGCCACCATGCACTGCATGCAGACAGCCATCACAAATGATCTAACTAGTCAGTTCAGGAATGATAAAGAGCATCCTACAGACATGCACTGGAGAAATACTGCCATAGGTATTCCTCTCTAGAGTACACCTAGAAGTGATATTCTCATTAGAATAGCATGATTGTTAGATAAAACACTATTAAGTCAGACCTAGATTTACTAACCCTTTGTATAGCCCTTGCATCGCACAAGGAATATACAAATCCAAGCAAAGCCTTTTTTGCATAGCCTCATATGGCTTTGTAAAGAAATATATAATGAAACAAAGTGGCTTGTGTTTCGCTACTTTACACTTCAACTTGAAAGGCTATCAATGGGTGGGGCATGGGCATTCCCATGCATCCAACCATGGATTTTGGCACATTCCCAGACTTACTAATGCTAGTAAACCAGCGATGCATCAAGATTTAACACCTCCCAAGTGAGGATTAACAAGGAAGATCGCTTTATTTCTCCTCATTATTTCCTCTTTCCAATTTTGCATTCTGCAGCACACATGGAAAGAGGAAAATGCCTCTAAAGACTGTTTGTGCAGGATGATGCCCCTGGATGCAGGAATGCTTGCACTTTGGCGTGAGGGTGTCTGCATGGGCGATAGGCTGCACACAGTGTGCCTGTGCATAGAGAGAGCAGAAATGCTCCATATCTCTGCAAATATGGAGAATTTTTTGCTCTCTCCACTTCATGTAAAGCAGCACAGCAACTTTGTTTGCTATGTTGCATTGCATGAAAGATTGGTAAACATGCACTTAAGTGTGTATTCAAGAATGAGTCAAAAAATGGAAGTGAAATAAAAGGTGCTTCAACAACGCATAGTCAAAATTAACACATTAGTGCCCAACAGGCTAGAACAACATGTTTTCATAATAACATAACTGAAATTCATAATTGAATTAAATGTGATTATTTTATGAACACAAACAATTCACTGTAAGATATCACTTTGTGCAAGGAAGGACATCCTGACTGCAGGAATCAAAACAAGAAATTCTTACAAGACCTAAGTTTCGACAGCTGCTAGAAGATGAGAAAAACTCCAGGTAGACACTGGAATGTGACACTGTACTGATTCGAAAGAGGAGCAAGTGAGACGACAGTGAATGACAAAGGAACAACATAAGTGCAGAATATCAGAAGCAGAACTCCAAAACCCTTAAAAGGCAAGGACCCTACTTAGAGTGAGGAGGATGGGCTTTAAGTTGTTGGGGCAACAGTGTAAAATACTACATTATCCTGAAGGAGTACCCATCCTCCATATTTAAGGGTTTGCTCCAGCCCTTCAGACTTTTGCTTTAGAGATTTTCTCTAGCCCTACAGACATCTCTTAACATTATTAGGAACCGTCATCACAGCATTTCCTGTTAATGGGTGAACATTTGATAAGTGACTCCGCCAAACATGACAACCTGCAGTCAAACTTTTGACTTGTTTTCAAAAACAAAATTCCAACGCGAGATCTTGCTTTCAATTTAACAAAAACAAATCTCTATTGGTGTGAGAGTCATTTAAATGCTTTTACTTTCCCTTAAATCCAGTTTTTTCACAGTGGTAAGAGACAGAAAAAACGGGTCCTTGAACCACTCTCTCTAAATTGGTCAGGAGGACGAATGACCAAACCTCCAAAGACCATCACTCCCTTGAGCCATCAGGTGTATATGTCAGCAATGGAGCTGGAGTAGGCTCTGTTGCTGAAATACCTACGCTCCTGCTCAACTGTAAATCAGGTGGGCAAAACTACAGCCCTCCGTCACCTTTGAAATTGAGTACCCTCTTCTCCAAACTCTAATTCAGCCCAAAGCATCTCAAATGGAAATAGTGTAAAACATCAAGACGTTTCTCCTAATATGGTGACCAGCTATTTGATTATATGTTTCCAAAATATTTGTTTTGAGTAACAACTTAGAGTGATCTCTTTCATTCACATGTCCCAGTCAAAGAGTATTAAATCCATAGATGTACTATTATACCAACGAGTTCCATGATTCAACATTAGTCATTGACCTCTGCAGTGTTTTGAAGGTCCCAGGATCAAATCCCCACAATGCATACGTATCGTTTTGATGTAGTTTTCTATGGTGTGAGTATAACAAGTGATAGTACTGACTTTTATTTAGAGCACTGCACCTGGCAGAAGTCTGGAATACAGCGCTAAATAGAAAGTTGTTCTCCGTGTTTCACTCCAGATCACATCTTACAGAAGAGTAGTAGTTTTAAAACCACCCCAGGGAATAGTTGAAAGGTAATGCCCAGCCATTTTGTTTCTCAGGATCGAATTCAACTTGTAATTATTTCACAGCTAGTCTGAGCACTGTTACAGGCGACATATTAAGACTGATTTACAGCATGTGGAATATGTGCTTTGTGTTTGTATATTGTGCTTTACATTTAACCTCATCCCAATTCTGACTGGTTTTACTTCCACAGACCCAAAGTCAGGAAGAGTTATATGCGGCTGCGGTACAATACTGACACTAACTGGGGATATACTATTGGACTTTTTACAAGTGTTCTGGATAATTCTGATTTCTGCATACACTTCTGTTTGCAGGGATTTGTATTAAACGTTATGTGCAGTTTACTACACCTGGTAATCATTAGCTGTAAGAGATACTATACCCTTGCAGGTACATTCTGGCACATCAAAACAAAATAATATAAATTGCATGTTTATATTTTTGCTTCTAACAGATACTACAGCACAAGTATTTCAGGAAAAGGGCATGGGAATATGATCCAATTGTATTCTGCAGTATGATGCAACATTACCACCACAGTTGGATAAAAGTGAAAATGCACGACAGTGCTTTACTTGACTCTACCCCTTACTGAAGCTGTTGTGGTACTTTAGTGTGTGGTGATGTCTCACTTGGCTGTTACAATTCCAAGTTGTCCTGTTACCACAGCTCCCTCTCAATTTACTTATAAGCCACAAATTTCACTGAGAGAGAGTCATGGAAGGAGGCCCCTTACATCGCTGTGACTGTCTACTGTCTGATTAATTTACTGATGACCTCCGGAGCAGAGGAAGAGAACGGATATTTGCAAGGTATGAAAAAACTATTTTTGGGATCTATCTCACTACTGTACTTGGTGTTATACTTTACGCTGGTGAGGTACAGTGCTCGCTGTGTCTCTGCCCCAACATCCTCTGATCATTCTTAGGACCCTCACTTGCACTGACCAGTGACCTATTCATTTCTCTGTGACTGGTCCATGTCTACTCAAATTCCTGACAGCAACTCGAGCAGGACATGTAGCATGTGAAGTGCACTAAGTGTTTTGCTGTTAAACAATTGGGCTACTGACCAAGGGGCAGAACACCCTGCTCCTTCATCACCAGATTAATTCTAATTCAATCTTTTCATAGTCATTTCTAAATATTATAGGATGAGAATTGGTGTAGACATAGGTACAATTTACAAAATGCGAGACATGATGGGTAAGAGTTGGCTCTTTTAATAGATTCCATTGCAAACACCAATTTGATAGCTTGTGAGCTGAGTAATGACCCTAAACATCATAGTCCATTACCAGATTGCTTTACACTTTAAGACCAATTCCTCTCCACTTCCCTCTTGTACTTGATTGCTGTGGGAGGTTTTGGCTACCTCAAAGAAAGGACTTTAAAGCCACCCTGCAACATCAATCAGAGTGAACAATCGGTAGCATTTCTATTAAATATGATTTTCACCACTTTCAACAACCACACTTTTGTGGGGTTATATGACCAGCAACAACGGTAGGGAACCAGGGTCCTGTCATGTCTACCCTCATTGTGTCAACCAGGGCTAGGATGTATCTCCCCTCACTGACTGCTCACCACTGCCATTGCTCAGGAAAACATCTCATCTACCTCCACTGCCTTGGACGAGGATGTAGAGCGACCCTTTGTAGGAGACCATAATATGACATAAGCTGGATCCAGATATTTTCTACCATTTCAACTGTTTCAAGCACTTGAAAGCCACAGCAGTGCCACTTAGCTCCCAAAATCAAAATGTCCAATTATGGGATTTCCTCACTCTGGATAAGACTGTGTCACACTAGTACAACAGAATACAAAAATGATGCTAACTAGAAAGGTGGAGACTGCTTTCCTGTTTGGAAAGCCATGTGTTATGTATAAAACTCATGTTCTCTTACCTTGGATGTGAATGTATAAGAAAGTTGATTTTGTGGCATTTTGGTCATAATTGAAAATCTAATTCATTGTGAATTTAGACATATATATCACCAGTCCACAGCTGGCTTGAATTATGAGTACACAAACTTCATCGGGTCCTTCCTGGAGAACAAAAAGGTCAATTGAAGCAGCTACCCTGCTGGATGATTCCAGACAAGAAACAGAAGAACTTAATCACATGAATAGTAACCTTCACTTCTCTGAAGAATGTGAGTGGAGGGGAATGAAGATGATAACAAATGGCCACACAAAGCACTGGCAGGCTATCCAGAGGTTTTCTTCTTTATGTGAAAGCAGATTTATAGTTGACCTACCTTTCAAGTTGACCTGTTCCATGCCAGTAAGCCAACCACAAGCCACGTGATCAGAATCAGTTTTAGTAGATTTTCTACTAGTGAGATGAAGGATGCACCTCCAGTATGAAACTCATTTTAATTGACAGAGAGTGGGGGATCAAGGAACTCTGATATTTCAAACAGCCTTTTGTCACCTTGGATAACTCCTGGACTGGGTCTTTCTCTGATTGCTTTTCCAATACATCAAAAGATGCTGAAAAGTTAGGAACAGCAAAGTGAAGGTATGTACGAATTTCTTCTATATCTCAGGGCTTCCACCACATAGAGAACAAAACACCAGTGTACATGTAAGAGACAAGTAGAAAGACATGTATTTGGTTGCAGTTTGCTGTCTATAAGAGAGATAAATGGAACCTTGGACCCTGCTCACTTTCGCATCCAAACTCAGGAGGTGATTCTCAAGGGGTTAAGGAAGCTAGCTTTGGTTAGTCTACGATGAAGTCCCGGCCAAGAGGATACCATGGGAAAATTAATAAACATGCCCAGTGGAACTAGTCTTTTGTCCCTGTTTTTTAACAAAAACCACGGCTAGAGAAAGTCAGTCTCATAAACCTCCCTTTGTGGCTTTCATCTGACAGAAGAGTTCCTGAAAGGTTGGGAATATTGGAAGCATTCTGGAAGAACATCTGTAATGAATGAAAATTGGAATTAGAATGTTTTCATCTTCTACAGGGTGTACCGTAACTATTTTTAGAGGTTTGTCTTGCTTTGATCTTTTTGCAGTAGGAAACATGTTTCAATAGGCATTTGCCCAAAATGTATTTGACTGTGTGGAGCCCTGCCCAACCACAGAATATAGGCTTCCCTATAGTTCATAGAGTATAGAGGTATAGAGTGAAAGTTCAGCTCCAAAATTTAAATGATTCCAACTGAAGGACCTAGATGTAGGAAGATGTGTTTTTGTAACTTCAGTGGTGAGATGGATTCAGCAGCTACAGTTTTCAAATGTGTCCCACTCTCAGCTTTTGGTGCAAAAATATATAGCTTCAGCAGGATCTCAAATTTGATGTACCAAACTTTGTGGAGCCATTGGTGAACTGATAGGCTTAACACAATCCAAACACCATCAGTCAGCCTGAAACTGCATCTTGGACACTAGCTCCCTTGACCCATACACTCACATTGACGTTTGTCCATTTTTTCAAAGTGTTTTGCTTTTCCATTAGAAAGCTAAAACTCTGTATGCCCATCACCAACATTTGTTATTTTGGTGTCATTCTAATCACTATGTTTTTCTCATTTATATTACTAAATTAGTATAGTTTTTTTATGTTGGGACGGAAAAGTCCTCTGCATGGTAGAAGATGTGTACCCCTGCACTGAGTGCCAAACGGCTGTCTAGATCCCTAATGCTGAATTTTGTCAAAGGCAAACATGAATCATGTGTGCACATCATGATATAGTCCTGTCTCATGGATTGCAGTCCTGTTGGATCGGAGGGGTGCCCAAGCGCTACGAGGCCTTCGGGCAGTTAGGCGCTATATAAACAATTATAACATAACATAACATAACATAACTACCCTCGCCGTAGTAGAATAGGCTACCACCTTTACCAGACGTTAAGCAGCACAAGTGCAGTGGTGGCAGCTTACAATGTAGGGTTCAGTAGTAGTGAACAGGTCCTTCTTACCCTGTTTTTTAAAAGTTCTGTTGCTTTGTGTTTGACTCACCCTTGGTCTACAGTAGGTAGATTGCCCTGTGCGGTGTTAGTTCAGCAACCTCCATATACCAGCACAGGATCGCCCTTTGGACTGAGCTGTGATTTAAGCTCTGTGCGGATCAGGACAAGCCCGTTCTACCAAGCTGTGGTCACCCTGTATGCCATAAGGGGCCACTGGTAAAGTTTCATATGCCACGGCCACTCAGACTCATAACTGTCTTGTCAGGGGCACTTGTACCAGAGGAGCCTGTGCCCGTACTATCTAGTACCGCAGCCAGGAGGGGCTGCCATTACCAACGCTGCCGATGGTATTAGGCCACCGCATGAAAAACAGACTGATGATAAGTTCAGCGGGTTGGACATGCACTGTGAGAGAACTGCCACTGAATGACCACTGAAGACTGCACAGGATGCTGTGGACAATATTGCATCCTCCTGGGCTCCAGTCAGAAGCTGAAGAAAGGATTCCTCTTCCACTCTAACTGGGTTAAGCAAACCTACTGTGTCTTTGCAAACTGAGAGCTGTTCCACAAATGAAAGAACTCTGGCATTCTTGTTCAGAAGGGAAAGCCTGGGCCTCTGGGTGCTGCTGCATGGGTCACAGGCAGCCTGATGTCTCTGAGCATAGCAGGACTCGCAGGTGCTCGTGCAGAGGACACTCACTTTACCTCTGAACTCTTCCACACTGTGAGAGGTGTAAGACTTGAGTTGGGGAGTTTGGGCCCTCAGGCATTCGCTACTAACATTGCTGCGGCAATATACACACCTTTCACTAAATCCTGAAGAGTCATACCGGAACTTTTCAGTATGACTTAATGGTGAGCATCTCCTGAATATGGCCATCAGTGAATGGGGCATAACTGATGGACAGTGATTTGCCTGACAACTACTAGAGCCCGGCCCCAAGGGGACTGTGTTGTTGGTTGTGAATGTTGTATTCCCTTACGGGTGGAGAGTTAGAAATTAAATACTTTTTTATATAAAAACAAGTATGTGGCTGGACATTGATTTATTGTTTGCACTGCTTGCATTATATTGTGTTGTGTTCACTGACCTGTATCTACACTCCCTTTCCCCCGACAGAGCCTTGACTACTCAATCACAGCTACCACTGACAGTCACATGCAGAAGCTGTACTTGGCCCCATTGAGCAGGATTCATAGTAAATTGGGCCCCAGGACATCAGGAGTAAAAGGCCTCAACTACTACAGTTGGTCCCAGTAGTCCCAGCATGCCCATATCCCCTCTGAAAGGGGTTCTGACATTTCATCTGCTGAATTTCTTGACCTAACGTTGTTTGGTGTTGCTTACATGCTTTTCACATATCTTATCTAAGAGAAAACTGTCACTATGAGGCACATGGAAATATGCTTTCACTTCTAAAATGGATAATAATCCAGTTTCTCACTGGATCATACAATTGGAGGGATAGGCTACTATTAGGTTTATGTCCCAGCTTTGTTCCACCACAATAAAGTTATTTTCAGACTTTAGATATGATATAATTTTGATTCATTTGCCTTCAGGTTGTTGAATTCATTAAGCTTTGTTGATTTTGAGTGGGGAATAAGCCAAATGCTCATAGCACGGGAATGGAACTTTACAACTTCAATTCCACCAATTTGCTATCTTGACTAAGCCCCCTTTTGAAGGACCTTAAGGTGATTTGCTTGTCAAGCATAACCTTATTTATCAAGTATAGCCAATATTGTGCCTTGGAATCGGTAGGAAGCTAGTGGCATGTTTCAGGGATGAACACAACATACTATCTGACCATCAAGATGTAAGACAGACCATCATTATCTGCCCATATTGGAAACACTACTTATTTTGAGTTTAAAACTTTGGGGCTCATTTACAAGCCCCTTGTGTGGCCGTACACATTTGCACAATGGTACCATTGAGTTAGTTTGTAAACCTTTGCACCACATAATACCTGTGCCAGGTATAATGTATGCAAGGGAGGTTTCCCCTGCTAGGAGGCATGCAGGAATGGCGCAGTGAAATCTACAATATTTCACTGTGCCATTCTTACGTCACTTTTTAATACCTGCTCAAGGGCAGGCGTTAAAGTGACCCTAGGCTGTTTTGAATGGGCCTTCCTGAGCTTTGCTGGACTAGCATCAAAATGTTTGGTACTAGTCCAGCAAAGCGCTACAACTGCATCAGAAATTCTAACACCACTAAGCTAATGAGTGCAATGGTTCACTGTATTGTAACTAGAGTGCTACCATGGTGTTGTAAGGGGGCACAGGGTGGCTCAAGCAAACTGTTGCATCGTGATAGATGCCCAGTTTGTTGGAAATAAGGCCCTTTGTATCTAATACTTAAGGGAGGATTTCATTAATCATTCATGACAATGAGACTGAACAAAACTAGTCTAGGAAAAAAGAGAGAATGTTGCATTTCTGAAGGACAGCTTGAAGGACAGCTTGATGAGACAGAAAGGAACTGAATTAAAGTGTATCCCTTTCAGTATACGAACCCTGCTACCATAAATTATTCAATTTCAGTTCAATTTGAAATACCTGTCACAAAAGATTGGACCCACTGCTTCAATCAATCAATCAATCAAACAGGGTTTCTTAAGTACAACTACCCAACTGTGAGGGTCTCAAGGCGCTGAGGGGGGGGTCGTGGAGCATCCATCTGAGCAGTGGTGCTTAAAATAGCCATGTCTTCGAATAGCCATGTCTTCAGTTGAGTCTGACAGAGGTGGGGTGGTGGGGCATTCAAGGCTGTGGTGGTGAAGTAGGAGAATGAGCGTCCCCTTGTTCTTGTTTTTCTGATGCGGGGGTACTTCAGTGAGAGAGAGCTGGGCTGAGCGTAGGGTCCTGTGGGGTGAATGGAAATTGAGTTGCCTGTTCCAAGGTTGAGGGCTTTGCTCGTGGGAGCGGGCGGGGCTTCCGAGAGTGGGGGGCCACCAGGAGTCGTTCCACGCATCAGGTTTGGGGCCCATGATGAGTACTTCAGTTTTGTCTGCGTTGAGTTGTAGGCAGCTGCTTTTCATCCAGTTGGCGACTGCTCCCATGCCTTCGTAGAAGTTGTGTCTGGCTGTGTTGGGTTTGTTGGATAGGGAGAGGGTGAGTTGGGTGTCGTCAGCATAGGCGACGATGTTGAGTCCGTAGTTTCTGATGATGGCAGCTAGTGGGACCATGTAGATGTTAAACAGCGTGGGGCTGAGGGAGGATCCCTGGGGAACTCTGCAGGTGGTAGGTGTGGGGTCCGAGAGGAAGGGGGGAAGTCTTACTCATTGAGTTCTGCCAGAGAGGAAAGATCGGATCCAGTCGAGGGCTTTGTCTCTGATGCCGCCTCGTGAAGTCTGCATATCAGGGTGTGGTGGGAGACTGCTTGACAACGTGTAAGGCGGATGATATATCATATGTATTTAGAATAGGTTTCCAAAACTTGTTAGGTCAACTACTGAAGGGCAGGCTTTCCCAAACTACTTCTAGTCTAGTCTATGGAGAACAGAAAAAAGACAGCAGGAAACCAAATGTATCAAGACTCTCAAGATATAAAGGTCCAGATTTACTCTCTTTCTTGCAAAGAAGAATTGTATGAAAAATTACAATGCTGTGGTGACCCTTCAACAGAAAGTAACTCAGTGCCAGATTTAGGGCCTTATTTATACTTTTACACACAAAACTGCACTAGCGCAGTTTTGTGTGTAAAAGTATAGCGCCGGCTAGTGCCCTTCCTGGATGCCGTCCTGGAGCCATATTTATGGAATGGCGCTAGCCGGCACTTATGCCCTGTTAGTGTCAGGGTGGGGGAGGTGTAGGGCAAACCAGAGCGTGTGTGCCGAATTATGGTGCTACACTGTTTAGAGGCAAAACAATGCCTCTAAGCAGTTTAACGCCATTACCTGGCGTACAACCCCCATGGACATGTCTCCTGTCTTAGTAAAGACAGGAGCCATGCCCACTCCCCTAATAGCCATGCCCAGCAGACAAATGTCCCCTGGGCATGGCCATTGGGGCCAGGCCATGCAGGGGGGCCCCAGTCAGGGCCCCTGAGATGGACAAAAAAAAATAATATATATGTATACTTACCAGGACTTACATGGGATGGGTCATCCATCCTGTGATGTCCCTCTGGTGTGGGTGGGGGTGTCCATGGGGCCAGGGAAGTGCTCCTGTGGGCTCTGACCATGGAAAAAGGCCCATAGGTCCCCTAACGCCTGCCCATACCCAGGCGTTAAATAATGGCGCTAAGCAAGCCTAGCACCATTATTTAAGGGCCCCATCCCCTGTGCTTGAATTTAGCATGGGGGGACAAATATGGCAGTAAGGCTATATCGTCATTCTGAATGGGAATGCCTGCCTTGCATCTCATTGATGCAAGGTAGGTTTTCACGTCCAGAAAATGACGTTAACTCTATATCTTTGGCGCTTGACAGGTCTAGCGCCAAAGTATAAATATGGAGCTAGGTTTGCACTGAATTAGCGTTAAAACAAATTATGCTAATTCAGCACAAACAGGGCATAAATATGCCCCTTAGTATCAGTTGGCTGCTGAGGATTTAATGGGCAGTGATACCACTACATCTGGCATTACTGAAACCGCACAGAGCCTCAAGATATAGTGCAAATTTGACTCAGTAGTGTTGAGCCTAGGATTTTTACTGGATCCATACCTTCTAAAACAAATTCCTTTGTCTAGACACGCGCATAGGGGGTCATACATATAAGATGCGTGCTTCAAAGTAACAATTGGTTTAATGCACTGTCAAAATGTGGTGCTTGTCTAGATGCACTTTTGAGGTCTGGTATTAACCAAGACCTTTTGATTTTACTAAAATTATATGTATAATACATAGAATTATGGAGCTTTCAGACAGCTGTCTTCATTCTGTTGAGTCATTCACATCTTTCTTCAGCCCAGTACAGCATACAGTGTGGGGCAATGGGTCAGCCCACTTCAGCCACTGCCTACCTTCAATAAGAGTAACAGCGGACGAGAACATGGCGGCCGGCTAATGTGCGGGCCGCGGGAGGATCTCTCTGGGCCCGACCTTCTCACGGTGGAAACTATGCAGCGCTAGAAACAAGGCGCGGAAACGCGTCAGTTTCCTTTTTCCCCTTACCGGAATCTGTACGTGACGGGCTGCGGTGGAGGGGGTGTGGCACGGAGAGAGCCAGGCGGCGCTGGCTCTGTGGTCCCGGGCAGCGCATGAGGTCCAGCGTGGCAGTGAAGCAGTGGCTAGGCTCCCCCTCCGGGGAAGAGGAGGCAGAGGCAGCACAAGTCGTGGTGACGCCCTAGAGGCTGGAGATTCTTCAGAGAGCAGACAGGAGGTACACCCCTGGCCGGCAGAGGAGACAGGCAGGCAAGGTAATGTGCGCCCCCCCCAACTGTAGGACTGCCCCATTTAGGCTCATGCATGGAGGAACAGAGGTAAAAAAAAAAATGTATCGGAATGCATGGCCCTAGGGGGTTGAGCAAAAGGACAAGAGGGACAGCAGGAGGGGCAGCAGGAGTAAGTAAACCTGGCCTAGCATACTCTCTGAGGAGCGGCAAGAGGATCCCAGGGTTTAAGGGAGAAGATTTGAATACTGGTGGAAAATTTTGTTGACAAAGAGAATCAAATCAGGCGCAACGATAGAAGAAGTGGAAAGGCCCCCCCCCCGAGTTTAAAAGGAGGGAATTTACTGAACAAGGAGCGCAGGATTACCCCCTCCTTAAAAACATATTTTAGAGTTTTATCCAGTACCTTAAGTATGGACGGGAGTGAGTCTGACCAACGGGGGGTTCTGGAAGATGAGGCAACTCGAATTGGGCAAATTGAATGTAGCCCGAATAGGTTTCAAGTTCTGGAAGGAACAGATGGGGGCGAGTTGGAAGTCTCTAGGCCCCCTGGGCAGGATGCAGTAGTTCATTGTACCAATGGGGTGCAGAATGGAGGATCGCAGGAATCTGATATGGATAATCTACCAGGACCAAAAGGGGGCAATCAGCAGTTCGGCTTGGAACGGGGGCACCAGCTAGTGGATCAGAGATGCGAGATTCCCCTGAGAATTCCTCCCCGGGGTATAGAAGGGCACGAGCGAGATTCGGCAGAGGAACCCCTTGAGCAATCTATAACAGGAATGCTGATAGCACTTTCCCTGGAGGTCAAGTGCGATTTTGAGACCTCGAATGCTAATCAAAAGGAGATAAGAGGTTTGTGTGAGACTCTTGGAGAGAAGATAGATGAATTGGCAGGAAGACGGCCTCCCTGGAGGAAGAAGTTGGAGATTTGAGAACGGCGGTGGAAAGAAACCAGGTGGAAATACAGAGTTTAAGAACAGGAGAAGAAAGTGTCCTGTCGAAGTTGGAATCTCTGGAGAATAATCAGAGAAGGAATAATCTGAGGTTCTTAAAGGTACCAGAAGGTATGGAAGGGGGGGACTTGAAAGGGTTTGTAATTCGCCTGATCTAGCAAGGAGTACAGGTTGAAGATACGGAAGAAGCCATCGCGAGAGACATTCAAAGGGTGCACAGGGATCAGTTTCGGAAACTCCCCAATAAGGATAAGCGTAGGAAAATCCTGGTTTGTTTTCAGACTTATGCAATTAAGGAGCGTATCCTGTCTGCCGCACTAAAAAAGAAGTTGTTAACGGTGGAAGGCACGAATTTTGAGATTAGGTCAGACTTATCAAGTGTGACTTTAAATAAGCAATGGGAACTGGGGAGAAGAATTGAGGTTTTAAAGGGGCTTGGAGCCACCGCCCAATTAAAATTTCTAGCTACCTTGAAGGTAATGGCGAACAACAAAATGTATAATTTTAGAGATTGCAAAGAGGTAGATGAGCTGATCAAAACTTTGGAAAAAGGAGACTATGGTAGGGGGGGTTGTGAATTTCTTTTTTCCTTTTTTTTCACAATTAAAATCCACGTGTCCGGGGAGTCCTATTGAGGCGATTTCGCCTAGATAAGGAATAGGGTGGGTTCTCCTAGGGAGTAGGGGGTGGTGGTGGAGGTGGGAGTTAGATCAGGGGTGGCGGGGAGTGGTGGGGGTAATCACAGGGTGGGGAGCATGGGGGAAAAATCAAAAGAATCTATCCTCATTCAGTAGATTTCTTTGCGGTTTAGATGATGGGTGAGAATGAGCTGAGACTTTTGTCCTGGAATATCAATGGTCTCCGGGTAGTAAAAAGGCAAAAAAGACTGTTGCAATACTTTAGGGATGCCCAATTTAATGTGTTAGCTTTGCAGGAAACACATCTGTCTACCAAAGAGTGCATCAAGGTATTTAGACCATGTAGGTAGGTACAGCAGATTTCGAGTAATACTCAGGCCGGGGGAAGTAAAGGGGTGGCTATTATAATTAAAAATCACCCAAAGTTTTCCTTCCAGTGTGGACCAGTCGATAAGGCCGGAAGGTGGGTTATCGGAAAACTGGTAGCGTTTGATTTTACGTTTACCTTGGTGGCTTATTATGGGCCTAACAAAGATGACCCTGCACCTTTGGAGGACCTATTTCGACAGTTGATTCAATTTTCCGATCCAATAATATGGATGGGAGATTTTAATGTTGTGTTAAGTTACCAACTTGATAGATCCTCAGGTAGTAGATCGATATTCAATAAAAAGATGCGTTCCCGTCTACTGATCATGATGTCACAGTTGGGCTTACATGATGTATGTAGGGAAAGGATGGGATTAAAACGGGGATACACATACAATAACAAAAAATATAGTCACCAATCAAGAATAGATTATGCTTTGGTAGATGGGAAGATAAGGGACTGCGTAGGGGAAATAGTTCATGTTGGAGTTCATCTATCGGATCACTCTGCAGTTAGTTTGAGTATTCGGTTAAAAGGCAGAGTAGCCCAGGATAGGTGGACATTAGATAGAACCCTATTATTGGACAATGATATAGTTGCAGGATTAAGAGCAGATGCAGAGGAATTTTTTAAGTTTAATGTGGGGTCATCGTCATTAGCAATGGTATGGGATACTTTCAAGGCCTTCCTGAGAGGTAGATTGATAAGAGCGGCCTGTGTTAAAAGGAAAGAGCATAAGGAAGAGATTAGACGGTTGGAAGAGCGCATACAACAATTGGAGCGGGAGCTGATAGATCTAGTTCCGGAAGAAGGAAAAAAAATTGGAAAACTCACTAAATTACATCAAGAGTTAAGGTATGAAATTTTAGCAGTGGTGGATAACAGGATCAAGGAAAGGTGTGTGTGGCAAATAGAGCTGCCCACTTTGAGTTTGGGGAGAATTGAGGGAAATTGTTGGCCTGGAAAATAAGGACAAATTTAGGCAGGAATAACGTGGTTAGGATTCAGGATAAAGATTCAGGACTCATCTGTAATAGTAATAATGACGAGATCCGGGAGGTCTTTCGAAATCACTTTAAGGAGCTTTATACAGAAGATTTAGAAGTGTCATCAGAGAAAGTTAAAAAATGGTTGAGGGATCTGGACTTAGCTGCCCTGGAGGAGGAGGATAATAAAGTTTTGAATGATCCTATCGGGCAAGAAGAAGTGGAGCAATGTATACAGATAGGGAAGCTGGCGAAAGCCCCAGGGCCAGATGGATTACCTTTTGAGATATACAGAGCATTAGGAGGTAGTATAACAAAATTCCTAACTGGATTGTGTAATAATATTTTATTGGAAGGGGGTATGTGTCCCGCCTCTTGGAAGGAGGCCATTATTACTCTGATTTTTTTTTAAACCAGGGAAGGACCCCATAAGCTGTGACTCATATAGGCTGATCTCTCTATTAAACTGTGATTATAAAGTATTTACAAAAGTTCTGGCAAGGAGACTGGGGGGAACTTTAGGTAAATTGATTCAGGAAGATCAAAAAGGATTCGTAAAGGGGAGATACATGCAAGAGTTGACTCAGAGCCTGATAGGCTCCATAGACATAGCTGAAGTATGTAAGGAACCATTGGCCCTAGTGATGATCGATGCCACAAAGGCCTTTGACAGAGTTAATTGGGCGTATATGGGTACCCTTTGTGAGGTTTTTAATTTGGGAGAGAAATTTACTAGGGCATTGCAGATAATATACCAGAATGTGGAGGCAAAAATCTTGGTCAATGGTAATTTAACGCGCCCCTTTAAAATTGGGAGGGGAACTAGACAGGGATGTCCACCATCACTATTGTTATTCAACATGTATATTGAACCTTTGGCTTGCAAGATTAGAAGAGAACAGAAGATAGTCCCGTTTAGAGGTGGGGCTTGGAGTAGGAAGGTTGCTCTGTATGCAGATGACCTGATGGTGTACACAGCGAATCTACAGCAAACCCTACCGGCATTGGAAGAACTGACAAGGGAATTTGGGGAAATTGCTGGATATGCGGTTAATAAGGAAAAAACTGAAATTATGAACTGGAATATGCAAGAGGAGAGTGTATTAATTCAGAAGGAATTGAAATATTTGGGCATTGTGATAACACAAGATATAGACAAAATAGCAGAGGTTAATTTTATGAGAGTTATGTTAGATATCAGTAAATTAATGAAGAGTTGGGTTAATCTACCTCTTACTATTTTCGGGAGGGTTAATTTAGTGAAGATGACGATACTACCCAAGTTAATATTTATTTTCAATGCTGTCCCTTTGAAATATAATAAAGAATGGATGGGTAAATTACAGGGTAGAATTTATTTGGACCTCCAAAGGTGTGCGAATTGCATGGAAAAAATTGAGACGGAGGAAGGAGAAGGGAGGGTTAGCGTTGCCGGATCTTCAATATTATGCTTGGGTGGTTTTCATTAAGAACATGAGGGGGGCATTGAATAGGTCAAAGATTTCAGAGTTGGGGCAGGTTCTTAAAGTTATGATGGAATCCAATTATGATACAAAGTCAGGGTTTCTCTATAAATTTGGAGATCCTAAATATTTCAAAAAGGTGAGGTTTAAAATATTGCAAGACTGTGCTAACGTTTGGTACGATCTAAGGAGGGCTACCAAGTTACCATTTTATAGTAAATATGCGCCTCTTTAGGATGCTCCAGGCTCACCGGAATGGACTAGATACGCCTTGGCTAAACCTTTGAAGGAGGCTGGGCTTGTACAATGGGGACAGCTTTGTACTGACGGGGAGTTACTCCCCTATGAGGACCTTAATATAAAGGTAGATGGATATCTTTCCAAATTTAAATACCTGCAAATATGGAGTTGGGTGAAGAGCGTCAAAGAAGAGGTGGGTGGTTCTAACGAATTGGAAGAATTACTATATCAAGACCTTTCAGGAAAGAAAGAAGTTGCAAGATGGTATTGGACAATGATTGAAACGGTGGATGGAGAATTTCGCTTGCCTGAAGAAATCTGGGGAGAATGCTTGCCAGGAGTACTAGAGAAGAGATAAGAGAATTATGGCAAGTATCTATTACATTATTGTATTCTACAGTCAAACCTGCCTGTGTAAGATGAAATCATTTGTTTTACATTCACAGGGCCTTCTGGTCCCCAGGGAAACTGTCTAAATTGATGGAAGGTACCTCGATTAGCTGTAAAAAGTGTGGCATGGATCTAGCAGGCGACATTCATATGTTCTGGGAGTGTCGCCAGCTCAGTTTGTTTTGGAAAGAGGTTGGTGAGATAGTGAACAGAATTATACCTTTAAAGTACCAGGTAAGCCCCTCCGTGGTTATTTTTGCTTGTCAATTGGATTCCAGGAATCTAACAAAAGATAATGCCAAATTACTTTTCTATATGATGTTGTTGGCAAGGCGGGAGATATGTAAGAAATGGATAAGTGCTTCTCCCCCGACGGCGCTAGAGTGGAAGGATTCATTAATATATAATCTAACTTTAGATGTAAGGGATAAAGAGGAAGCAAATAAAAAGTACAAATTTTGGGACCCATTGAAAAGATGGTTGGAATCGCAAGAATGAGGTTTTGTCCTGTGATTACACCAAGGGCAGTTTCCGGCAGCTTTGAAGGCGGGCCGGTAAGGCTTTGCTAATCGGAGATGCGGACTGTCCTGGACAGGAGTCTCTAGGAGGAGATTGAATGTTAGTTGAACTGATCTCCCTCATCGAGAGGCTGGACAAGTGAATGAGGAAAAAATATATATATATATAAGAGTAACAGCAGTTTGTCTATTAACAAGTGGCACATCCACACACAAAGTGTTTTTTAAGTGCCAAAGACTACAATAGTAATGTGCGATTTTCCAGATCAAATATATTTTTGTTTTTAGCCAATATATATTTTAGAGGGCTCAGCAGCTTCCCCAACAATAAACATTTGCAAAAAACAGAACAAAACATTGGCAACGCCAAATGGCCTGCAACAATTCCAGACCTTTTGACTTTGCCTAGGCCTATCTACTTCGAGAACTCAACAGATAAGAAACGTTTGTCTTCTACTGGTCCTTGCACACATAACAAGAAATATTGGACAGTATACAATCCAATGCCGAAGATCTATACCATGGCCACAAAGAAATACATTTCTGGCTCTATTGAGTACAATTTGTGTATGCTCTGAATTTTAATAACCATAATGTATATTTTCAAATCAATGAGTAATCTATATGCAGATTAACGAACAGCGTTTATGATGTTTAATTCCATGTTTAATTCCATATCATATGGATTTTAGTATGAAAAACATTGGAACGTAGCCTTATTTGGTCCACCTGGAAGCTCAGAGTTTATGTATTGAGCCACATCATTGCCCACAGCACTCTGCTTCTTTAAAGTGTGATTTACATAGCTAGCGTATGCCAAACCATTTTCTTTCCCTAATCAGTTTCTTGTGGCATAAATGTCACTCCCAAGCACAATGGTACCTAAAATGGTCATATGTAGTCCATTGTAAAGTTTGTGTTTCTTTGTTTTATAGTGAAGTAAGTCATTTAGGTGGTGTCAAAGTGGTCATTCCTTTCTACGGAATACTTTTTCATTATGCACTACTTTACTGCAGAGTACTGTATGTTATTTGCTAAAAAAAATTTACACTGAACAGATGTTTAACATTTAATATTTATATATTCGGTGATATTTTATTAAATTACTGCCACCTAGTTATTCGTAGCTGCACGGAGTGGATATCACGTGAATAAGTATGCCACTCTATCCTCACTTTGCAAATTATCCATATTCACAGCTGGAGATGGGATTTAGGAAGTCAGGTATGAAAAACAGTGTCTTCGCTGGAATACAGCCTAAAGGAGTTATTTACAAATCTTTTCAAGTGCAAATTGTGCCAAAAGAAGTGTAAAAACAACCATTGCTCATGTTAAAGAAAATACAGATAGGAATGCTTAGTGATAATGGAGTGGATATATTTACTGGTTCCTCATTCCCAACATTGGGGTGCATACAATTATGGTAGCGAGATCAAAAGAACACACAATATTTTCTTCTCCTAACTGTGGTGAATGGTGAAATGAACCATACTCTTTTGCATGTGATAAAACGCATGCCTTAAAATTAGATTACTATTTGGTACCCTCCTGCTGAAGGAAGGCACAGGTGATCAATCTGTCCAAAGTAATCACTAAATAGGATTGTTGTAATTTAAAATTGCTAAGTGCAAAGTACATCATTATAGCTCTCTGGTAAAGCCTATACCACCTGTTAAAGGCCCTTAACCCAACTTACCAAAAGATACAGGTGGAGACAAAGGGCTTTATGGAATTTTGAACATGACACTTACTAAGGGTATAATGTTCTAAATTTAAATAAAGAGAAATAGAAACACAAGAATTGTACTGTTGTGACAGAAGGCGTACACCAGACATTATTGACCTGAGCTACTCTATTTTATTCATGGTACTCTCAACATTCAAATGTTGTAAGTAAAATTCATTAAAAAAATGTAATAAGTAAAGTGGTGGAGGGTATACTAATCAACTGGAATGTAAAATCTAGTGTAGAATGAAGTGCTACCTTAGAAATTAGGAAAATAGTGTGGCAGATCATATGATATTAATACAGATCATAAACGTGAGGTGAGTTTATGTCCGAACTCTTACAGTACATGGCAAAGATCTGCCCATAGATTTTAATGACACCCAAGTGTCTTGTTGTGGGTTGGGGGGGTGCGAGGAGGTGCAACAGTCCTCTGATATTTAAGGAGGAAATAGGTAATCAAGTATCTTGAAAATATAATTTGACTTCAAACAATCAAATCTGCCATAATCTTTGAATTTTTTATGCACATCTTTCTGGAATTTGGGACATCAGATGTTGTGTGCTAAATCCATCCACAGTGGCATAATGAGATGCTTACTAGAAAAGAAGACTTTTGGCAACTTTCTCACAAGTCTGTCTGGAAAACCCTATTCTTATTTTAGAGTCTTCCTGAAAGGCATATGTGGTAAACTTACCAGGCTTTGGCAAAGCAAATCTCACTTGTGTCAGTGGGTTGCAGAACTAGTGGCTTTGCAATACTTATGTTTTCTGGATGGCGTGGGCCCATGCAGTCTGTTATGATGGAATAGCTTCCATAGGAACTGAGTTTTTAGTTTTGCTAATAAATTTGATGCCTTTTGACAAATCTTCACTAAAGTTTCAGAGCTACTGTGCCAATCAATGTAGCTGCTGTCTGGAAAGTGTCATGGTCATTCGTTTATTGGAGGCCGAGAAAAAGGGGGTCCCAAAACATGTTTTTCCCATGCAATGTTGTTAGACTTTTCATCCTTGGCGTGGTCTCCATTTAACTTTTTGCCTCTGTTTCCCGGGTTGTTGATGTGTGCTGGACTCTGATTTTGCTATTTTTGATACTCTGGGCACTTTATCACTGCTAACCAGTGCTAAAGTGCAAGTGTTCCTTTACAAAATGTGTATGTAATTGGCTTATCCATGATTGGCATATTTGATTTATTAGTAAGTCCCTAGTACAGTGCACTAGAGGTGCCCAGGGCCTGTAAATCAAATGCTACTAGTGGGCCTGCAGCACAGGTTGTGCCACCCACATGAGAGGCTCTGTAATCATGTCTCAGACCTGCCACTGCAGTGTCTGTGTGTGTGCAGTTTTAACTGTAAATTCGACTTGGCAAGTGTACCCACTTTCCAGGCCTGAACCTCCCCTATTATTACATGTAAGACACCCGTAAGGGAGGCTCTAGGTAGCCCTAAGGGCAGGGTGCAGTGTATGGTTAAGGTAGGACATATGGTAATATGTTTTGTATGTCCTGACAGTGAAATATTGCTAAATTCATTTTTCACAGTTGCAAGGCCTGTCCCTCTCATAGGTTAACATGGGGCTACCTTTAAATATGATTAAAGTGTAGATTCCTTTTGGGAGCGGATGGACATGTGGAGTTTGGGGTCTCTGAGCTCACAATTTAAAAATACATCTTTTAGTAAAGTTGATTTTGAGATTGTGTGTTTGAAAATGCCACTTTTAGAAATTGAGCATGTTCTTGCCTGTACCATTTCTGTCACTCTGCCTGTTTGTGGATTCCATGTCTGGGTCAGTTTGACAGTTGGGCTGGTTGCACCTCACACAAGACAGTGACACAAAGGGAGCTGGGGTGTAGTCTGCATTTCCTGATGAGCCATCTGTGCTAGCAGGGAGGGGAGGAGTGGTCACTCACACCTGAAAGGGCTGTGCCTGTCCTCACACAATGCAGTCTCCAAACCCCTGGTGAGTGTCTGGGGCCTGGCCTGGGCAATGCAGGATTTCACATTCAAGAGAGGCTTTGCTTTGAAGTAGGCCTACTTCAAAGGATAAATTGGGTATAAGAGGGGCACCCAAAACCACAGACTTTAGAACACTCTGGAAACCATGAGGAACCTCTGCCTGGAGAAGAGCTGAGGAAGAAGGGCTGCCCTGCCTGTGACTGTGCTTTGTGGAGCTATCTTGCAGTTGCTGCTTCTGCCAGAGTAAGAGGGCAAAGACTGGACTTTATGTGCCTTCCATCTTGTAAATCTATCTAAGGGCTTGATTTAGAGCTTGCTTCCTGTTGTTTGAATTCTCAGGGACAGCAAAGACTTCTCTCTGCCAGCACCTGGATTCTCTGGAGAGACTCCTACTCTGCCAAGTGGTGCCCATCCAGTTCCAGGGACCCTGAAAGGAGAAGCTGGCAGCCTAAGATGAAGAAATCCAAGCACAGAACGCCGTGTAGGGAAAAGATCTGCGGCTGGGAAATCGACGCGCCGCCGGCTTCGTGGCTGAAAATCGATGCTCGCCTGTAACGCGTCCAAAGAATCGACGCACGGAGCTGGAGAAACGACGTGCAGTATCGCTGACGGAGGCTGGTGAGATCGCAACCCTCGCTACGTGGTTTTCGGATCATCATGCGGCTGGATTTCCGACGCAAGCACCACTGGGCGTGTAAAAACAACGCAAGGCCTGCCCAGACCCGAGAGTGCTGACCGGATCGACGCCTCGCTCTCCTGCAGAGAGAGGAAACGACACTCCCCGACCCGTTGAAAGGAGAAACAACGCAAGGTCTCGCTCGTGAGTGAAATCGACACATCGCAAGCCCTTCTTGATGCACACTCGCCCATGCGGGGTTATTTTTGATGCACCAAAGGTACGTTTTCACACTAACAGTGATAGTCTGTGTTTAAAATTACACGAAGACTCTTTTTGGTTTTTAATTAATAACTTGACTTGTGTATTGTGGATTTTTGTTGTTTTGGTCTTGTTTTGTTTAGATAAATATTCTCTATTATTCTAAACCTGTGTTGTGTCATTTTGTAGTGTTTTCATTAAGTCACTGTGTGTGTTGGTACAAATACTTTACACCTAGCACTCTGAAGTTTAGCCCGCATGTTCGTGCCAAGCTACCAATGGGGTGAGCGGGGTTAGCTGAGGGTGATTCTCTTTTACCCTGACTAGAGTAAGGGGCCTTGCTTGAACAGGGGATAACCTGACTGTCAACCAAAGACCCCATTTCTAAGAAATGTCCTATAGGGATTTTAGAGACCACTACAGCCTGAACCGTGAACAGAATTACACCAAATTTTGCAGAAAGTTAGATCTTGGTCCTGAAAGATCTCTTTTTGTAATTTGGTATAAACCTGTTCAGTACATTTGGAGTTATTAAAGAACAAAAAGTATGAATATCTAGAGATACGGATCCAGTGCAGATCCACTGAAGTGGATCCATAGATCCATATGCCAAAAGCAATGCTGTGATTGGCTGGTCGGAACCTGATAGGAAAGTTTCAGCTGCCATTTTGTCAATGGTTCCCGGCAGGAAAAATAAAAGTGAAAACTGGTAGAAGGGGTCAGGGTAGAGCTACTCTGATCCCATGGGACTGATGCAGGTGTCTGTTAGGGACACCTCGTGGTCAAGAAATTGCCCAAAAATGTCTTTTTGGGGGTGCACAAGGGTCTGCAGGTCCTTGTTGGTGCTGAAGGTGGTTCTTCCCGTGTAAATCCATGATGGAGTTTTTGATCCAGATCCCAATAAAAAAATACACCCATTCACAAACCCTCTCACACACTCTTTCACACACCCATTTGCACACTCACACACCCACAAAACAACTACCACACCCAGGTATAGACCCACACAGCCACTTACACCCATTCACACACACACACTCACACACCCACTTACACACCCATACACCCACTCACATACCCACACAACCACTCATAACCCCACTCATAGACCCACCCAATCCACTCACACACCCACTCACAGACCCACACAGCCACTCATACACCCACAAAACCACTACCACACCCAGTCAAAAACCCATGCAGCAATGCACACACCTACTCACACACCAATTCACAAACCCTCTTACACACTTACACAGCCACTCATACACCCACTCACACACCCATACAGCTACTCATACACCCACTCACACACCCACTCACACACCCACTTATACACCCACACAACCACTCACACACCCAAACATCAACTAACACATCCACTCACAGACTCATAAAACCACTGACACAACTACACACAGAACTACACATAGACTCACACAGCCACTCACTCATGCGCTCACACACACCCACTCACAGACCCACACAGCCACTCATACACCCACTCACACACACCTATACACCCACAAAACCAATCACACACCCATACATCCACTTACACACCCACTCACAGACCCATAAAACCACTGACACAACTACACACAGACCCACATAGCCACTCATTCATGCACTCACACACCAACTCACAGACCACACAGTCATTCATACAACCACTCACACACCCACTTATGCACCCACACAACCACTCACACACCCATACATCCACTCACAAACGCATTCACAGACCCATAAAACCACTCACACAACTACACACAGACCCACACAGCCACTCACTCACACACCCACTCATACATTTACACACCCACTTGCACAACCACACGAACCCAGTCACACACCCATACAGTGGGAGTCACTGACCCACAGACAAAGGCTGCGTGCAGCTTGGGGTTGGCTGCCTGTGGGGGGTTGGCTTCAGGGGCTGGTCACAGGCAAGGCCCTATGGCCAACCTCCACCAACACACAACCGATGGCCATGTGTGGCAGCGGTTGGATTAACATATGTTAATTATTACTTTATGTTAAAAAACCATAGAACTTCACTGAAAAATCAAAGGTTACAGGGACGTTATATTTAGGAAATAGAATTAAAAAGCACTGTAGAAATTCACCAGAAAACAAAAGGTTACAGGGACATTATAGTTATGTTCAGGCAAAACCATAGAAATTCAGCAGTTATAGTTATCTCAGGCAAAATAACTTGTGCCCGAAGGTAACTATATCTTGTTCCCCTCGCCATGC